>NC_137462.1:40169672-40578024 GCF_964235325.1 Thermobia domestica | reverse complement strand
CAGTGTTGGGGGTAGAAAAGGAGTTCAAAATATAGACCATGAGAAGGTTAGAGATGGTGTAGGTGAATTTAATGAAGGCAGTGAACAGTTGAATTCATTGACTTGTATGACAGAGACCGGAGTTCGAGTCGAAACATGCGATGAGGGTGGATGTACAGCCAAAGTGGGTTGTGATCCTTATAGTTGGACAAAGACTAGAAAACCTTATTCATGTCGTGATCAAAGAAATTTAGTGGCAGCTTTTATTCCGGCTTATATAATGGGTAAACAATATTTAGGTTGTGTGGACACTTGTTCTTCCGCCTCATTGGTCAGTAAACAAATATTTGATGAGTGGAATAAAAGTTTAGCTAGACCTATAGCAGTTTACAATGAGAAATTTACTGGTGTGGGGGTGAATCAGAGCAAAGTGACACTCAATCAGTGTGTTATGCTGCATCTTAAATTTCAAAAGCGGGTTTACAAAATGAAGTTTTTTCTTATTAATAGTTTAAATCCACCTTTCATCTTGGGTATTAATGAACTTAAATCTATACAGGCGCAAATTGATTTAGTTCAAAATGAATTAGTGTTGCCTTTGGAAAATGGAAAAATTCGGTTACAATTTTCTTCAAAAACTTGTCCCCCTTCCACTAGTTCAATTAGGGAACAGCTCAATGGTGAATTATCTTCTTTAAAACAGTCCGAAATTTTTACAAATTTATTCATTAAAGCTAATAGTGTTGGAGATCTATCATCAATGGGGGAGAATGGAATGGATCCAATGGGAAATATTCCAGTAAATCCAGGGATGGTGGCGGATCCAGGTTTGGCGAGTGGTCAGAGACTTTTGGGAGGCGCCGACAGAGGCAGGGTTGGAAGATGCATGAAGAATATCCATGAAACAACTGGGGATACTTATCTGAGTCCAGAGATCGAGCGGGCATCCTTGATGGTGGATTCGGAAGTGGTTGACCAACATCCACATATACAAGGGTATGTTAATAATTTAGTTACAAAATTTCCTAATGTATTTTCTGATAAAATTGGATTTATATCAGATTATTCTTATAATATAATATTAGATGATTATTCTCCTATTCGTAAAAAGGCATATCCTTTATCACGGGCTACTCAAAAGGATCTTGATAAGATTTTGGATGAATTATTGAGTGAAGGAATAATAGAAACGAGTGAAAGCGATTTTGCTTTTCCTTGTTTTGTAGTTAATAATAATGATGGAACAAAACGCATGGTTGTAAACTACTCTTCTTTAAATTCTCGTTTATGCTTAAATACTCAATATACGCCGCGTATGGAGGATGTATTGGCTGAACTCGCAGATGGTAAATTCTTTTCACATCTTGATATACGTAAGGCCTACTTAACAATACCGCTAACTAAAGAAAGCCGTAGATATACAGCCTTTTTGACCCATAGGGGACTATTCGAATTTAAATTTTTACCATTTGGTTTAGCAGCTGGTAGTCACGTTTTATCAAAAATATTAACAGAACTGTTATATCCACTTAAGGAGGAAGGAGTTGAATGGTATATGGATGATGTCATAATAAAGTCAAAAGATTTAAAGAGTCATAAAATTATTTTAGAAAAGGTCTTGAAAAAATTGGAAGACAAAGGTTTAACTTTATCTAAAAAGAAATGTTCCTTTTTTTCAACTAAGGTTTCCTATTTAGGATTTATAATTGAAAATGGAAAAATGTATATGGACCCAGCACGGGTTGAAGTAATTCGTAAATTACCAGCTCCTAAAAATAGGAAAAGTTTAATTTCGCTTAGCTCTTTTCTACAATATTATGGCAAGTTTGTTCCCCAATTTCATGAAATAATGGAACCTATTAATCGTTTAAGGAGTGCTTCTGTAAAATTTGTTTGGGGGCACGAACAACAGAAAGCCTTAGACGATATTAAACTCATGTTTGAAACACACATAATGTTGAAGCTTCCTGACTTAAATAAGAAGTTTATTTTGAATGCGGATGCGTCACTCAAGAGTCTGGGCGGCGTAGTTCAACAATATGATGAGGAAGGTAACTTGTTACCGGTTGGGTTTTTTAGTCGTCGCCTCAAGAAATATGATTTAAATAAACCTATTTATTTACTTGAAATGATGGCGGCGGTGGAATTGATGGAACGGTATAGTACCTATTTGCATTCACAGTTTGAATTGCGTATTGATCACGCGGGATTAGTATATGCCATAAAGAATATGAAAAGAGTCAAGCGTTATGGTTCATTATTGTATCGTCTTTTTTCGTTTAATTTTGTTGTAAAATCAATTTCAACAAATTTAAATATTTCAGCCGATTTTCTATCAAGGTTGTACGATAGTAATAATTTTGAGGAGATGGATGTTAACCCATCACATGAGGAACAGGTAACTAATTATTTTTTGATAAATTTATGGAATATGCCTTGTGCCAATATAGCCATCAACGAACATCAAGAAAATGATCCGGATCTGAAAGAAATTATAAAACAACTAAAAGCGAAAAAGACTGTTGAGGGATATAAGTTGGTACGGGGGATATTATGCAAGAAAACTAGGGCAGTTAGAAACCCTTATAAAGTATGTCTTCCGACGACTTTAGCAAAAAGCATCATTCAATTCTATCATTCTAATATTTTGCCCGGATCGCACTGTGGGATAAAAAGAACAATTGGAAAAATATTTGCGCGCTTTACATGGCCGGGAATGGTCCAACAAATAAGGGATTTTGTATCTACTTGCAGAGAGTGTCAATTAAATAAAAGTTCTAACGTGAAACCCCAGGGACAGTTAGTATCTCAATATGAAAAAATGGTTAATGGTTGTTGGCAAATGGACCTTTTGGGACCAATGGTAGAGAGTCGTTCGGGACGTTATTGTTTGATAATAGTTGATTCTTTTTCCAAAAGAATTTTTCTAGAACCCATCAAAGTTTTGTCGAGTCAGTGTATTATTAATAAACTGTATAAGTTAATGTGTAGGAACGGATTTTGTTATTCAGTAGCGCATGATAATCATTCAGTGTTTACTTCTGCAAAATTTAGGGATTTCCTTTATGGAAATGGGATAAGGGACATTAGAATTGCTCCCTATCACGCTGCTTCGAATCCGAGTGAAAGATATGTCTCGACTATTAAAAATTCGTTAAGAATTTACTTCAATGATAAACAGAGTAAATGGGATAGAGGATTATGGGAAATAGAATTTTCTATTAATTCAGCTATACACGAAGATACAAAATGTAGTCCCATGGAAATGGTTTTTACATACAATCTGTGTGACCCTTTAGATATACGGTGGAATGTAAGGTTGGAGGAAATTTATACTAAAGATCCTCAAATATGGAAGACAGCCTTAGAAAATATGGAGAGGGCATGGCAAAGAAAGAAAAAATTGTATGATAAAAGAAGACTTCCTAATACATATGAAGTAGGAGATAAGATATTGATTAAAGCTCAATTTCAGTCATCTTTGAAAGATAAAAGAACTAAGTCATTATGCCCAAAATGGCTGGGGCCATTTTTTATTGAGCGCTGGTTGGGAAGGAATACTGTCCAGGTGCGAGCGGTAGATAACAACAATGATGTGCGTAAGGTTCATATTGACATGATTAAACTGTTTAGAGAGGGTAGAAGAATTGTAGGAAATTGAATATATATATTAAACTCTAGTCATTGAATGTATGATTAAACTAAATTAAGTCCTATTAATTAGTATCATTAAGCTATAATTATATGGTTATAATTTCGGGAAAACTATCTATTTATATATATGTGTGTGTGATAATTATATGTGAATTTTAATATAAATTTTTTAATTCCAGGCCTGGGATTAATATAAAGAAAATGTATACATTTTAATGTACGCGGATTTAGAGGATTGTAATTAAATGTATGTAAGAGAACGCAAATTTGACTGGATTGTAAACGTCAATTGGATTTTTGGTGGAGCATCGCCCTGGAGACAAGTCGAAAACCTGAGATATTAGCGATGTAAATATGTAATTATATATACTGAAGACACACAAGTATGTATCTGTAAATTTATATTTTTAGAATATGAAATGTTTAAAAAAAAAAAAAAACTCACCTAATTGATATTAAGAAAATGACTAAAGTGGAGAGTTGGAATTCCAGAAGTTGTAAAAGTGTATAAACTCGTTTGCGAAAGTTAGATGGGCTACTCGAAAAGTAAAATAGCATTACATTTGCAATATATATATATAGGAAAGAAGTATTTTTGAAGTTGAAGTGAATTGCATTTCGTTATTTATTAAAAGAATTATATTTAATAGTGATATTATCGTGAGAAGTTATTGTCCAAGATTAGCCGGTGGTCTTTGATCATGGCGTATATGAGTGCACATATTACAATCGCCTTGGTATAACATGATTAAGGTGAGTTTGTTTTTTGAATTATATATATGTTTTGAAGAAATCATCTTTACTGACTAAAAGAAGTAATATTAAAAGTAACAAGTGAATTATTTCGGAACTAGTGTAGTATTTAAAACATTAATGTTCGATTATGAATTATGCCAAGTGCTTGTTTAAATGGAACAGTCTACAGTTCTTGTTAAATGTGTGTATTGAGAAACTTTTCGTATCTTCTTTTTGGAATATATTTTGAAGACGTTTATAAAGTTATTAGTAAAAAGAACTTAAAAATCTTATTATTTCGCAAATATACTTTTGCCTAAATTTATGGTTGCCCTGTGTTTGTTGAATAACTTTCAATATTCTGGAATCGTCTTATCATTGATGATTATTACTAAAAGGTACGTATATAGAACAATTTTATTTTTACGTGAAACGTGTCCTAGCCTATATTAAAATAGCTAGAGTCTCCACGAACGAGCTTCAGTTTTATAACGAGAGCACGTTACAATCATCAATTAATTGTAGTCTCCCTCGCCCCCTCCCTCGCTTTCACGCCACCATACCCTCTAGGGCGCCCTTCATGATACAGTCTCTCCTTAGGCAATGTCCCAACCAATTTCTCCTCCTCTAGTTAATAATATCTAAAAGTGTTCTTTTCTCCCCCACTATTTCTAACACTGTCATTCGTTTTCCGCTCCACTGTTCCCATTCTTCTCCACACTCACATTTCGAAGGCTTCCAGTATATTTTCATCACTTTTACGTAATGTCCAAGTTTCCGTCCCATACACTACAACACTCCACACGAAGCATTTTATGAGTTTTTTTTTCTGAACTCTTTATTCAAGGTCCCCCAAGAGACTTTTCTTCTTCCTAAAGGCTTCTTTCGCCATACCTGTCCTTGCTTTTATTTCACGTTCGCACTTCATGTCATTACTAAGAATATTACCGAGATATCGAAAACTATTCACTCGTTTTATTTTCTTTCCTCCCATTTTTATATTTGACACAAACTCCTTCGTTCTAAGCACCATGGCTTTTTCTAACATTTATTTTTGTCTCATATTCTTCATCTTCGTTAGAACTCCCAACAATTTACAATTCACGCGGTCAAATGCCTTTTCTAGATAAGTAAATACAATATACACCTCCTTCCCTTTTTCTTTAAATCTTTCAGCGACCGCCTTTAATAATCCAATTGCATCTCTTGTGCCCTTGCCTTTTCTAAACCCGAATTGCTCCTCCTCAACCTTTTCATTTGTTCTTCCATATAACTTTATTTTCAGTATTCGGAGGAGAATTTTTGTTGTATGAGACTAATAGTTCTCCCATCTCTTTGGGTTCGATTTCTTAGCCATCGGTATGATGATCGTCTGCAGAAAGTCTTTTGGTTATTCTCCTGTTTCATATATTTCATTGCATAGTCGGAACAATTCTTTCTTTCCCTTATCTTCTATTTTTGCAATGAATTCGATTGGTATGTTATCTATTCCTGTTGCCTTTCCATTCCTAATCTTGGATATAGCCTTTTCAAACTCATCCCAAAGAGTACTAAATCCTTATCATCCTCGCCTACTTCATTTTCTACTTCAACATTTAGACTGCACGGTCTATCCCTACTCTCATATAAGTCTTCAACGTATTCTTTCCGCCTTCCTATGACCTCATTTCTCTTGCTGACTACCTTCCCATTCTTATTTTCTACTGCCATCATAATACCCCCTTGTTTCCTCCAAAATTCTATAGATTTCTCCTCCTTGTACATTTCCTCATATTTTCCAACTTCGAATGATCCTATGTCCTCGCAATTTCTTTTGTAAAACTCTTCCCTCACTCTGTCTGTTTCTGTTCGTAATTTATTATTTAACTTTCTGTACATCTTTCTGCCCTCTTCTGTATCAACTTCTTTCCATGTCTTCCTCTGTCTCATTTTCTGCATCTACTCTGTAACCGATGGTTTCTAGGCTGTTTTGTGTAACCTACTGCTTTTTCTGCAGCCTGTTGTAAGCAACGTTTAATATGTTTTCACGGTGCGTTACTACCATGCTTTCCTCGTTTGAACATTTTTCTTCGAATTTATCAACGAATAGATTTCTTATTTCCTCGTTTTTCAGCTTTTCAGTACTCAACACTTTGTTGCCAACATTTTTCAGTCAAATATGTACTTCGACCAGCACAAGATTATGGTCAGAGAAAATATCAGCCCCTTGGTGGGTCTTCGCCTTCTTTAAACTATTCCGGTACCTGCCGTGAATCATAACATAGTATATCTGATATCTTCCGCCATGTATTGGTGATTTCCATTCATATCTTCTTCTCTCATTCATATCTTCTTCAGCATTCATTCGTGCTGATTGAACCACGTGTTCCCAATTACTAGTGTATTCTGTCTATAGAAATTCAAGAAGCACAAGCTCCAAGGCGTAAAATATATAGAAAGTAGGATTGAGTAACTAAGGGTTGCGAGGGACGCTGAAGCCTCAAGTTATGTCTTATAATCTTCAGGTATAATAATAGTAATAATTATTATTAGTATCTCGTAGAAGATTAAAATCTAGGAGCTTATTGTAGTTCAGGTCATTAAATTTAACCACAAACATGATATTTGCCCACAAGAAGAGCAATTTCTCATCTACTTTCTAAAACAAAACAAACAAAATCGAGACGAGAATAAACATTTTTAATTCGAGACGGAACTAGGCTAACGCAATTTTATCGTCTCGCTTTGGATATGTGAATCTAGTCGAGACAAGACAGTTTGTAAACATTTCTCGTCTTATCATGATTCTCAAAATACTGTATGTCCATTCTTTAAGTAACAATTGCTCTGTAGGCCTAATCTTATACGCTATTTTGTTACTTTGTTATTCGAGGTCATCTAATTATGGTCTTGTAGCAAATCTTTTATAATTACTTCTGCATATCTTAAAAGATAGTTTATTATACGCTTTACTTTTCAGTGATATTCACTTATTTTATTCCAGTTATTATCCTTAAAACATACAGTAGAATACTTTCTACATGAACCTTTACTGGAACGTTTCGGTTTAAAATTTGGCTAGTTGCAGAGGTGTGTTTAGGAGGTCCGGACCCTCACCCCGAAATCCCGACTATGCTATAAGTTTGGCCTAATTTTAGGGTAACCTTAAAAAATTTAGTCCCATTATTATTATTATTATTATTATTATTATTATTATTATTATTATTATTATTATTATTATTATTATTATTATTATTATTATTATTATTGAGTTTTTTAATTTATTGGTTCATTCTATTAAAAATGCTTAAGCGCTTTCTCCAAATTTGTTTTAGTCGTAGTCTGCTGAGCTCTGGAGCTTCTGTCCGGTGATCTATCCCAGCTCCCGCCCAATGGATATTGTGCCTGACAAAGGTCATGTGTGTAAGTTTTCTTGGATTTCTGTTTCCTCTTACTTTCTTCATTAAACTAGTTCTTTCATTCTCGTCAACGACGTCTCCTTCAGCTTAGCTGGCATAAACATGGAACGTAAACTTTAAAAACGTAATTTTTCTTAGCGTCCTTGTGAGTTCAGTAGCCATACTTTCTACGTGAAATTTGACTGGAAACCTTTCGTTTAATATTTAGCTAGTTGCAGGGACGTAGGCAGGGGATATGTCCTGGTGGTCGGGACATTTCTGTCCATTCCTGACTATTTTGTAGCTTTTACCTAATGATAGAGGCATTTTACAGATTTTAATTCACTCTATTGCCATACGGAGTTTCTGTTCTATATTATTATTATTATTATTATTATTATTATTATTATTATTATTATTATTATTATTATTATTATTACTCAATATTTGTGATCTCAACGTTACTTCCTATGCTAACAAAATGCAGGGTATTTTGCGGCTGTTTCAGTGGTATACTCCTGTTCACATAAAATTGGAAACTTGTTCAGAGACTAGATCCAAAAAAGTAAACCTACGTTCTTCGCAATTCTTGCAGATCTATACAGAAGGAATTGCATTCTCCCTTCGTTCTTTATATAGACACTTGCTGCTAGCAGTATATGTGTCGCCTATAGCCAAACTTGTTAAACCTCTGAGTCTCCGTTAAGAACTTGTGAAACTTGGAGATAAAAAAGTTTAAATTCGGTCTAAGATTATTTTTTATTTTTAAGCATGAAGATATGATGAAATAATTAAAAGTATAACACTTTTTACATATGTAAATTGCAAACGTTATGATCTTATATTAAAATTGGTTTTTACTGCCTATATTGCATGTTTGTTTAATTTAGTACAAAACATACACTTATAAGAATTTTCGGTTTAAAAATCTCTAGAATAATCAGTGACACTTGGATGGATGAAATAAGACTGAAATAAATGCAAATAAGCATACTGAAGTTGATAAGAAAAAGGAAAAGAAATTGTTTTGGATCCTCTCTGAGGTTGAATGGTCATAAAAAGACACTTTGGAAGAATTAGTTTCCGGAAGGAAAAGAGGGAGAAAGTGGTGTCAGCTCCTGGGCAATATGAGAATCAAAACTTCGGATGCCTTAACAGAAACTAAATAGGATTTGCCTACATCACGATACATACTAACGCCCTTTCTTTGGGTAAATGTCTTTGGATTACGTATGCGTTGTATTGATATTGATGTACACACGAACATAAAAAAGAAAAGTTTCCATTTACAAATTTTTTGTTGAACGGGTATACGGAACGTGCTGAAAATAGCAAACGAAAATATATTATTTCTATCAGTAGTCGTAATAGTGGGAGAACTTAAGAACAATTGCTAGGAAACAATACCATTTCATACTCATTTATGACTCATACTAGGCACTAAGGATAACACTTATGTATTCATGAATTGTTTGCTAAACACGTTACGTTCTTAGACAGTACGAATCAAGGTAGTAGACATTTGGTGTCATTTGTTAGTATTTCAACTGTGAAGAAAATTGTTCCAACTCTATCTCTTTATTAGCTATTCATAATACCTCAACCTAAACCGGAACCATTACATATCTTTCAGAGCTTTTCCAAAATGTGTATGGATATTGTGAAAAGTGGCAGTATAGTGTATGTTTTCAAACAAAATTAAACCAAATTACGGTTGGGTTCCTGAAATAAATAGACACATTCTGTTTGAACCTTAAACCTAACCGAAACCAGTTAACTGGGTTTTGGAACGCGTCTAGTGTATGTAACACGTTTTACACGTTTACCTCTTAATACCGAGGAAACACTCTGATTTCGATTATGACAAAATAATTCAATCCAGAGTACAGTTAAAATACTATAGTTTCTATTGTCTCGTGAAATCAATCCCAATTATGTAGTGCACATTTTGAGATAAAGCCCCTATACTCCCCTATTTCTGCCCTATATATATATATATATAAGCACCCCAGACCAAAAATTAGTCACCCCTGGGCGAGAGCAAGAATGCGTCGGCAAACAGATAGGCATGGCATATTGGTCGAATTACATGGCTAAACGTGCATACACTGCCTCGAGGCGATCAGAGGGCATTACTGTGGAGTGACACAGAACCGATCGAAGCTGTGTGTGTGCGGCAAGATGGGGAAGAGCGCGGATGTGACGGTGTGGTAACAAGGGGCAATCGTATTTGACCGTGCTTATGGCCACACAGTGATGGAAGTTGCTAGATTTGTTGGTGTGTCGCGGCGGATTGTTCAAGTGTCTACAAGCAGTTGTGTAACTCACGTGGCCATGAAACACGACTCCAGAATTGTGGTCGGAAAAAGATCTTCACAGATCGGCCCCGAAGACGGGTTTATGAGCTTGTGAATCGCAATCGCTTCCAAACCGGCTTAGGAATTACCGCAGTTCGTGAATGCAGGCCCAGTTATTACCTGTCAGCGAGAGAACATTCCGACGGGAACTGCATGCAATGAACATATGTAGTTGGATATCTCGCAAAAGACCACTGCTCGCACATTCACATAAAGTTGCTCTTCTGCAGTGGGCCAATAATCATCAAACATGGACAGTAGCAGACTGGCGCTGTGTCATATGGACTGACGAATCACGATTTTACCTGACGCCCGGCGTGTGTCCACCGACGGAGACATGGAGCATTTCACCTGCAGTGTGTGGAAGACCAGGTGCAGGCCGGGAGTGGGTCTGTCATGTTCTAGGGGTGTTTTCCGTACTACGGGGTGGGCCAACTCATTGAGGTTTCCTCGAAAATGAACCAGCACGTGTATTTCAACATCCTGGACGAGCAGATGTTGCCCTGCAGTCACTTTCTTTGCAATGAATTTGTTATAGACACCCATTTTTCAAGACGACAACAGCAGGGTTCACAGAGCTGAACCCATATGTGACTGGTTTGAGGAAACCTCAGGTACCCTCAACGCATCGAATGGCCCGCAAAATGGCCGGACCATAACCCATTTGAGCATCTGTGGGACCAGTTGAAACAGCGCGTGAAACGTCGACATTAGCAATCCCGTTGTTTGGGGGAATTGCGTGATCTTACCCTCCGTGAGTGGGTTTCAACTATATGTGACAGCCTTGCAGAGCCTTGCGGACTCCCTTCCCGACCGCATCCATGCAGTTATCCAGGCTATGGGCGGCGCTATACAGTATTAACGTAAGTACCAAGAGAGGGGACTAATGTTTTGTCCGGAGAGCTTATATATATATATATATATATATATATATATATATATATATATATATATATATATATATATATATATATATATATATATATATATATATATATATATATATATATATATATATATATATATCCAGGGTGGTTCCTTGATGCTGTGCAAAAGTCAGAGTGATGAAAGATGATGCCAAAAAAGCAATTTAAGGATAGGAATGAGTGTCCGGAAATGCGTCGGTTTGGAGATAGAAGTCCCGAAAATGACCCACCACGAAAACTGGCCCACTTGTACAATAATAAATTCGTGGGTCACACTGAGTCAGTTGATTTATATGGCATGGGGGGTCAGGGTGGATAGTGGGTAACGGTGTGCATTGTGTCAGTGGTCGTGGGTCACTTTTCTGTGGGTCCACTCCATCCATTTGTACGGAACATTTACTGCTGTCCTGCTACTGCCTTCTCTCACACTCCTACCGTGTAATTATTTTATACTGTCGCGTGTGCTAGTACTAGTTCCTCATCTCGGATTACTTATTTTGTGATTGCCCGCCCTCTCCATCTTTCCCACGTGCACAATCACAATCACCTATGTACCTCTTTCTTTCACATCATAGTCATGTGTGCAGCTCATAATTAAGCTAGTGGCATGATGACTATCCGAAACGTCTGTAATTAACTCATTTACGAAATTCTTTTTTGTTGCAGATATTCGAAATATCCCATATCTCTTTGGGGACTATCCTTGCGCCGCCCTGCTTGCACTCCATTCCAACATTAATCAAATCTGCAGGTAAAAATAATGCACACCGCCTTTGAAAATGAGATTCATCGTCCGGTTAAGCATAAATGTTACAGCATTAATACTCCGATGTTAATTGGATATGCCAGTGACTAACGTAAGGCTACAGCCTCTATTCTAAGAATCACATGAACAAGTTATCATAAATATCCTTAAAAGGAACATACCGGAAGAAGCTATTTTAGGGATCAATTAATGTGAAATTTTGGTGCTATCCTACTAAGAAGGGATGCATTTTTTAAATTTCAAATATTATTTTGGTAATGTGCAGCCTTAGGGAGGCACAAGGCACATGCGAAATTTTACTCTAGAAATGAAAATGAAATTTCATATGTCAGAATTTATATTCTGATGCTCATTGCAGGTGCCATAACTGATATGAGGCTAAGCTCTCTCCGTTCCAAAAGTCACATCAAAATGCACGATTAATAATCTTAGTGTGGATATACGGGAAGAAGGTTTTGTCTTATGTATTTTACCATTGTTGCAGACAAATTTTGTGATTTTCAAGTCTTCAGCAAAAAGACTTGAAATCCAATCAAAAACTTAAAAAATACAAAATATCACAGAAAAAGCACGACTTTGAAATAATAATAATAATAATAATAATAATAATAATAATAATAATAATAATAATAATAATAATAATAATAATAATAATAATAATAATAAACGAATATTTGAATTACAATACCAATTCATAAACAATACCTTCCAATAAAAAATACTTGCCACAACCGGATTCGAACTGGGGTCTCTGCCATACGAGGTTTATGTTTTATGTTTTATCACAATGCCAACAATTCCTCATACAAAGTAAAGAAAATAGTCTAGTAGTCGCGGAAGATAAAAATAGAACTTTCTTTTTCTACACGTGTTGATACAATTCAAAAAATGCGAAAATAAGGTCTGCCGTCTTTTCGTCTTTGGAAATTAGAAGTTAAGGTGAGGAAGAACTGTAATGCAAATCGGGACTATCGTTAAAAACAATGAGGTAGATTCAACATGAAGAATGTTTTGTGATATTTTTCTCATTGACGAATATTTATCTACTTTGTTTTTGATTTAAAGAAAATCTCGCGTAAGTTATTGTGACACTTCCTTAAGAAACTAATATCCTGTGTATAGTCTAATGACTATAACTAGCTAATAATTTGGGTGGAACACGAAGTAACACGAAATGTAATATAGGTTATCACATTGAACATCAATTCGACAACCAGGGTTCAAATCTCTCCCACTTTCAAACCTTTTCCAAATGTTTTAATTTCAATGCAAATTCAGTGTGGCAAGTAAGGTCTTCTCCTCTCCAAATACAAATATATTGGAATCAAAAAATTGGATAAGGTTTGTCAATAGGCAAAGATTTACAATCTTATTTCCAGCAGTTACTAGAGATTTGATACTTTCAGCTAGTTTCGAGCATTTTCTGATTCATGCGAGATCATTGTTTTTATTTCTTTGAACATACAGTATATAATGAAATAATGCATTACATACAGAGCAATATTAAGATTAATATATCGTGTTCATTAGACAATATGATCACAACAATAGAGATTCACCTTAGCATGTAGAACTGTATCGTTAGTCACCTACTCTACAATTTTGTCTGCATAGACACCTAACTCAGTAGTACAAACTGCTGTTAGTGCCGAGGATACTTCCATCTAAGTTGAAACTCTCCAGGTTTTTTCGCAACTGTAAATGTTCAGGACAACAAGTAATGGAATTAGATCACACATGGGGAAGATACTTATGCTGGTGCTTGCATATAGGTTGAAGAATATTCTGGCTCTCTAGCCCTAATGTATATTATTAAATTCAACGAAAAAATATGGAATTATTTGGATCATCGGGTGAAACGCGTAAACAGGCACCGTCCTATTTTGCTAGATCTAAAGTATTTATAACTTTTGCGAAGGGACACATCTGAAACAGAATCCGAATTGCTATTTAGACCAGAGCTTCCGTATCAGACATAATAACAACCTTTGTTTACTACGCTAATGATTTGAAATATAATTCTTAAAAATAGCACTGGAAAATTATTTTTAGCTTTTTATTTAAATTTTTGAAGTGTTAAAATCTGACTTAAAGTATTTTCAATATACATAATGTAAAATACTTACCGAGAGAAGGTCTAAAGATTGAAACCGGAAGCAATTTTGAGTATGAGTGAACAACGTGTTCTGCTAAACACTTAGACAAAGTATAGGCATTATGCCCACCAACCAGCAACCTGGAAAAATAATTGAATCGAATATTATAAATAGAAATATAACTATTCCTGACGATAGTACTTTTGTCGGGAGATATATCTTGTACAGAATAATGCAAAAGTATTACTCATTAAAACAATTTCAAACAGGGAAGCTATAAATAACATGAAGTGAAATTTTGAGTTTTACGTCCCACGTTTATGCCGGTTAGGCTAAAGGAGACGGTGAGGATTAGAGATGAATGAAACTGTGGAATGAAGAAAGTGGGAGGAAACGGGAGAACCCCGAGAAACCCCCCACGGGGTTTGTCCACCACAAGGTTCACTTGGCGGGAGCAGGGTTTAAACCCGGATCCCCAAGCACCAGAGGTTAACGCTCTACCATTGAGCCACCGCGGCCCCGGGAAGCTATAATTATTGTCAGATATGGATACTGTGTCTGTGGAACTTTTGCAGCTGGATATTCCACCCATCTTTCATCAGTAACATACTGTCATAATAGCAATCGAATTGTACGTCTTAAAAAATAAAACTAAGTATTTAACATATTAGTTTCTAATGGATAAAATCTACGTATTTTTTGTAGGTATGCTGTTCCCATTACTTCTCTCATTTTTATTCCATAAATTCTTCCGTACTCATTAACTTTCATTAACTTCTGTCTGCTTTACTCCAACACAATATTCGTTGAGAGTTAAACTACAAAAACTATATTCATTTTATCTGTACTGTATACCCTTTCTCCGCTGTAGTTATGCGACCAGAGAAAACCTAACAAGATCCTCGATATTATTACTTTCTTCGAGACATCGATGTCGTGACAACGGGTTTGGCGTTTGCTGGAACCTTATTCAATGCGCTAGGAATAGATCCTCATTTCAAAACAAAATATCTAAGAATTACTCATTTTAGTAGGAATACCATAGATCACCGTTAAATTACTTTGAGTCACTTTGAGCCATGTATTTCTAAATTTAGCAGAGTATAATTTTCAGACGATAACCATTCACCTCAGCTATATGGTAATAGTTTTGGACACATTCACTTTCCTATACTTTAGGTAACTTCTATTTGTGAAAGGAGATGATTCTGAGGAAATGTTTACTGGATTATTTTTCTTGTTTGTATGAGTAGAATCACCTCCTAACAGTTGTAGACGTAAATATAAAGGTTTGTCTTGCGTGTAAGTGACCAAATTGCACCTTTTAAGCATACTAAACTCCATAGGCCATATGCAACTCCATAGGCTATATGACTTCTTGAAAACGTCTGTCCACGCGATTTCCACTATAGGCTTCACTGTTGTCTCCTGAATTGCAGAAGTTCGACAAGTATACCCAGGCCCTTACATTGTATCAACATCTGACCACTGTGCTTTACAGACGCCGCACGTATAGCCTTTGAGCATTCTACTTGTGTTCCTATCGATGGCCACCAGTAAGGTCTTAATAGGGACACTTGAATACCTGGCGTTTGAAACGAGGAGCGATTGGCAGTCCCTAGAGCAACATTTAGATGACTCACCGACTGTTTTATGATTGGGAATTTTCTTCCATGGAATTCCCCAGTTTCGCTTCCATTCTGTGGTTTGCACGCCCATGTTTTTGGCACATTTATTGAAGAATTGAACACTGGAAATACGGAATACTTTCACTTGCCAATCAAAGTCTTGATTAAAGCCAAGAGCACTAAACTTTGTAAAGGTGTACAAAATAACCCTAGGGAGATATTTAGAAGAATTTAGGTCTAAATTCTTTCCCAGGCCAGGCCATGAAATCATTGTATATTCTCAACCATATGCAGATGCTTTGTAGTCTTTGAAACATTGATCGAAGTTTCAAAAATAACCAATAATGTAAACAGTAATGCGTATTGTAGTAGAAAGAGTTCTACAGGTTTTGGTACGAGTTTTATCGTAGGCTATACTCACTCCGACATTACAGATTTATCATCAGATTTTCTAAGCTTCACAGATCTTGAAGATTTCATAAATAAAAAAATAATAAAATTAGTTTTAGTGCTTTTATCTAACTTGTGTTTTGGATTTCTACCCCATTTTGTATCGCATCCGTATTATAAGCTTTTCTTCCCAAGTAATTCCTAAGGCAGGGCTGTCGCATAGGTTATAAGCGCCTGGGGCGAGAATTCCCAGGCGCCCGCCAGTGTATTATGAAAAACAATCAGATTTTATTCTGTACTCCTAGATTTAAATATGAAATGTAAGATAAACTTTGTAATTTTCTGACTTTCGGTAAAAATAAAAAGAAAGAAAGAAATAGAATAAACTTTTCATTCCTTGCGATTAACACATACATTTTTCAGTAAATTTATCATAGTGTAGGAATACTAAAGTAACATTTTCAGGTGACGTTTGTGATTATTTGCATTTGCTTCCATTCAATCCTACAATTACAATTTATGTTCAAAATGAAAATGTACGGTTTGTTAATGTGTATTCTGCAAGACAATGCTAACGATACGTTGTTCCAAAAACATGCAGTGTAAAGATCATATAAGGATAACATAAAAATACTAATAAATTAAAATAGAAGTGAGCAAAATTAACTGCATAATGACATATACATACTTTATTCAAACACTAAATGACGTTGCCTTATTTTTTGGGAGCAAATATGGACAAAATCTCCTTGAAATCTAACTTTCTGCCTTCATCACTTTCAATAGCTACTATGGCCAAAGAATCAAGCCTTTCCTAGGCCATTATTGAAGGTAAATACGGTACGTCTTCATCAGCTTTAACTTACTAAAATGTCAACGAGACTGGCATTTTTATATAAATATAAAAAAATAGAAAATTATCTTAAAAAATAGAAGCTTGTTGGACACGACAACGATTTGTGTTGTTGACATTGTAATAGTCGACTGGTACCCAGTCCAGGATTTCGATTCGTGAACACTGGAAAAGAGTGTCTGGGAATACCCATCCCCGCGAGTACACGAGATCCGGCAGTACCCTTCGAAACTTTTTGTAGAACTTAAGCCTTAGAATTGCATTGTAATGCCTTTTTAAAAACTGTTTTCAGTTTAAATCAATATAGAATAACCTAAATTTAAATTTTATTAAGATTTCTTTTTCTATTTTAGTGTGAGGTACCCTTGAGCCCCCTCCATGGCTATGTCCCTGATAGTTAATAAACACAATTGTTGTATGAGGTTAGTACAGAATTGAAGAACTGAATGGGTATTTATTCTGTTATTGGAGCATTTCTTGGACTAAATAGGAATAAGGAAATGTTATTGAATTCTACTTAAGTTTCTCCTGTTTGTACCAAATTGTCATACGGATAAGAAGTAAGTAATAGCAGATCTTGGTTAGCTTTCCAAAATAAACCCTCTTCTCTCAGAGGGCTGGAGAGAGTTCCCGTTGAATAATCCTAGACGATGTTTCACATTACCGGTAGTTTACTAAGCCGTGCCCTGATCATTGTTAAAATATCTGAATTAACATTAAATTAAATATTTAAATAAATCATTTACCAACTTAATATGAATTTGGTGAAATTTGTTAATTTGTCGTCCTGGCGCGCCCCTTGGTTCCGGTGCCTGGGGCAATCGCCCCGGTCGCCCCGCCCACGCGACGGCCCTGTCCTCAAGAAATCATTTCATATCCATCTCCTTTCTCTCTTCTTTATTTTCCAATTAACCATATATTCTATTACATCTACATTATAAACATTTCTTCCCACGTCATCTGCTCATCATATTATTTCTGAATTTATCTACTACTATCTATATTGCTGTTGTCTCAAAACCTTGCTAACTGGTTTCTAATTGGTTTCATGTTGCGCGCAGCTAAGTAAGGAGTTTTGTTTAGCAAAACCCCTTTACACATTTATCCTGTCAGCCAGTATATCTGTTCGTTCGGGAGATAAATCCAAGTCTGCTAATTTGGCCGGCTTTCAGAGAGACAAAAATCTGAAGAAGTACTTCATGAATCCCTAAAATTTTGACCAGGATGTAAACGGCCAAATGCTTAAAACGAAGAATGCCAGTGGAGGTGATTCATCCAACTTAAGTGGTAGAAAACGACATTTCCGGTTTATAATTGTTCATCATAGAGTTCACCAGCGATGTTAACCATACACTGAGGTTTTATGCAGTTTATTAAGCTTCGTAAGAACATATTTCATCTTCATCATTACCTATCTTTTAAAATCTGAAGTGAGAGAAATCAACTGCAATTTCCTGTTTCAATATCGCTGTACATAGTGTAAAAACGATAAGGAAAACCCATCAGCGAGAAATGTTTTATGGTGGAATACCTTTAGCGTTATAAGAATAGGACCATCTTCACATGACTTCCAATATTTAAGCCGGAAATGGCAGACATTAAGTACTTTTGGTTTTAACGTTGATCGGTATAAATTGGAAACGAGTATAGAAAGCTAAAAGTGATTTTCCTCAATCCATAAAGTCTCCAAAGAAGATATTTCATTTCCACTCTAATACTGGAAGCAGTACAAATATAATACGTCAAATAGTTTCAATATGGATTTAAAAAAATCATACCCTAGAAACTAAACTTTTTCACGTGGTGTACACGTGATATTGATACTTATTTTAACTACTACCTATACTTTTCTATAATGACTTGAGGTAATATTTCTTCGCATGTTTGTATCGTTCCTGTTGTACCGACCTCTTCAGATTTTATCTTCAACGTGATTGTATATTTTTGTAATGAAGTTTAGTGTCTGTTTCAGCTGCGAGGGTATATGAAGTCTAAGAAACCAGCTTCACGTGAGATCTAAATCGCATGAGATCTTAGCATTGTAATCGATCCGTAGCCTCCCTTGAGATTAACCCTTTCCCTAGTTCTAAGCACATGTCACAATCTTTTTTATACTTCTAGACTTATGCAAGAAAGTGTGATAAGGCGGCTTTCTATCGATTGCGTGAATATAGAATGCTTATCTTTTTCTTCTAGCGACTTATTTTAAATTCCTTCTCTAGCATTTATTTCTTGACACATATCATTTTTTAATTAATAATGTGACTTAGGGATCTACAGTAGTCAATGATGTTACTTTCTTCTTAAAACCTCTTTACAAGACTAAGACCTCACACCAATTCCTTAAAACTTTGATTCCAACATGTTGAAAATCCTTCTCTTCGTCATATTAATTAGTTTCTTGTAACTGTTTCTTACACTACATTAAATCTACATGACGTTTTATCCGGGTACTCTTTGCCGATACAAGGGATACTTTTTATGTTTGAGTTTTGCAAAAATTTTCTAACTCCGTGAAAGCTCCTAACTTGTCTTGAACATCATGTTTTACACTTTTCGACTTTTTGGAATATTTGGGCCTAGCGGAGACAGGTCCGTTTGTTTCTTTTGGATATAACTATTATTTTTCTATTTTAGATATTAATAAACAAAATCATTATTATATTTGACCTAGCTTATATCCATTCACTTACCATAGGTTTAAAAGTTATTAACGCATTCAGAAGTATGTTGTCGCCTGGAGTAACCTTCAGAAACGTGAACTTGAAAGCAAATTGAGTAAAATTCATGGCTTATATATTTCGAATTATTGTTTTTAAAACTTAGAAGAACAGAGCATAATATAATGGTCTGTTTCCAGGCAGTACTTTCCAAATATTCTCATTAACTCACTCCAGTATTCTGGTAGTTTCTCAGTACAAGGACCAAAGTATTACCAAATATGTTTGTTTCTGTCTCAAATAATCTTTTCTAAAATTAGGTTAGATTACCTTCGAAATGTTATCTATGAGGCGAGCAACTATATTTAGTAACACTTTGGCCTTGCACTTCAGAGTGTACTAAAATGAAAACGCGTAAGTCCATCACAATTATTGAATATTTCTATTTGGAGACAGCTCTGAATATGCTTCCTAGGAACATGTTTAGGGCGACTATTCTGAGTTTTGTAGCAATTTTTTCATATGTGCTGTTGTACCGAATGTTTCTTATACACTGGTCTGCTGCACACACTGCATCATTTTCATGTTTTACTTTGCTTATGACTGAGTTCCTTACATGCGTAGCAAGTGCAACACGATCACTTGCGTCTCGTTTAAGGACATTTGAAGGTCCACTTGTGTTAAAAGTAGCACTTCGTGTCCAAGTACGTCTTGGATTGCTGACGGGACAAAGTCTTTGCACATGACAATTGTATTCTGAACATGATTTTCTATGTTTGCTTTACACAATTGAAGAATTAATTCCTTTGAAAACTTCTCTCTTCTGTCAGTTAAGAGAAATCTTGGATTGTGATCCATGTGTATAATGAAAGCTCCTAGTGCCCGTTGAGAAACAGGACTAAAAGCAAGCAACTCGTCTTTCGTTTTGTGGTATATTCTCCCAATAGCTAACCATCATTGCTTTAATTTTCTTGGGTACCTAACAACACAAAGTTGCTTCTTTGCTGAAAGCAAAGTTCGTGGAACACACTGATCTGGTTTATGTACCTATATGTTTGCTGGCAAAAATCTCTTGTTTTTTTCTGATAGTTCCAACGAGTGTCATTGACCAGGAGTTCAAAGCACAAGCCGATGCTAAGGATGTAAAATAATCGTGAGTTGTTACGTTCCTTCCGTAATTTTTGTACCCAGAAACAGGCTACTAGGTAAATGTTCACTTGCATTTGTTTGATATTTACCTTCCGGAGGTTTTCCAGTATATATTATCCCTTGTAGAGGGTAAGAATCACTTGCATCACAAACCTAAATTTTTTGTGATGTTTTTTACTGGTCTAGACGGCACATATTGAGTGAAGCGTGTGAAGCACCTACGATAACGAAATAATTGCTCGTCTACAGTAATACACTCACATGGTTTATATTCGTTTTGTAAGCTACCATTAAGTATATGCAAATGTCACTAATCGCATCAGCCTTACCAGAGTCTAAACGCTCTGAACAAGAACAATAATTATCAAAACATATGAAGCGTAGCGGTATCTTGAACTGCTCGGGAGATATTGTAGCAAGAATCAGAGCAAATTAGTAGATTTCCAGAATTCAGAAAGAAGCTTTGTGCTAGACATTTGTGTACATCGCATCGAATAAAAATATCGAGAAAAGCGTCCTTTTTTGTTCACTGAATGGCTTGAATATATTTTCAGTTTAGGTCGTTTGTTTGCATCTGGATATTTAGCTATGAGTCTTTGGTTGAAGCTTTCAGTAACATTTTGACCTTCCTATTAGTTTCTCGCAATATAATATCACACATTTCGGGAGACAAAATGATTTTGAAAACTTCTTGAGTACTATAAAACTAACTGAAATAGCCGCAACACTTTAGTGACTTATAATAATTATTTGTGTCTGTGGCAAAGGATCTGGACGCCAAGTGGTTCCATCTTTAGCTACAAGTTCTTCAGGAGATTCCACTTCTTCACTATCTGATTCGTCTGTTTCTTCTTCAAAATCTACATGAGCAATTGATTCAACATCTGAACATTTCGAATCGCAGTCAACCCGGAATGTATTTGTCTTCACTATGTAAATCAAAAAATCCATTTTCGTCACTACAATATTCATCCAAAATTTTCTGAATTTCAGTGGTCATACATGTCTTGGAATGTGTTCTATCAGGAACACAATGGCTTGAAATCAAAGCTGTGCAATCCCTAATATTCTGACACATTAACAGTTCCCAGAAGTAGATAAAAATCACAAAATTCTCATCCAAATAATTATGCCTGAAAACAATTTCAAAATTTGAGTGTTAAACAGTCGTGTGTTGTACACTGTCATCAGTAGCGCCAGATCCATAATATACATGTTCACATATGTAGTCTCTGAGCTACTCCTTTCGCAAAACAGATCCATATGTGTTTCGTTTGTACATGGTTGGGAATAATAAACAAATCATTTTGTTGTAGTGTAATATACGTTGGTTATTATATTTTTATAATGTAAGTAACAAACATTGTTAAGTTTTAATAACAAAACATACCTTTATATCAAAAAAACTATGTAACAGGCTAATTCGTCTATCAGTTGAAAGTGTTTCCTTCCTCATGCACATATTGGAGGCCCGAATTTCGATTCTTTGTAGGAGTTAAAAATAAATACGATGCTCAATTAACAACATTAAGTCAATTTGAAGTCTGAGTGAGTAGCATAATTACGTCAAGTAAACTAAATACAGCAATGAAGAGACTACCTAGGATAACCATGTGACCTCACCCCATCTCTCGGTGTAATATAATGCCTTGTAAAGCCTGTCTAGCTACAGATTAGTATTATCAAAACTCCAAAAATTTGCGACAAAATGAATTATTCCTCAATGGAAATCCATTATGGGTACCGGGGTACCCCGTCAACCTATTAAAGATTTTTTTCCTCACACACATAACTGTTAAAATAGATCCAATCTCTAAAGTTGCAAAGCTATAGTGTGTCAATTATGGAGCATTTACCTTTGGTGCTTAATATCCGTAGTTCGATCTCAGCGATTACCAATGGAAATTAATATAATTTATATTTAATATTAAGCTAGAAGTCCACGTCATTGTAGCTGTTAGTGCTAAATGAAAATCCCTTTCTAAACAAGGAACAAATGGAAATAAAATTTTCCTAAGTTATAGCTAAAGTAGACAAATATATCAATCTTACCTTGATATTTCTTTATCTGCCTCGCTACTGTCCATTTTAAATATTATTTCTTCTATCTCTTTCAGTGAAACTTTTACTGGATACAAAACTTCATCTACCGTACGCCTGTCACAGTTAGAATAAGCAGTTGACACATGAACAAATGCCTGAAAATATAATGTAAAGGATAAAATAAGATATTTTAACTGGTCAGTAAATCAAACCATTTATCCTTATTAATCAGAGGAAACAAGGGTTCCAGATAATACTTTGTGGAACGGCTTCGAATTTAATAAAAATGTGATTATCAAAGACAAATTACTTAGTGTAAAAACTACATGAAAGTGCAATATTTATAACCAACAATTTTAAAAATAATTCAAGTGAAAAATTCTATGGAACATCCAAGGAGATTATACTTCTCAGGCCTAACATACTCTACATTGGACAGGCAGAACATGAGGAATAATATGAAGAGTATACAATGTAAACTATGTGTGAATTATTGCCGATTACTGAAGAAACGTGTACCTGTGACTTAGCTTGAAAACGTAATGAAAGATCCTACTAGTTGGTATGCCCTAGAAACACACTTAGGAGAAAGAACGTTTTGGGCAAATATCATCAAAACTATTGGCCATTGAACGGAGGCGACATTTTGCCTCCTCGAAACTATTGTCTTAGATTTGTAATATGCTCTACCCAAATATGCATGATATCGAATCATTCAGTGACGGTGAAAGGGAATCCCACACAGGAAGTGGGAAGTTCGAGATATTCCGTTAGGAAATATTGGTCCGATTCATGACAGATCGAACTACGTTCCTCCAAGTAACAAAAGGGTCGTTGACAGACCATTTATACTTTGGTCAAAAGGAAGATGGTGGTTTTTTGCTGTGTCGTATGTGATTGCATAACTACAGCAGGGACTGAATATAGTGGATAAAATAAAATGAAATCATTACCTCTGCGAGATCATGACTGATGTGCTAAAGGAGATATATCTTAATAATACTTAATAGTTTTGCAAGAATTGGTGCAATGAGGATTTGCGAGAGAGATTTGGGAATATCCACAACAAAAAGGGGACAAGAAACCTACAAATTGATACAATGTTCTTCATCATAAATGAACTTGGTTGTGGATCTAAAGTGGGTTCCCTTACCATATAGGTACGCACTGCCACTGAGTTACTACGAAGCCCTTTTCCTTTCTCCTGCGTAATGAAATGCAGATTGTTGACAATGAATAGGGATGACACACAGGAGAGAGTACCCGATATCGCACCGGGTTCTAAATCGCACCACCCCTAGTTTAAAAAGAACGTTATTACTAACATACCAACTGGTAGTTACATTAAATACTTAAGCATACTCCCATAGTTTCACTGTAAACTGGCGACATTCAGTAAGTTATGTGCGCGTGCAGATGCAATACAATAAAATTTTAGTATTCCTTACTAATTTTCGGGGTATTTCAGCAGCTGTTGAGTGACTTTTCTCATTTGGGGGACTCATTATGCGGGCCCGCAAAGTGAATATGAGTAACAAAATGTTCGAAAAACAATTGTTGCTGAAAGCGACTAAACATTTCCTTAAATGAAAGAATCGTGTTTAATATAAGTCAAATGGAAGTGTTTGATTAAAGTACAAAGAAAATGATTGTGTTTGATGTCTAAACTATTATATGAATCATAGTCAATACAAACATTTTACAGACTATGTATAAAATTAGTGATACCTATTTTATATTTTGCAAATATGTGTTTGAAATACGTATTTTGTATTTTGTATTTTAATTACACTTCTGAAAACTATTTTGAATTTTGTATTTTAAATACATTTGGTGATAATATTTTGTATTTTGTATTTTGTACTTCAATTAGGTTTGCTTACCTATTTTGCCCAGCACTACTAGCCCCCTTCAACCTCTTAGACTCTTTCATTTTATTTATTTATTTATTTATTTTAAAGGAAAATGTTGACTTTCAGTTAAGTAACGACTAATTCAGTACTATTCATCCGAGTATCATGGATTATATGTCTTTCTCTTCAGAATAAAACATGTGTTCAAAAAGTTCATGCACATGTTTGCATAATGTACGAGGGAAGGTAAATTCGGGGTAAAATAGAGAATTTTCTCTACAAAAATCCCTTTTTTGAAATTTGGTTTACTTTGGAGCAACCCTGGCTACATGTACCAGAATATAATCAATTTTGCAAAATACTATAGTCTATATGTAATGCATACTCCAAGTTTTATTCGAATGTCTATAATAGTTACGAGGGGAAAATAGTTCCCAGTTGTGCTTGAAAATACCGAATTTCATATATAAATAAGGAAAATTGGGACATACATATAAAATAAGTTTCCTAATACAGTACTATACATCCAATTATCATGGTTAACACGCCATAAGATTTTAAATTATACCATGCTCATGTGTTTATACTGAAGAAAGAACATAAAGAAAAGGATTTTGGGATAAATATGAAAAATTACCTCCAAAAATCCCTTTTTTTGAAATTTTGGGACACTTGAAGCAGTACCGGTTGCATGTGCCTGAATATAAGCTACCTTGAAAAATATTATTTTCTATAAATAATGTATGTGCCAAGTTTCGTTGCAATAGCTAGAAAAATTACGGGGGGAAAATATTTCTTAATCCCGTTTCACAATACAATCAAGATCCTGTCATAAAATCGAGACCAGTACTAGCTCTCTTACCCTTGTTGTATACCAGGAAAATATGACAAACGGAACGAAATACAACTCTTAGCTCTAAAATATATACATACATATACATTATTAATATGCACATACGTTAATATTTTATTTATAATGGTTATTAGAAATTTTGGTTACTATATTTTATTACTTATTAATTACTTGTATTATTGCTAATCAATATGGCCAATTTTGGTTCGGGGAATTATTTCTAACTTAGATCAGTTCCGTTCCACTATCAACTTTCTATGGACCTACCATGTCCTGGACTGACAACAATATACAGATGCTTAACAATGCAAAATAATGTAATTTGTACAGCAATAACAATATTATGGACCACTCACACAAAACACACTGAATGTAGAAAATAGAATCAAATATTGCACTTTCTACAATATTTGTACACATTTTATACAATCGATATTTACTTTTTGACTGTTAAAAGTCAATTCAGTTCTCAGTCCAATCTGGTTAAAATAAAATGCTACACTGTTCACACTCGTCATCATAACATATGTGCTTACAATGTACACTAAGTGCTCAGTGAATTCTGACCACCCTTTCACACAACAATGTGTGGCCAGCAGCCGAGCTGAATATATGACCATCTCGACTGGTAGTATTGCAGAGAAAGAACACACTCATAGTTACATGTTGGCAGACAGCACACTGCTATAATGGGAGGTGGGCAGGATTTATCCGCATTTTAATAGGGCATGGTTGTGGGTACCCGAGCAATCGGTTCTCAATAACCCAGACAGCAATACTTGTGGGATGCGCCCGTTTCTGTGTAGTGTTGGTGTACAAAGAGTGGTAAGAAAATGGAGTAACGGTCTCCAAGAGACGGAACTACGGAGGTGTTGGAAGTTCAAAACGAGGGACGAGCATCGCATCAAACAGCTTGTTACAGCCAAACGAACCATCAGTGTTTTGGCATTACGTGACCAATGCAATGGAGGATGCACATACCCCACGCAACTATAGACTTACACTGACACGCATGCAGTTCCGCAGCGAGTACACACTCGTCATCCACTCCTTATAACTAGTCACCGCAGTCTTTATTGCGCTCGTAATCATTATTTCCTTTCTTTTTTAAGTGATTTCAAAATATCTATGAAGTTGAAAAACAATGCTACGGAGGATCAGGGGAGCAACGAAGCAGAGCTGTCTTCAACATTGGGAGGGGGCAGATGTGAGAATTATTCTAGGGGGCATCAATTTCATTTCACTTTTCTTTGTGGCAATCGGACACAAATAATCACATTTCTTCCCCAAAAAACTCATTTCAAATCGGATTATTGGGGGGGGGACCATTCCCCCAGTTCCAAGTTTGAAGGAGACATTTCCTCCTCATCCCCCCGGGATTTGCGCCAGTGCTCTTAACTGTTGTGTGAGTTTCGACACAATGAATCTCTCCCATAGTACGAAAGGACCTTTTCTATCAACACTTGACACATTTACGTAAACAATATAAAAAACTTGGACAAATCCATCCGAATGAATAGGAGGGGAGCTAGCGTTAATGATCGATGTTAGGTAGATTGTGGCTTCACGGTAAGATGTTCGCACTCCCATTGATGAACCATGTTTATAAAGTGTTTTGAACCGTATATTCGATGTAGGTTTAGAGCAAAGTTTGTCTATGTTATATGGATGACAGAAACGACGTAGGTATTACAGCAAATATGAGAGCGTGATTTATAACAACACACTTATTTTCAACTTTCTGGGATTCACTTAAATTTCGTTTTTTGTAACTTGTGATGTAAAAATATCAAGATTTTCTGGAATAAGACTTTTGCCCCCACGAATTAATTGTATTCTTAAAATTTGCCCTTTCTCGATACTCTTTCTCTGTAACTTTTCATGTACATCGCCTTTTCTTTGTACACTAGCTTCTCGAATAGAATGTACACCATTTTTACAAGTACAGTATCTACGTTAAGTTCATTTCCACATATTACATAAATGAAATAAAAAAAAAGAACTACAACATACTGATTAAGTACTTCTCACTTCCACTTCACATAATCACTTATCAGAATCACTTATAAACTTCATAAATCCCCTACCAGGGCCTAAAATTCAACGAAATCACAGCTCCACACTGGTAAAAATTTTATATAGTATAGAAAAACTAGTTTAGTCAGCATTTGTTTTAACATATCAGTGTTCTGTCAAGTACATCATGTTTACCTGCGACCCCCCCCCAAAATATTATTATTATTATTATTATTATTATTATTATTATTATTATTATTATTATTATTATTATTGTTATTATTATTATTATTATTATTATTATTATTATTATTATTATTATTATTATTATTATTATTATGTAGGAAAAGTTTGGCATCCAGAGCAAACAAAATTAAAGGCACATTAGGATACATATTTAATTGTATTGTATTAAACCATAAAATAAACGAAACAAACCGGTAAGAAAAATAGTCACACTGAAAGAAAAAAGTCACTTTTTCTTACATAAGAGTTTCACTGTCATTTTTTCGTGATCATCACGCTGTCTCAGTTTGTTTTCTGCCGAGGCAAATACACCGTTATACCAGGGCTGTTCCTTTGACTTCCTACCAAATTCAAAACGCCTTTCCTTTCTGGCTAGCCATTTCATAACAGCAGGGGTTGGGCTAAAATCTTCCAACGGGCCCATATTTATATTAACGTGAAGGTAATTTTTCACAGTAGTGGGAGCGAAAGAGAGTCTGTTATCTGTTTTCAATATGTTGTAGTCACTTATAAATCTTTCAACATCGGAAGAAGATGGCGGGCTAGACTTGTTGACAGAGCATGAAATGACTGATTTCCACAGATTTTCATGAAAAGGCTTTTAGCGTCCAGACCTTTCAACATACTGCACGATGATGCCTCTCTATATTGCATTACGAACTGCAATCTGTATCAGGACAAATAACTTTGTGGCATTCTCTTAGGTTATCATCAGTTACATCCTCTTGCAAAACACGCAAAGGCTCCAAAGCAACAATACTGTCTTCGTACAGCAAACGTTGACTAACAAAGTTAATTATGAAATCCAGGACTTCGTATCGTACTACAGTAAAATCTCTTTTCTCACTGACATATTTGTTATGGGATATATTGCAACGTGTGTTACGATGAAGTTGAAAACCATGTAATGAGTACTGTATTTCTCCGTTGACGTTCTCTTGCACATGTTCGTTTAAAAACGTTTCTTCCCACCCGCCTAACAGAGGTTTCCCCTTCATACTCTCCAATTGTGCTACAGTTCTATTTTTATTTGTTATTGTGTCTAAAAGAAAAAAATCAGCACTCTCAAACTTCTGGCTTAATGTCATATACTGGCAGTTATATGAAATTGAGTAACCCATTGCATAATGAATATATTGAATCTGTAAGACATAGTTTGACACACTAAACGCGTTTAAATGCATAATCCGACAAAAGTAAGGTACTCACATTAATACCAGTCCACACATTAAGAATTATAGTTCCACACTCCTTCCTTACAGTTCCACAAAGTGTGGAGTACTCCACTCAATTTTAGGCCCTGTCCCCTACTGAAACTGAAGTATGAAAGTAGAGAGTGTCAAAGCCGGGATACGGCGTACCTAGTCGGCCTGGCAGGATGACTACCCGCCCCTCCAGTTATTTGATAAGAACTCTCTGGACATTCCTATAAACATATTAACGCGTATATCATTCTAAAGCTAATGAAACAAGCTAAAAGTTTTATTTGAAACTTTTTGCTACAGCGTAATCAGGTTTTTAGTAATAATAACAAAAATGTTGAAATTAGATTGAAAAATCTACTTTTTCAGCAATTTATTTCAATAGCGCCATATATACTTACTTTGTTAAAAGCACATGAGGACATAATTTAAAGAACGTAATGTGAGGAACCTAATTTCAAAACATCATATTGATACGAGCTGGCATTAGCAAGTTATTGACATTTCAATGTAGGTATGCAAATTTGCATATTTTAGGGCCGTGGATTGGAAAACAAGAGGGGAGAGTTCAGGAGTTTTGAGGAAATACTCCTCTTATTATGTAATAAATGGCAAGGTTTCCGCTTGTTACTAATTAGTCCCGACAAAAGTATATTTTTTTTCCTTTATAGACTGGACTAGGTTATAGAGCTATTAATTTCATATCTCATGCAGCAAAAAATTTGCTTCAAATTCTGAACAGAAGATTGCCTAGAAGAAGAAATGAAAAGGTTGATGAAGAACATTTCGGGTTCATGAGAGTTAAAAGCACAGGATATGAAATTGGATTATTAACGGTAATCGGTGAAAGGTTTATTGAAAACGGGGAAGTGGTGTATGACGTATTTACTGATACAGAAAAGAATTTTGACAGCGTGAATTGGGATTTCTTGTTGGAAGTTCTAAAGAAGGTGGAGTTGGACTGGAAAGGTCGAAGGGTCATAACAAATTTATATATGAATCAACAAGCGTTAGAATTGAGGAAAGAAATTACAGAGGAGAGTGCAATTGGAAGTGGAGTTGGACAGGGATGCTGTCTCTTACCTACACTATTTAATATCTATCTAGAAGATGTGGTAAAAATGAGCCTAGAAAATGAAGACAGCATTTCAGTAGGAGGTAGAATGATTAGGTATATACAGTTTGGAGATGATATGGACTTGTTGCCGAATCTGATGAGAAAATCAATAAGGTAATAGAAAACTTGAGGCAGCATTGTGAGGAATATGGGATAGAAATACATGTGAAAAATGAAAAAGCCATGGTGATTGAGACGAAGCGATCGATGTCACATTTAGAAGAAAGGGGGGAGAAAATAGAACAGGTGACTAGTTTTTGACACCTGGGTGGTATTACTAGTGAAGTGCGGACGTGAAATAAAAGAAGAACAGAAATGACGAAAGAAACCTTCAGGAGGAAGAAAATACTATTTTATGGGACATTGAAGAAAAAATTGAGAAAAAGGCATATAAAATATTTCGTGTGAAGTATTGTACTGTATGGGTCACAAATATGACCCTTACTCGAAAGTGATGAAAAGTAACTGGAAGCTTTCGAAATGTGGGTCTGGAGAACAGTGGAGAGAATTAACTAGATCGAGTGGAAAAGGAATAAGAGGACCTTAGAAATGATGGGGTAAACAAGAGATATTATTAAGAAGAGAATAGACAAGAGATATCATTAAGAAGAGGATAGACAAGAGATATTTTGGATATTATTAAGAAGAGGAAGAAAAACTGGTTGGGTCATTGGTTAAGAAGTAACTGTGTCATGAGAGACGTGCTAGAGGGTACGATGGCAGGAAAGAGAGGGAGAGGTCGAAGGAAATTAAAATTAGTGGACGATATCAAAACACAAAAGTCGTACGTGAAAACGAAGAAGTTGGCGAAAGACTATGGAGCATGGAAGCTTCTCAATTGTGCAAGTGATCTGCCAATACATCAAAATATACTGTTATCTAGAAGATTATTGTTTATTTACTCACGTTATTACACAAACACTCTACGCATATACTACTGCAATGTTCTGTGGTAATTATTAAATCATTGATTTAAGTACAAAGATGCAATAATATATAAAAAAAAGTTTATTCATAAGAAAACTCATAATTTCTTCGAAATGTCAAATTTTCAATTTACTTACAACAAGCTGAGTCATATCCTTTGCTATGTCAAGTAGGTTTCTGGTACCAAAGACGTTAGTTACAAAAAGCGATCGTGCATCTTTCATGAAGGATACTTCTGCTGCTGAGTGAAAAACTATTGAAACATTGTCCACCAGCAATTTGCGACTTTCAGAATCCAATCCTAATCCTGAAGAAGATAAGTCTCCCTTGATGGCAATCACCTTTTGAAATATTTCAGGTTTGGTTTCTTTCAGATGAGCGAAAAGCTGTTTCAAAGTAAAATGAATAAACACAATATAAATACAATTAACAAACATTAGGAATAATAAATATATAAATTTCATTAAGTGCGAAATTAAAATAATGATTAATTGCTTTGGAATTTTCTGTAGCGGATACAAATGCTAAATTTTTCGAAAAATTAATTGGACCATAATATTATCGAATTATTAATATTTCGTCAATGATGTGGACATACAACGATCATGGTGTTGTGCTTTGTCGAGTGGTTAAAGTCACGGGCTGTCAGTCTCACGACTCAGATAAGCGTCGAGAGTCCGTGATCTCTCTTATTTATTTTGCATGATAAGAACTTAACTCTGACGAAACCTTTCAATAAATAGCACATTTAAATGTTTAAATTATGTTCAAGTCGAGTTTGTATTTACATAATGTTAGTTTTCCACTCATTATATAACTGTCTTGTACATTCCGAATTTTATTTCAAATGTTATATTAACTGGACGTTTAAAATATAACTAATGGCATAACCTTCACAATAAGAGTGTCAAAAATAAAACATATTTAATTAGAGCGACAAGAAATAATTCCTATCCCAAATTAGCAAATATTTAGTTTTTCAAACCATATCAGTCAACTTGGTGTCTATCTATCTATCTATCTATCTATCTATCTATCTATCTATCTATCTATATGTCTGTCTGTCTGTCTATCTACCAGGTGTACAAGTATGAAATGTGGATTTCAGACAACTAGTGCCGCATCAATGCAGTTTGTGCTATAAAAATTTCACACTGCGCCATTTTGTTGTGTCATCAACAAATGTCAAACACGCACGAGTGATATATTGGTAAAGTGTGTGTATAGTTGTACTGTTTTGTTCAATATGCAGAAATTTATTCCGAACGAAGAGTATTTGCGGACAGAATTAATTGTTTGTTTCATTTGAAGGAAAAACTGCTGCCGAATCATACCGATCACTTCAAGAAGATTACGCTGAGCGTGCTATATCGCAAGATACATGTGAATGGTACACAGTTTCGGCGTTCCAAAAGCGGTGATTTCGATGTTGCAGACAAGCAACATGGAAAAGCGCCAAAAAAGATACAAAAATGTGGTATTTGAAAATTTTTTGGACGAAGATGATTCACAAACACAAAAGAATTTGCTTGCAATTAGGTATTAGTCAACAAGCTGTTTCAAATTCAAAAGACCGGTAGATGGGTATCACATGAATTGCGCGACAGGCAAATGGAAAAGCGCGAAAAGACGTATGAGATTTTGCTCGTTCGATACAAAAAAGTCGTTTTCGCATCGTATAATTACAGAGGATGAAAAGTGGATTATGAGAACCCGAAAGGCAAAAGATCATAGGTAGACCCTGGCGCTCCATCCACGTCGATCGCAAGACTAAATTGCTGCTGTGTATTTGGTGGGATCAGAGGGACATTGTGTATTATCAACTATTAAAACCTACAAACTGTGAATACTCAACGTTACCAACATCAATTGACCGATTCGTACCGTTCGCTGCTTCAAGAAGGACTAAACTATCGAAAGAGGCAACACAAAGTCATTTTCATTCTTGACAATCCTCTAACACATACGGCAAAACCGGTTTGCGATACGTTGGAAGAACTCAGCTGGGAAATTCTGCTCCATACGGCTTACTCAGATTTGGTTAATTTGGATTACTACTTGCTTGCATCGATGGGTTACGCACTTGCAGAGCAGCACTTTAGTTCTTACGAAGATCCAAAAAATTGGCTCCAGAAATGGTTCGCAGTAAAAGGGGGAGATTTTTAATGGTGTGGTATTCACAAATTGCCCGGAGGATTTGAAATGTATATAAGAACCGATTCAACAAATTTTGAATAAAACATGTCCCGCTTTATCATTCTTCCGAAGTTAATATGTTTTGTTTACAAACAAATCCGCATTTCGCCTGGGTGCTCCATATAGGGTGTTCCAGGAATAAACCGAAAATTTCGCATACGTGTTGAGAATCAGAAAATCAAATCAAGAATAAAAGCTTATCTTAGACTGGTCGGAAACGCTTGATTATAGAGATGGGGTAAATTTTTAAGAAAATTGCTAGAATTCACCGCAGAATAGATACACTGATTAAATCAAGAAGCAGATTTCTTGTACGTGTTGAGGACCCCCTAAAGTTTATCTCTGACTTTGCTCAGAAAAGCCTGATTATGGAGATGGAGCGGATTTAATGTAATTATTGGAATTGATATTATAGTGTGTTCCTTAGATTATTACAATTAATTATCTTAAATTGAACCTCCCTCTGCAACTAACAAGTGGAAGATAAGCTATTTTCCTGTGTCGAGACCCTGAACATATGCGAAGTTTGAGTGTTTATTACCTTTTAGGGAGAAATTTAGAGGAAGTGGACCTAGGGCATTGATCCCCGGACATCCAAAAATTGTTGTTGATTCGACTAGATATATGACTTCCCCTGATAGTGCTAATATAGTATATAATAAAATAATTAGACAGACAGATAAATAGATAGATGAGAGGGATACGAGTTCAGAAATCTTTTTTTTTTTTTTTTTTTTTTTGTAATTGCAATAAATGTATAATATTTGCACTTACTTGAGAATCAAATAACTTGTTCAACCGTGTATAAATATCATTTGATTTCTTTGGTCTCAGAATGACGTAAATCTTATCTATTCCTGGACATGAGTTTAGAAGTTTATCTAGCAGTACAGCTCCAAGAAAACCTAAGGCTCCAGTTATAAGGACACTTCTTTCAGTGAAGAATCTTCCTATGCTGCTTTCAAATTTTGGAGGAGTAGAAGTCATGTTGCTTTCTGCTACAGTAAACATTCTAAATTAACAGAAAACATCTGTTATATTTTCTAAGTCGTTAGGCAATAAACTCTATTTCGAGAGTATTGCAGTGGAAGATAAATAAACCACAAAAACAAGAACAGCAAACACAATAAATTACTGAAAGTATTTGACAATAGTAACTAACTCCTTGTACTAAATTATGTATGTTGAAGAAAATTCAAAATCATATTCTCAACCATAGAAGCTTATGCAAAAGAAAAACTAATGCCATCTAATGATGATTTTCACATTGTAATTACAAGTACAGGAAATGTGTATCAACATATTTCAAAATCTGTGTTCTCAAATAATTATGTTACTCTTGCCTTACACTTGAGAATTTCTTTGTTATTTTTCTATAGGGTTTTAGGTTAGAAACAGGCTACAATTAGTGGTTGCAGAAGAAAAATTTTGTAAGTACGTGTAATTGTTTAAAGAATATTACATCACAAAGCAAACAAGTTTACCAGCAAAATGTTTTAACGAAGAAGTAGTTGTTTGACCGTGTATACCACGAAAAGGAGCTTGGTTTAGTTTTTTTTTTTGTAAACAAAAACACCTTAACAAGTTAAATATTACCCAGCCAATGGTTAAATATAGCATTTTGCCTCAAATTGAATTTAGTATACTTTACAATGGATGGATATTTGAAAATGGAAGATATTTAAATTATGGATGGTTGGAACTGGTTCCTGGTGGAACCTGTTTTCGAGTTTTAACGGTTCCTGTTCTAGAAGATCCTGTTCCGGAACTGGTATGAAACCGGTTTCTCAGAACCGATTTCGGAACCGGCTTTTCGGATCCAGGTTTGGAATTGGTTCCTGAGATTTGGTCCCAGAATCGGTTCTGAATTTGGGTACGATCTCGTGTTGTAAGGAGGAACGTGTGATCGTAATCGAACAGGAATTTTTAGTGTGTAAGCTACAACTGATTTTATTTTTTGCAAATGAGTTCTGAAACAAATGATGTAATACAAAACTAATACTGAACATAAATTGCTCGGGTTCATTCCAGCTTTTACTACTCAAGTAACGTTTGCTTTTTGTGTGTGTATTAAGTATTTCCGATGAAAAAATTACCATAATAATGTATCTACGGACAACTTCAATTCGCTTGCAAATTTTAAATACATTGCAATGGAAAGGCAAAATTACAGCTACAGAAACAAAATAGCTGTAAATCAAATTTTGGAGGAACAGAAGTCATGTTGCTTTCTGCTACAGTAAGAATCGTAAATTAAAAGAAAATATTGATTATATTTGCTAAATCGTTATTCAATAGACCTAATTTTAGAAATGATGTAGTGGAAAACAAATAAATAAACCATAAAAGGCAAGAAGAGCAAAAACACGAAACGAATTATCGAAATTAGTTAACAATAACTACCTTATTGTATAGGGCTCTGTCTCAATACTACAATTCCGTAGCTGATAAGAGAGTGTAAAGACGATGAAGTATGGAGAGAGGTATTAACTATGTGTTATTCAGTCAAACGAAGCAGTGCCATAAATCAGAGGAAATTGGTAACTGGAAGGAAGAAAATTCCCAGGCACCTCTGAACACTTCCCCGGAACCTCGTTCCCTTGGTGCTTTCTAGGAGGGAACATGCTAGTGAGGTCAAACCTTCTGACTGGCATTAGAAATAGACTAAGTGCTCAAACATTGTCCGTCTTGTTGTTCATCAATGTTAATGACCCACCGTTAGACAAACTTTGGCTGAAGGATGGACATCATTCCGATACGAACGATTTACCACGAAAAAGTTCTGGAGGCCATTAGGAAAGAAACCCAATTTCAGTTTTGTTTTAAGGAGACACATTAGAGAGTCACGAAAAATGTATCGTCGTATTACTAATTGATTATTTGTGTTATTCAACCTTGTACCTAATTTTTAACAATTCTCTTGTACCTTTTTTGTATAATACTGCTTTCTTAAATTAGAATTTAAACTACTTTGAGTAAATATTCGTAATAATTGCAGTTATGCATATTTGTAGCTTAAATTTAACGTGGTGTTTTAGCGATTATACAAATTACAATTATATTCATATTTTATGAAGACGCTTCCACAGTGGATACCTAACAAGGGACATCACTCAATTGTCCGTCTCCGATTTGAATGAAAAAAATTTTTTTTGCTCATAGAGGACATGTGTGTATTATTTGTGATGACAGAAATTTTTGCCATCATGCATGTTTTCTATTTTTCTGTACTGTCCCTTACTTCAGTACAGATTACTGCAGTAGTCCCTTACTACCCTTTGTAAAAGGAGTATTAATGAAAGAACAACCATGTACATACATATACCGTCTAAAAGGAAGTCGTATGGTAGGTATGATCTTGACAAAAGCCATCTTAAAATCCGTCATTTTGAATTAAGGTCAAGTTTTTAAAATGGGAATAGGATAATATGATACATAATTTCGGGCTAGAATTTAATCAGGAAGACAATGGTGATGTTAGTTTTAAGATACGCCTATTTGGGGAAAAGTTAAAGGCATATTAATTGTTTATACTTACTACGTGAATAAGTCCCTTAGCTGCACTTCTAACCCGCGTATTAATGATAATAAGTGGATAAAAGCTTCGGTAATACATATTGTGCCTAGAAGGAAGTGATACGGTAAGGATATAGTTGACGTCAGCCATCTTGAATTAAAGTGAAGTGTAAAAAATGAAACCCATAGCATGCAACACCTCATTTTAATAGTAAATTTTCCCAAAAAGCCAATGGCATGCTTATTTTAGTTCTATAGTTAATGAATTTAGGACTGCTTCTAATGTGCACCAGTATGAATTTAGGACTGCTTCTAATGTGCACCAAACGTCCATTATTCGATCTTTCAAATTGGCAACACTCCTAATTTATACCGCCTGTTTTAAGATTCCAACTGGCATTTTGTAATTGTTACCATGGCTCATGTTTTCTAAATTTATTACATTTTTAAGAGTTGCGATTTGTCAGTTCGTGAATAGTGTTCGGATAAACATCCAGCAATCTTTCTGAATGTTGAATACTTGCAATGTAATTATTTATTTTAAACTAGAATTCATAAGGAACCTATGGACCTATGTGACGTAAAGAAATACAAATGAAATTATAACAAATTGATGTTATACGAACCCAAAATTATCAGAAAATGTAGCCAACATGTCGCGCAAACGACAAACAATAAAATATTTTTAATAAATACAACTTTAAAGGAACAGCAGCAATGAACAGCAGCAGGAACAGCAATAAATACGATTTGAAAGAAACAGGCGTAGAAAAGAGGTAAATTGTTTATAAAGAGGTGTAACTAGAGTTCCCGATCAATACTGATTATAAATCTTAGAAACATGAACCATGGACAACAATCGCTAGAAAACAATTGACATTTTGTCTGACTAGATAAAAGAATTTGCATAGAAAATAAATAACTATACCAAAAAAATAAATATAAAACAAAGAAAAAGACCATTGATTTACAAAACAATCATATTTCGTTTTCCTTTTTGAAGTGAATTTTTATTTGATTACTCGTCTCATCTACTACAAGTTACATCTTCGGAATTACCTGAATGCAAAGTTGGAGTTGTTTCGTTGTTCAATGATTCACGTTAGTAAACGAGTTTTTGAAGGACATTTATAGGAAATAAATAATTAAATGGCATAGGAAATAAATAATTACATGGCAAGTCTTCAAAATTCAGAAAGATTGCTGGTTACTTATCCCAACACTATTCATGGACTGACAAATCGTAACTCTTCAAAAAATGTAATAAATTTAGAGAACATGAGCCATGGCAACAATTGCAAAGTGCCAAGTTGGAATCTTAAAACAGGCGGTAAAAATTAGGAGTGTTGCCAATTTGAAAGATCGAATAATGGACGTTTGGTGCACATTAGAAGCAGTCCTAAATTCATACTGGTTAACTATAGAACAAACATAAGCTTGCCATTGGCTCTTTGGAAAAAATTACTATTAAAATGAGGTGTCACATGCTATGATTTTCATTTTTCACACTTCCTTTAATTCAAAATGGCGGATTTCCGGATTTCAAGATGGCTGCCGTCAAGGATACCCTTACCGTATCACTTTCCTCTAGGCATAATATCATTTTACCGAAACTTTTATCCACTTATTATCATTAATACGCGGGTTAGAAGTGGAGGTAAGGGACTTACGCAAATAGCAATTATAAACAATTAATATGACTTTAGCTTTTCCCCAAATGGACGCATGTTAAAACTAACTTCACCATTGTCTTTCTGATTAAATTCTAGCCCAAAATTATGTATCATATTACCCTATTCCCATTTTAAAAAATGACCTTAATTCAAAATGGCGAATTTGAAGATAGCTGCCGTGAAGGTGATATCTACCATACGATTTTCCCCTAGACCTTACATGTATCTACATGGTTGCTCTTTTATTAGCATTCCGTTTACAAAGGGTAGTAAGGGACTTCTGCAGTAATCTCTAATAACCACATCACAACTCTTGAAAATTATATATTAAAAAAAATAGAAAACATGCACCATGGCACAAATTTCTGCCAGCACAAATAATGAATACATGTCCTCTATCAGCAAAAAAAAAAAAAGAAAAAAAATTGAAATCGGAGCCGGACAAATGGGTGATGTTCCTTGTAAGCAAATGTATACACTATGTGCACTACAAAACCTGATTTTTGAAGTGCTGTGTGAGGAAGACACTGTAAACTGAAAAATCACAACTTTTTCCATATTGTACAGGCAATGGAGTATTTACGAGTTTCTTTCCGGGGAGGACTTTGCTGACTTTATTCCTGGAAACGCGAAAATTTTGCAAGATATTTCATTTACTTTAATATAGTAAATAAAATTTCGAGCAGGGCTTAAGCCCGGAAGCACCATTAAATACGCCACTGTGTACAAGGATATTTTCATGTAAGTAAAAGTTTCTTTTGAAATGCACTGAGAAATTAACACTCTCTAGTTTGCAAGAATACTCGCCTAGTACAATAAAATTTAGGCGCACGCTTCCCCCACCTCGAAGTGCTTCAGTTTCCGCATTGCTTGAAGTGGTACGTGAGTGCAGTGCATAAAGTTTTCAGGAGTTAGTGAGGCTCTTTTCACCAAAATGAAGGAACTAAAGCCTGTGACAAACATCTTGGCATTTCAGCCAAACGAATAAAACGCAAACTTTGACGCGATGTTGCCGAGTGTTAAGGGGAGTGGCTATGGCTAAACAGAGAAACTACAGCACGATCAGGTGCCAGAGGATAGACGTGGGTGTGTATAAAATAAACGTGGCAATACCTCTGGCCTCTCATTTGCTAGCAGCATTTAAAGGGAACTTGGAGCGCCGCCTTCAAATGCCAAGGTGTTTGTCACGCCGTTTACTTCGCGGCAGGTACTACGACACAAGAGAAACCATCATCCCTGCAATATGTCGGACACCTGCGAGACATCCAAAAAGATTCACGCGGTGACGGGTGCAAGACATCTTTGTAATAAAGTGATAGACTGCTTACATATTGTTCTATAGTTTAGTGCGTATTCATTCCACTGAATAACTCAATTTCACCGGAAATGGAGAATATAAGTTTAATTTTTGCGTCCCACGCATATGCCGGTTAGGCTAAATGAGATTTAAGTGGGGAATATCATTGTGTTAGTCTCTTACACAATTTTAATTAATAATAAATTAGAAACTATTGAAGATACAAATAAACTGATAGCAACGATAGAAAGACAAGAATTATTGTGCTCTATATCAATTAGTTTTGTATCATGTATCAGTACACTTCCTTATATGCTTCTTTCGTCGTACGGAGAATGTCAATATGATAAATGAGCTCTTCCTACGTATGGTGTAGCATGTCGAAATCACAAGTAGTTATCGAGTTTTTTATTCGGGCTTTCAGTTTATAAACACTCATCATTTTTTCTCATGTATTGCTTTTTCACATATTTTGAGAAAAACAGAAAATCCATCTGAGTTATGATGGGTGACCTTGAGGCCTACGGAGTTGGGCAACCGCGTCTTACGCTTCTTCTTGAGAAATATTCTCTCAAACTATGACAAGTAATAATAACTTAAGTGAGGTGGGGCTCCGTCCTCTTGGAGAGTAATGCCTGGCTAAACCTCTTCGGTTTGTGGAAATACATTTTCCAACGTGTCTCAGTAACTAATTTCTGCGCCAGCTAATTTCGCGGAATAGAAAGAACCGTGAATAACATTTCGTATTTTCGTTTTGGTCGTCTCTTTTCATTTACCGCCATGTGTACTCTCGGCGATTCACTGTATATTATGATGATTCAGTGTAACTGAAATATGGAAACAAACTTCGTCATAGAACATTATCCGCCTTATGCAGAATCGTTTTGACATATGATTAATGTCATACTAAAAGCCTAACTACTGCAGGAAACATATGTTAGTCGAACTCTTTAGCATGTCACTAATCACACGTCAAAACGACTCTGCATAAGGCCCTATATGTCTGTATTGCTTGTTTTCCTCTATTCTTTGTATCGCTTCAGTTGCAAACTACGTCCCCTTAACCTTGTTGAAGGGTTCCACAAGGTGAACCGTGTATGGAAAGAGCCATCGTGTTTCCCGTAGAATTTTGCAAACTGTCGAAACAGGCATATTCAATTCTTTTACCTCGATTTCCTGTGAGTACGTACGAATGGCTTGTCGGAAGCGTTACTATTTCATTGTTTGTGCTTGGACACCCCGAACACTTCTGATCTATAAATCTTTCAGCGTTATTTTATTGTTATTATTAAGTTAAGGATATTCTTTCTAGAAAGCAGAGTTTCTGGTAACTTCTGCAATTTCGCTGTCACCGATTTTGTTTCCTGAAATTATCAAACAGCTTGAGTCTTCGCCGTTGGAGTCGCCATTTTCTTCCATTTGTAAAGTTTCCTTGGTAATGCTCTATGAACTCGCTTGTGATATGGAAATAATAATAATAATAATAATAATAATAATAATAATAATAATAATAATAATAATAATAATAATAATAATAATAATAGTAATAATAATAATAATAACTTTCCGAATTTATCTGCCTGTTGATATCAGTATATTTTTATCTTTTTAATTGTTTTTGATTTATGAGTAGCTAGCAAATTCCCCAATGTTTACTACAAGCGATAGTTTGCGTTCTTCTTTCTGCAGGTTTATAGCAATTTTATAGGCGGTTTATGTGAACTGGAAGTCTTGCACAAAGTTCGAACATCTTAGAGAATCAACCCAATCATTTTATTTATTGTAGGTCAAACATCTAAACATGCTTAAACATGTATTTAATTATTTCAGATAAAAATTCTAAAACAAATTTTACATCTCTAATTCAAAGGATCGCGAGATTTGAATTTTATAATAATAATAGGAATCATCTTAGCCCTTTTTATTTTTTTGGTATAAATTTCGAACAACGGTGAAAGACATTTTGAATTATCTTAATGAAAAGTCTAAACATAGATTTAATGTCTGCACAAGGTTATTCTTAAGCCTGATGGTTAACATAGAAGCTCCCACGAGCTGCCCAAATCTTCTACCTCGTTCTTCCCATTATTCAGAAATAATAGCTTACACATATATTTACGCTGGAACTCTTAATGATAATATCATCAATAAATAAAATTTATAATTTGTAATTTAATATCTTTTACGTAAAATGCTTATCATAAACTACGAATTTAATTTCCTTATTTTCACTATTGTATATTTAGAAAATCCATGAATTGCCACAATATAACATACAGCTCTAAACATTGCAATACAGACTAAAATTATGAATTACTTAAAATAATTCCGAACACACAATAATCAACAATAACTTTAAAGTGTTGTATACATTAATTAAATAACTCTAAGCACAAATCAGAGCACTGTGACAGTAAATATGTCGAAAATCCAATACACTAAAATTATTTTATAAACATTTAAATTAATTCAAAAACATTAAAACAATGCATAAATAATTAAAAATTTCTTAGTGTTCAAATAAAGACCATAATATGAAACTTACAACTCGCATAGCATGTGCTTAATTGACATACGTAATACAATTGTGCATTTAGTATCTCTAAAGTTGAGCGAAGTTTGGCTATTGAGATTCTTTTAGTATGAACTTAGAAACACTAGTTTTATTAAATACACCTTTACTTGATTTCGTAATTAATCCTCTTGTACCTAGTACCACTAGCACTACATGAAAACGCTTATTGTCACTAGAAACTTGAATTCTTTTTCAAATTTGATATACTTTTAATCACAAGAAAGGGGGCATGGTGGCTTAGTGGTAGAGTGCTTAACTCTGGTGTAAGGCGTCTCTGGTTCGATCCCCGGGCACGTAAGTCTGTAGTGGACAACATCGTGTATGTGGGTTTAATCGGGGGTACTCTTTGTTTCCTCAAACATTGTCATTACACCGATTCTGTCATCATGAGTCACTAGGTAATATTGTTTCTATTGGGTCCTAGCATACTCCACATAATATATAAATTCCATGCAGTAGCCAGCCCAAAAATGTAGGGGGTCCGGTAGAAGTTAGGGGGTGCCTAACCCAATCATATTATAGTTCATCACCATATTATAGTTCATTTGCAAGCCTGCCATAAAAACTTTAGGGGGCCAGTGAAAATTTAGGGGGGGCGTCCCCCTAGCCCCCCGTGGATACGGGCCTGATTTCAGGTTAAGCTCTACAAGATGTGACCTAATACCTGATGCATTGGTTCCATTCTTAATGTAGTTAATGAATTGGATGTCCGCCAATAATTCTTCAGGAAACAATTGTAAACATGGTTATTATGAAAATATTCTATTTCTTTTCCACCGCTGACTTTATTCTTTCAATTGTCAAAGCACTAACTTTTAACTTGACCTTGCTACTGTTAATTACTGCCTGATTATAAAGTTTTACAATTTCTAGCCATCTAGCTAGTTTACCATATTGTTTTTCTTTATTTTATCTAAACTGGAATTTGCAATCGGACACATTAACAAATCAGCTTTTTCAAACACTCACAATATGTAAATGAATTTTAGTTTGGCCAGCAGAACAATGTTTTGAATTTTAGAAAACCCCAGACTCCGATTACTGTTTTTTTTTCGAATTAAACAAATTGTCAACTGCTGAACCATAGAAATGGAACCATTTCTTGATCCATTGCCGAATCATTTCATAAATTGAGTTTAAAAAAGTAAAGTCACAAAAACTAAGAATCTATCGATCTATTTATCTATATCTATCTAGCTATATATATATATATATATATATATATATATATACAGGGGCCGCGATTCGGGGAGGCAAGATGGGCAGTTGCCCCCACTTTTTCAAAGAGACCCCTCAATGTATATAGTTTCATTTCGAAATACAAATTTTTTGTATGTATTACTGGCTCATAGAAAAAATGTTGCCATATAATATTTGCCGTTGCGTCAGTACGTATTGGTTATTTGTCTTCCCGTGGAGTTAAGAAAGCTACAGAAATTGCGTTTTAATTGCAATTCAAAGCAATTAATATTGCTATTGCGTATTTCTTTAAATGTCGTAGTATTTAACTTGTAAATGCTTGTAGTATTTAGTATCTTTCATTTTGTAGAGTAGTAACATACATTTAATGGCATGTGTGAAATTAAAAATATAAGTTGTTCAGTTCCCCAGTTTCAATGTAACTTCTACAAAACATGCCTCATTATTCATTATTATGATTATTATTATCCTTTTTACTTATTTGTTTTGTAAATTGTTATTAAATAATCTGATCACACAATTATCTAGATAGAATTTTAAGATGTTTATGAGTAAGGAATCAAATCCCTTCTTACACTTTCGTTGTTTAAGAGTACAAACGAGTAGTACCTACTTGCGTTGCCCTTGTTAATTTACTTAATAAAATGTGAAATACGATATATAATATTTTAAGTGAAAAAGATAGTATCCTATTAGTTATACAACCTTTCGTCAAATAAAGTGTTACAACAACCAGGAAAACTAGCACTGATATACAAGTATTCAGATCATGTCTTCTCCCCCTCCCACCTTTAACGTACAATCGCCGCTACTGTATATATATATACTATATATACTATATATATGTATACAAATGAGGATGAAATACGTTTCTAAAAATTTAGTTTTTGTCGGACCTTCAAGCTTAGGTTGTCTTCTAATACTTTGATTAGGTCTCCAATGTGAATTTTATTTTCAATAGCCATACGAATTGTATATTCACTCAAATAGGTAAATGCTTCATCTATTTCTGCATATTTAATGTCTATATTATTTAACCTTAAATGCCCTAACCATGATCTCTTATGAGGTTAAGGCATTCCGAGATTTAGACATTTTGTTCGAAAATGGATATCTTAATATATCCATAATAATAGTAGTTTCACCTTTTTCTGAGCACAACTCATTTTCTTCTCTTCTAGGAGTAAATAAAGAAAATTCGAAACATGTGTCTTAATATTTTAAATGAGAAGAACAAATACCAAATTATATGTTCCTAACCTTAAGTCTCTCCAAGCTATGGACTCATTACAATAATTGTAATTGCAGTCTTCTTACCCTAAATCAATATTTAAAAAAAAGCGCTGAAAGACATACCTAATTAGTTTACATGAGAATCTACATACGAAATTTCATGTCGCTAACCTTCATAAGTTGAGCGATATGAACATTTTATTGTAATAATTGCCACACTTACTCCTGTTTGTCGTTGAAATTTTTAAATGTATTTTGTTTAGTGGTATCTTACGTCAAAAATCCTCTGCACTGTCCAAATTTGAAGTTTTAGCTGACGCAGTTTGGCCTGAACATACAGCAGTCACAAAACGCACACACACACTGAGGACTCTTATTTGATTGAAATGACGTAGAGACTTTGCGTATACGTTGCATACTAAAGAATATTAACTTTGAGTGTTCTAGAACAACAAATTCCTGCCTTATTTCTATTAACGAGTGAATCATTGCTATCATTATGTTATGCAATTCTTAAAATTACTTAACATGTTTTCTCACTCATTATGTAGAACAAGATCACACATTAGATAAAATGTCAAGGAAAAGAAGAAGAGTTATATTTTAATATTCCTCGTATGAGGGAATCTGAATGTTGCAACTTCGTTGTAACGATTTCTAAATTTTATTTTAAGTACTTTTTTTATTTTTGTAATATATTAATATTCAGTATAACATAAATTTTCAATTTCTTCATTGTGTTAACTAAAAGTAAAACAAATAACATCATCTTTACTTTACTTTTTTTTCAAGTTAACAAAAACATATTAATTTTAATAAAAAGCAATATATATATATATATATATATATATATATATATATATATATATATATCCTAGGATAGAAATAAAAAAAATATTAAAACTAAGGTAAGGCTCTCTCTGCTTGTCTTATAGCTAGCTCACGAGCCTTTCATGCATGGGTCCTGTCTTCAATCCCCGATCCAAGACAATTGAAGGATTCACGGTGGTTTGGGTTATATCTTAAACCTTTGTGTTCCACCATGAAACCAAAATTTTGAATTTTTTCTCTCTGTCACACTTGTTGCGAAATGGAATTAAGTTGTGGCATTGATTACTGCTGCCGTCTCTCTTGTACAGATATGCAACTAACACTTGAAATAGATCATTAGAATATACCTCGCAATTAACAATAGTGAAAAAATAAAAGCAATATGTTCTATATAGAAACAATCTCTAAGTATAACTTTAAGAACGTCAATTCACCTAATGTGGCCAATTTTACAGAGCTGATGAACGAACACAGCATAGGAGAAGGAACCACTAGTCTGTAGCTCGTGAATCCGGTAGTGAAGTTGTTGTGATGAATAGCTGTTATGTCTGTGAAAGTGACACCTTATTGGGAAGGGTACATATGTGTACTTTCCGATGCACAATTCAGTGCGTCAGTTATTATGAAAATGTGTTCGGCAAGGGGCAAACTCATCAGCAAGTGTACAGTAGGAAGAGTAAGGCAGTGCTGTTAAAGCACCGGCCCTAAATTTCAAGATCAAGCTATGAGAGTGAAATGGAAACGGGCATGTCCACCCAGGACACCACGCGTTGTGACAAACATCAGGACATCAGTTGTTAAGGAGCACCCATCCACCCAAAGCAAACTTTCCGCCTCATGCAGGATATCACAGATCACAGTGTGTCATATCATAAATGATAATTTGAGACTGGAAAAACGTCATAATGCGATGGGGCATAAGTTATTACCAAGGCATATCCAAGAGTGATTCACGAACGCAAGAAAGTTGTATGAACAGTACCGCTCACGTAACAAATGGCAGTGTGTTGTCACTCTGGATGAAGCCTGGATCTACACTGATGACACCAATTAGTCCAAGATCATTTTTTTATTCACCACATGATGCGAAGAGCCGCGGCGAGTTCGTCTGTGAATGTCGCAGGAAGTTTTCGAAAGACTTCATGGTGGTGGCAGGTTTCTACGTCCATGGGAAGTTGCCAATGCATCTTGCGAATTCGAAGGCCAAGGCGAATGCAGTCTACTTTCAACTGAACATGATGGAACCCTTACACACAACGCACATCCTACAGTTGTATGGCAGGGACACCCGGAAGGTATGGATCCACATGGACAAAACATCCAGTCACACTGCTCGCAGTTCTGTTGTGTATTATCGGCGTATAGCCACGGCGACTGGTGTGTCTGTTATACCTTTCTCGTCCATGCTTGTGAATTCACCAGATGCATCGCCGATGGATTTCTGTGCCTTTGGCATTCTGAAACAAGGCCTGAAGAGAAGACGTCCCACAACTATAGCAGAGCTCTGGACACCTTGTCAAGCAATGTGGTCTACAACTCCTCTCAGAAACCTTCGACGCGCACTGCTTTAGTGGAAATTGCCTTGTAGGGCGCGGCAACCACACTGAGCACAACCGTTGGTGGAGTAAGGGACTGTCGTGAGCAGGTGAACGCACAAACTTTGGACATCTTACGTGAATTGTCCTTCAGTATATGTGCGATTTTATTTCTTTCAGAATAATAGTTTTAAACATAGGTCCATATCCTACACTTTTTTTTACCTCCTACACTTTTTTTGCGTTCTTGTTTCCAATAATCAATATAGCAATCACAGTTACTGATTAAATTACTTGCGTTGCGTTGTGATCCAGAAATCTTGAGAAGATCGTTACGGAATGGTGCTCAAGCGACTGAAATCTGGGTTCATGTGATATATATAGCCTCGGTGATAAAAAGGGGATATGAAACGGAATGGTACTCAAATGACTAAACTCTTGTTCCCAGTGATATATAGTCCCGGTTATAAAAATGAACATTAAAGAAATAAGTACTCAAATGACTGAACTCTTTGTACAAGTGATATATAACACAGGTGATAAGAAGTTATGTTAAACGGAATGGTACTCAAAAGGACTGAAGTCAAGGTCCAAGTAATATTTAGCCTTGGTGATAGAAAGGGCATAAAACGGAATGGTAATCAAATGACTGAATTCTGGATGCAAGTATTTATAATCCCTGTGATAAAAAGGACATAAAACGGAATTTTACTCAAATGACTGAACTCTTTGTCCAAGTGATATATAGCCGCGGTGATAAAAAGGGACATTAAACGGAATGGTACTCTAATGACTGAACTTTGGGTAGAAGTGATATATAGCTTTGACGTTAAAAAGAGACTTTCAATGTTGCATAGATGTAGAATTCTACGAATTAGTACCAACCGTCTATTAGCGCTCTATTAAAACTGGAAATGAAGTTAGTCAACCACTTATGATTTTAACGTTGATCACTGTAAAGTAAAGACTGGCAATACATTTCGAATAGCGGTTCTCTGCAAGCAATTAAACGTCGCAAGAATATTTCATCTCTGTTTTAGTCTCTCTACTAAAAGTGAAAGTGATAAAAAATCCATAATTACTTCCGATTTGAATATTGATTGAATAGCATGTCATACGAACTAAATTCCTTCAATTGATGGAAATGTAGCACTGCCTCTTGTTTTACTTTGATTTATTGTGTGTATACATATGTCCTTTCCTATTGTTCTCCGTATTTTAGAAATTTCATTGGAAGATTACGAGGCTTACGAAGTTGTGTTACAAATTTTAAGTAGCATAACTTGTAACAGCTATTACAACATTGTTTCCAAGTGCAACTTTGAAACAAATATTGTGAAGCTTCTATTGTGTACAACAATGTTTGCAAAAATGGCGTGTATACTGTAACTTACATTTTTACGCAATAACTTTGTTTTCGTAATGTATTACTTTTTGTTTGTCTGTTCATGAGAGAAAGAAGTTAGAAACTAATATTTGTTTAAAATTTTATGCAAAAATAGAGGGAAATAAAGATGATATAAGCGAAAAATAGAAATCAATAACAACTTTCGGCTCCTACAAACATTGGCTGAACAAAGAAATGATAGCACAGGTATTTAGAATCAAGATAGACGTGAAGTTTGAAACCGAGATTACACAATATTTCTGTTTTAATTTTAATGCACATAGTAGTGCAAAGTCCTTAAATACTAATTAAGTCAGGATTTTACATTCAAATTAATTTACAACATAATAATTCTCGTTAGAAAGCTCGAATCGGTCATGCGAATTTAACATTAGCCTATTTTAGATAGAATGAAAAAATGTAACCTAAGTGTTTGACCGAGTGGGTTGCGAGGCGAGTTAGTAAATTACATGTCTTCTGCGCGGCAGTTTCAGTCCGCCTCACTCATTATTTTTTAAAAGCCTTTTTAAATCACGAATTACATTACTACACATTACATGGATGAAAATTCCCATGCCAGAAGCCTCACGTTCACACGTAATAAAATAGCATTTCTGTATTATCCAACTTTTTCAACTACTTTCAAGAGGTATATTTATATTGAGACAAACCTTCGACGATGGTTTGCACTATTGAAAACTGTATTTCTGACGGTGCTTCAATTATCAAATATGTAGTTGTATTTAACGTAGAATTGCATACGCCAAAACAGTTGAAAACTTTCTCATTCTTTTAAATTTACTTGAGTTGACTTGAGTTGATTTTGAGTTTAACGTCCCTTTCAGCAGCGATTCTATGTAAGACGTGGATCTGCTGATTAACGTGGAATCCGAACCACATGGGCTAACACCGTTAGCCGAATCCGGGTCTCTTACGCCTTTACTTGAGTTTTGACTCGAACGCTCTCAAACGGATGCCTTGTAACTAGTGGCGTAACTAGTTTTACTGCGCCCTGGAACGATTGATCAACAATTTATTCATACCAACCCCCTGCCCCACGCATATATATACTAACAGTATAGAGTTATTTTTATTAAGAAACCTAAAGTGTTTACTTATATTTTTCCTAAGTTATCACTATATACTTAATATGAGTTATGTTCATCTCACACTGAGTTGATGAGGAGAGAGTGCGAAAAATTATTTTATATAACTTGTAAAAATGTAGATTATATTTTTTTAATGAATAATTACTTTAGTAAACAAGTTTATTTATTATTTTAATCACGGTGGTTGACATGTAAAAAGCAAATTTTTCCTGCTACTTTTTACTTTAAAGGTAGAATGATATTATTGTTTACACTTCTTAATATAAGTAGGGAGCACAAAGTAGTTTTACAAGTGTCAACTAGGTTTCAAACTAGTTCAGGCCCAACTTCCGTTTTATTCCGGAAGGCGCGGTGCGCTGATTGTAATGACCCATTATGCAATACTTTCACTAGACAGCTAGCTAGACAAACATTGCAGTGACGATTGTCCGGGTATCGCTTAGTGGGAATCCAGAAAGGGGGGTAAATATATAAAGTCGCTAATGAAGTGTTTGCTTAAAAACTGTGGGGATAAAAGTTTTACAATTTATCTCAAAAGGAATCTTCTGAGTGCGTTCTTCACTCATTGTAGATAATGTATGCGTTTCCAGTTCATGGTAATCCTGGATTCTCTCGTGTTGAAGAACATGGCTTTTCTCAATGCCGTCTGCAGAACGGCAGAGATATAAATACGTATTATGAAGCACTGCAATCCACATCTTTAGTTAGCGAACCAAATATCTAAAAATGTCTCTAGTTTATTTCTTTATACCTGCGACCACCTCAAAAATTCATGAATCCACTCCCGATATCGGCTGTTACCAATTAACTGCTAATAGTCATAGCTTACCTTTAGAAATATTTTCAAATGTTCTTTGCATCAGGAACAGTTTTCCTTTTTTTTTTTGCCTTGTGCCCTTTTACTGTGCGCCCTGAAGCAACTATTCCACTCGCTCCATTCATCTCGTTACTCCACTGCTTGCAACCCCTGTGTGTTTCAATGAATGTAATTTTTAGTAATTTAATTACTTTACTTTTGAAACGGTGTAATCATTACGTTCTTTTTAATTTAAAATTTCCTTAATTTATACGTAGTCAATGTTGAACACAGTTTTCATTTTTATACGTGGCAATAGTAACTTTCTAATAAAAAAAGGATCTGAATGATAAAGATATTTTTTTCACCCTTCTATTAAAATTTCTGTGGGCTTCCCTGAATTTAGATATAATGCTTTTATTATGAATAAAGAGGTATGAAAGAGCAATTTGACAAACGTGATTTCTATAAAAGACAAAATCGTCTTATCACTTAGTATACAAACAACTAAGCAACTGACGTTGTTCCTGTTTGTGTTTTTAAACACTATGTTACAAAGCTCTGAAACTAGTAGAAAGTCACATAACATTTTCCCTGATGGCAGCTTCAGTGCTAAGACGGGCATTCTGTCAATATATTGTGAAACTATCAATCATTCACACAGGTTCTTTCGAGACATTTAGTTGCAACAGAGGTTATTCAAACCACGTTGTTGTAGATAATGGAGGAGAATCCAAAGGACCACATTTTAGCTCTGATAAGTGTCGGCTTGCACAAGCAGCGATAAATGTTGGAGTTCATACAAGGACTGCTCAACGGTGGGTAAAGCGATAAAGGGAAACTGGAGAATCTGCTAGACGTCCAGGTAGTGGGAGAAACGTGTTACAACACAAGAGCGTAATACAATACAAGATAATCGGCTCATTGCTGTTGCACAGCAGAGACCACACACGACCTCCCGGCTACTGAGAGATAGCAGATTTTCCTGCTTCCCGATCTACTGCTACAAGACGGCTTAGGACAGCAGGCCTTCACGCTCGTCGTGCTGCAAAAAAGGAAGTCCTCTCACAAGATCATATTAGACAGCGTCATGAATTTGGAGAAACGAACAGGCATCGGAATTGGAGCGATGTGATCTTCACAAATGAATGCGCGTTCGTCTCTGATAGTCCACGACCACTTGTTGTGTATAGACCAAGAGGAACCAGGTATAACCCGCGATATGTCTACTACAAACATCACTGTGGGCGTGTTTCGGTGTCTGCCTGGTTTCTTGACGTCAAACGGCTTAGGAGTACTTCATCAGATAGAGGGATGTCTCAGAGGAGAACAGTATGTGCAAATTCTTCGGAATGTAATGCTGCCGTCTGTTCGACAGGTTTATCCTGATGGGGTGATCCATTTCCAGCATGACAGGTCACCCGTCTATATGTCTTTGGCTGGCGCAGAAGTCTGATGTGGATGTTCTGAATTGGCCTCCGCGTGGTGCCGACATGAACCCGATCGAGAATGTGTGGGCGGAAGGTAAAAGAGTTATGAAGGAACACTGTCTAATCCGTCACCCACCACGAAAACACAATTGTGGCATTTAATTTATGATGTCTGGGAGCAAATTGCTGAAAGCGAGCGTTAACTTTGGACTCTCACTTAAGGGATGTCGAGGATCCAGGAGGTTATTAATGCCGAGGAACATTGGACATCCTATTAATTGGATAATCAAAACAGCCCTTTTCAGGGCTAACAAATATATTCCAGAAAATTTCTCACTTGATTTGAATACAGAGGTTTCAATCACTATATAGAAGAAACCATATTTAAAAAAAAATATCAAAAACTCAGAACTCCTTGATTGAAGCTCAGTGCCTTTTCCCTATTCCGTGGCATCTCCGTCAAGATTCACTGGACGGAAGTTTATTCTACTTACCTGTGTCTGGGAGGAACACATTGTAATAGCTTGAAAGTAGCATTCTTGAACGAAAGTCTACAGTCATGTAAAAGCAGACATAATATCATCTTTATTTCCCACTATCTTTGCACAAAAATTTAAAGAAATATTAGCTTCTAACTTCTTTCTACCACGAACAGACAAAAAAAACGTAATACATTATGAAAACAGAGTCATTGCGTAAAAATGTTAGGTTAAAGTATAAGCGCCATTTTTTTTTCTTTGAACATGGTGGTACCATGACCTTGTAACACGCGTATCGAGGTGCTTGAATCATTAACACACGAGAACATTTTCTCACCATACCGCTTATGTGTATTCGATTGCAACACGTACTGAAAACTCTCCTCATTATTTTATTTTTAAGTTTGTTGTCAAACTATGATGTTATGTTCCAAGGATAAGGAAACTAATAATAATAATAATAATAATAATAATAATAATAATAATAATAATAATAATAATAATAATAATAATAATAATAATAATAAATATTATTATTATTATTATTATTATTATTATTATTATTATTATTATTATAAAGAACAACATGAAATTAAGGAAGTGAGAGGGAACAACAGCTTTCTGAAAAAAAAGACATGCACAAGTTGTTAGTCCATTATAACACCAACTTGACGCGAACTAAGAATAAGGCAGGAGTGGGGATAAAATGATTCGTGTGGAGTATTGTAGTGTGTGGTTCAGAATCATGAATGTTACACAAAAATGATGAAAAACGACTGGAAGCTTTCGAAATATGGGAGTGGGAAAGAATGGAGTCAATTAGCTGAGTCGAAAGGGAAACGAGATACAAGATGTTAGAAGTGGTAGGGGAGAAAAAAAATTAGATATTTAAGAAGAGGAAGAGAAACTGGTTGTTACATTGGATAAAAAGGAACTGTATCATGAGAGACGTTTTAGAAGGTATGATAGCAAGAAAGAGGGAGGGGGTGAAGAAAGAGATTACAATTTATGGCCGATATCAAAACAGAAAATTAGTAAGTGAAAACGAAGATGTTAGCGCAAAATCGTGGTGCATGGAAGCTTCTCAGTTGCAGAAAGTGGCCTGCCAATAATAGCGGAATATGAATGATGATTATAATGGCGGAATACGAATAGAATAAATTTCCCGAAATCTGGATTCCGGAAAAGTGTTTTTTTTTTTTTACAGAATCTGAAATTTCACTTTCCGGACTAAGGGGAAACTCCGGAATTCGGAAAAATTCCAGAATTTTTCCGAAATATGGAATATTTCCAATTTCCTGATTTTTTTCCGAAATACGGAATTCTTCTGAATTCCGGAATTTTCCGATCTCCGGAAATGGCCAGGAATGCAGTTGATAGAGATGAGCGCTTTAGCACTGAGTCATTGAGCCCGACTTATGTTATTATTACCATCATGAGAGGGATACTAGGAGAGGAAAGAATGATATTTTACCATCTGAATCGCGGTAGGACTTAACATAAATGCGTTACTGTGGATCAACTTAACCGTAAACGGAAGGTTGTAGTCTCCTATAGCCTCGGTACTGAAATGGGACACTAAACTTCAAAAAAACAAATAAACAGCATTCTCCTTATTTGTGATTTGTAATTTCAACAGTGCAAAATCACAAGAACTACTGTTCGTTAGTACCAATTATAAGCAATCCGCGTTTACAACATCTCTTTATTTTCTGCTGTGTGCAGTTAAAAGGTTACAAGCTACTTGCTGGTTATAAAACCAGTTAGACTGTAAAATTGCTGAAATTTTGATAGTATTCATACCGATATACAGAAAATAAAAAAAATCAACATACCGTATTTTAGCGAACTATGAAAATGCCGATCAACATCTTACTTATTTCTTCCTTAATTTTCTCACTTGTTCAGTGGCGGCTTCAGAATTCTACAAAATAGAATTCACACCATCAGTACAGGTTTTTCCCCACCTCGCCAACCCCTGCAAACTTTGGGACCTCTAGTGATTTTATTACTTCGAAGGCATTGTTTAAATTCTGCTTTGAGACACAAGTATTATAAGAAATGTAACAACGAACTGCATAAACATACATCCAGTATATGTCTCTTATAGATAATTATCTAGCTTAAATTTAAATACTCAACACAAAGAATTCAAGCTATGAAAAGAATGGAAAATAGTTTATGATACCACAATAAATGTTCTTCAATTTTAGCTTTTCTTAAAAATCCACTCCTAAAAACTACTTGGTTCTATACGCACTAAATATTAACTAACCTCTGCCATAATAGCGAAACAGAATCTTTAGTTGTAAAAGTAGTTGTACATAGTGTATCATTTTATATTGTGACTGTATACTTTACACCTGCTTCTTCTATTGATAAGTATATGTCTTTTTATAACATGTTTGAGTCGCATCTGGATGTTCAATATCATAATATACTAGTTATTGGTGATTTTAATTTACCTTTAATTAGTGATTCCAAATATGACTTACAAACCGGAGGTGGCGCCTACAAAAATTTGTTAAATTTTATGAACCTATACAATCTATTCACCTTGAATGACATTAAGAATAGCAATAACAAAACGCTTGATTTAGTTTTAACTAATATTTTAAATACTGTAGTAACTAGAGAATTAATGCCGATGGTACCTGAGGACAAGCAACATCCTGCTCTAAGAATATTAATAAGTACAAAAAGTAATGTTAGTAGGGTTCAGAACGAAACTATTTATTATAACAATTTTCGGAGAGCAGACTTTCTTCAATTGTATAGAATGTTGCTTGATACGAATTGGTCTGCCTTGTACAATGCAGATTGTGTAGAACTAGCTATTAGCATATTTTATAATAAAATTAATGAGGTTTTCTCTAGTACGGTTCCGAAAATACGAAAAAGAACAAGTAGAAGATATCCATGTTGGTTTACTAAAGAAATCATTAAGATGCTAAAATTAAAAGATTACTATCGGAAACATATTGCGATAGCGGAAGAATATAAGGAATTATTTAGGCAAACAAGGAAAAAAGAAAAAAACTATGATTAGTAAAGCATACTCAAATTATTTACGAGAAATAGAAAATAATATAAAATCTGATCCAAAATCTTTTTGGAACTTCTTAAATAATAAAAAAGTAAATCGTAATGTAATGAACTATTCAATGAAGTTTCAAGATGTTCCTCTTGAAACTACAAGTGATATAGCGGAAGGATTTGCTAGATATTTTCAATCTGTATACACAGATAGCTCTGTACAAGATACACATCACGAAAATATTCTACCTTTGTCACCGAACTCGTTATCATTAGGCTTAATTACTGATGTCGAGTATAAAAGTGCTGTAAGAAAACTGAAACCAAAACGCTCATGTGGTCCAGATGGAATACCTCCATATTTACTAAAAGCATGTTCAAATATCTTAATGCGACCGCTATGTGCAATCTTTAATCTTATAATAAGGACTCAAGTATTTCCTGAAGACTGGAAAATAACACGAATTTGTCCAATATTCAAGTCGGGTGATACGTGCAATATTGAAAATTACAGGCCAGTTGCTGTAATTTGCGCTCCGGCGAAGGTTTTGGAACATATCCTATATAGCAGAATTTTTAATCATGTAAAATGCTTTATAGATGTCAATCAACATGGATTTTACCCTGGTCGATCAACAACTACAAATTTAATTAATTTCGTTCAAGATATACACAGTTCATTCTCAAATAAATCTAGTACACACACGATTTACTTGGATTTTAGTAAAGCCTTTGACAAAATAAATCATAGCATACTTTTAAATAAATTATCATCATATGGATTAACTCAACCTTTTTTAAATTTAATTAAATCATACTTATCTAGAAGGAAATATTTTGTTCAATACAAACAATCGAAATCATTAGAATACGTAGCTACCTCGGGAGTACCTCAAGGATCAAATCTGGGTCCATTATTTTTTCTATTGTATATTAATGACTTACAGTTCTCAATAAAACATTCCAAATACCTTATGTATGCAGACGATGTAAAATTATATAAAGAAGTAAGGTGTATTACAGATACAATAGAACTGCAAGAAGATCTTGATTTAATATATAAATGGAGTGTAGAAAATAAACTTAACCTTAATATTAAAAAATGTGCATTTATGATAATGTCAAGAGCGAAAGAGCGTTTTAATTGTTATTCATATACTCTTAATGGTGAAAACATGGAAGAAATTACCACATGTAAAGATTTAGGGGTAAAAATTACACGCAATTTATCATTTGATAACCATATCACTGAAGTGGTTCTTTATGCCTATAGACAGCTTGGTTTCATTATACGGAACACCAGAAATTTAAATGACGTTGTAGCTATTTCTATGGTGTATAATACCTTGGTTCGGACCAAAATAGAATATACATGCGTTATTTGGGCTCCATATTATAAATCTCTTCAGGAGAAAATAGAAAGTATTCAAAAGAAATTCCTAAGGTATCTCTATTTTAAAACAATGGGAGCTTCCGCTATAAGAAACAAAATATCGTATAAAACCCTTCTAGATAAATTTAACTATGTCAGTTTGAGTAACAGACGTGAGTTTTTTCAACAATTATTTCTCTATAAAATTATAAATTCTTATGTTGACAATAGTAATTTCTTACAAAAAATTGGACTCAATGCTAGACCAGGCTATCTACGTAAGCGACATCTGTTGACTGTAGATGTTCCAAGAACTGAAATGTATAAAGGCTCACCATTATATAGAATGTGCAGTAGGTTTAATAGCATATCAGTATTAAACAAAGATCTAGATATAGCATTACCTCTGTCTCTGTATACAAAGAAGTTGAAAAATATATTGTATTAGAATGTGAATACATGTATTTCCATATACATGTGTATACTAATTATCTGACTGTTAATGGTTTCTTGTAATACTCTTCACGTTTAACGGTTTATACTCTTACGATAGTTATTATTGTCTTTGTCAGATATCTACAGGAATTTTGTCCGTATCATTATATTCACTATTATGTATAATATTATATTATATGAACTATCTATATTCTGTACCTTCTGTAATTGGAGATTCTATTCTCTGTTGAAGGACAATAAATAAATAAATAAATAAGTAAATAAATAATAGGTCTTATGAGCCTAAGCCACTCCAACGCCATCTGTTAGCGACCCGTTGAACTACGTCAAGTCTAGCAAGGAACACGTAGTCAGCGCGCTGCGTCGCCTTGTCTCTAACAGACGTCAGTCGACAGTCGTCCTTTCTTTTATGCACGTAACTCCCCAGTTCGCCTCACGACGCTGGGTGGACGCAAAAATTGGGAAGCATCGGCCGGGAATCGAACTTGGGACCACGCGGACGTGAGTCTAACAGTGTAACCTGTATTATCCCATGAAAAGTTAACGAACTTCATTTCTCGAACATTTATAACGTTTATTAAATTGTAAAATGTGGGCATGATAAGACTTGCATGGAGTATTGAAATTCAATTATTTACTTGATTTCGAACGTTTCTAAAACGAATGAGAACGTTTGATACATTCGAGCATTCATTTTGAGCACCACGAGTTAAACCTAGTGTTTAACGTAAAAGCTGAATAGCGTATGCTCCCACCATCGATTAAACACCATGATTCCATGCCGAAGACGCGTTTGCTAAATATTCATCTTTGAAGAAAGCCAAAATTTGCATGATGTTTAGCAAATTTACCGGGGACCGAATTTACTGAAAACCCTTTGTTGTTGCTCGATTTAAACGAACATTACATAGCAACTGACCTAAACTTATGATGATTGTGACCTTCAGACTAGAGAAAACAATAGATATGCATGATCACGTAGCCTATTTTTTCGTAAAGTTCGAAATTTTATTTCCTGGAATTTTCATGTTGTCAACTTGTTAATGTTTTATAATTATTTACTAAAATTACAAGTGTAATACATACATATGTACTTGTAACTTTACATGCACGCTTTCCTAGTAAGATGTTAAATTACATTATTTTCAAATGTACTTCAAGCAAGGGCGCCGATTCCAGGGGGGCCGTAGGGGCCCGGGCGCATCCAAAGCTCATGTGGGCCCCCGCATTTTATTTATGAAATATACAATATTTGACATAATTAGAATGCAATTTGTCTTAAAAATCCTCATGTATGCCTTCTGCATCTGAATTGGACCCCCCAAATTTACAGAGAAATCGGTGCCCTTGACATCAAGAATATCTATTCATTCCTTAAATGCTTTAAAAAATGTTACACACATACATTAAGTGTTACATTTCGTAATCCTAAAATGCATTGAGAAAGAAATTTTTCTTTCCTTTATAATGTATATATGAGCGATGTAAAGGAAACAGACTTTTTTTTGGGGGGACAAACAGCAGTACGTTCTCTCACCCTCGAAACAAATTATTCTTATTTTCTCCGCGAGAAGCAGAATAAAAATTCCTTCACCGTGTTTTTCCATGCAGCTAGGGAGAGAATTTAGGTGTAGATTAAAATTATGGCCTATTTCCTTCTCTTCCATCTGCAACGAACATATACAAAAAAAAAAAAAAATAAATAAATAAATAAAATCATTTATGAAATATGTCGTTGTATGCAATTTCAGAAGTTTAAAGGACCGTTTTGTGACAGAAGCGTGTATGTCACTAGGAACATCGAAGTCAGAACACTGAAGAGAAGGTAACATCAAGCATTGTGCCTTGTGCTATGTTGCCATATCTCTCATGGATGTCAATCAGGGTTCCAAATTCCTTATTAAAATAACTAAAGAAGATATTCCCCGTGTGATCATTCATATGTAGGAATAAATGCAGTTAATTGTTTCCTTTTTCTCTAATATGTTATTTTCTCGTATTTAATAAAAGACAAGAAACTTTGTAAGTACATTATAGAACCGGTTCTGCACTTGCTAAAACACAAACCTAATATATTTTTATTTTCTTCTTTAAGAACAAGCCAAAGTCTATTATCTTCCTTTTGTACATTCACCAGCAATAATATATCCCTCAAAGTGTTCTAATTCAATTATTTGGGGTCCAAATAAATTGCGGTTGCCACAACGACTCGACAGATTCAACCCAACTTACACGTAACTTCTCTCGGCACTGACAGCAGTTGGTAACACTGAGACAGGTCTTTATGCAAGAAAATACTAACAGCACAAGATGTGCTTGCCATGTGCCATTTCGGTGTTCCAGCTAATTTTGAGGTATGCGACACTTGGCACATACGATATTTATGTGCTAAGTATGTGCTTCAGCTACCTACAGTTTTAGGTACTTGTTACACCTAATTGATATTTGCAACTATGTACCACTAATATAGCATTTATATACCTAGCTGAGTTTCGCACTCTAACAGTAATTTGTTTTTATGCCGTCACTTGCGACATATATGTCATGTTCTAGGTACGTCCTTTAGGTACATATTGTTTCAGATACCCTAACAGCACGAGATGTGCTAAGAATTCGCCATTTAAGTGTTATAAATTCATCTCCCACATTTGATGCATTTCTTGCTTCTTTTTCTAAGCGATTGTGTACTAGAAGCAGTAAATGCATCAACTTTATTACATGGCAACTGTCACCGATCATTTGAAAGTGAATATGGAAGGACCATGAAATAAAGTAAATAGACACTCGTCAAGTTGTTATAAAATTACAAAGTGAGCAGATTTAATCTGATCCCAAACAGTTATATTCGAATATATGTGGTTAAAGGAGCACACCTAACAGCACAAGTACATACTAGGCATATGCCTATCATGTTCTGTCAGGTACATGGGAATGTGTCCAGTATGTGCCTTATGTACTTCTGAGAAAGAAATCAATTGGATAGCAAGTGATATTCACAGTCTATGTCCGCCCCTAGGCACATGAATGACCTAGTATGTTCTAGGTATGTACCCCATGCCGTAAGCGTGAATGAACCACAAAATTCTCCATCAAAATATGTTAAATCATCTATATGCGTAATGTATTTACATTAAAATGAGTCTAAACACTTTAAACAAGTAAAAAAATGTAAGGCTATCCTAGGGTGGGCGCGAACCACCAACCTTTGGATTAATAGCCGCATGCTCTTCCGAATTGGGCACAGAGGCGTTAAAGAGAACGTTGCTTGTAGAGGGATAAATAATTTAGGTATTTTTTATTCGGCTAATCAGAGTGCTCATTTGACCGCATATATTCGAATATAACCGTTTGGGATCAGATAAAAATCTGTTCGCCATGTAATTTTATATGAAATTGAGGAGTGACTACTTACATTATTTCATAGTTCTTCCATATTCACTTTCAAATGATCGGCGATAGTTGTCATCTAATAAAACTGATACATTTTTTGCTTCTAGTATATAATCGCATAGAAAAAGAAGCAACAAATTCATCAAATGTGGGAGATGAATTTCGAACACCTAAATGACAAATGCGTAGCATATCTTGTGCTTTAAGGTATCTGAAACAATATGTACCTAAAGGACGTACCTAGAATATGACAGATATGTGTCCCAAGTGACGACATAAAAACAAATGACTATTAGATTGCGAAACTGAGCCAGGTATAAATGCTATATTAGTGGTAGCCTACATAGTTGCAAATATCAATTAGGTTTAACAAGTACCTAAAACTATAGGTAGCTGAAGTACATACTTAGCACATAAATATCATATGTGCCAAGTATCGGGTACCTAAAATGTATCTGGGACACAAAAATGGCACATGCCCAGCACATCTTGTGCTGTTAGGGACTCTGACTAGCCGAATGCAAAAGACCTCAATTATTTATCCCTCTTCAAGCAACGTTCTCTTTATAGCCTCTGTGCCCAATTCGGAAGAGCACGCAGCTTGTAAAGGAAAGGTTGGTGGTTCGCGCCCACATTAGGATAGCCCTACATTTTTTTACTTGTTTAAAGTGTTGTTTAGACTCACCTTGATGTAAACACATTACGCATATAGGTGATTTAACATATGTTTGGGGAGTAATTTTGTGGTTCATGGACGCTTACATTATGATGAACATACCTAGAAAATACTAGGCACGTTCCCCAGGTACATGTCAGACATGTGCTTAGTGGCGGACATAGACTGTGACTATCACTTACCATCCATGTGATTTCTTTCTCAGAAGTATATAAGGCACATACTGGACTCATTCCCATGTACCTGAGGGAGCATGATAGGCATATGCTTGCTATGCGATTGTGCTATTAGGAAAATTGTGAGCAGATGACGCACGAAACAGTTCTTCAGTCTGAAATGAATCTCTACGGTTCAGAGCATGTTGTCCAATGAACACCATATATTATTTTCAATATTGCTATGTATATAATGTATTAATTTGTTATATACTATATGTTCAGAAAAATAAATATATTGACTACACATCAATCAGAAAATGCTTGAAAATAGATGATAATATCAAATCTAGGACAACTGATGGAAATAAGTTTGCAAAGATATTGTCCATTCAGACATTCTGCAATTATCCTGATTCCAACAAGTTCTTTCTGGAGAAGAAAAGATGTTACTTGTCACACTGAGTATGCATTGAAATTGATATTGAAACATTTGAAAAAGTTTCAACCTGGCAGGGTTCGAACCCAAGTTAGCCAAACAGAAGTTCAATGCGCTAACCACTTACCAATGGGGTCAATTCATCTTCCACCTAAACTATTAGCTTGTGGAAATCGTTGCATGTAAGACGATACAGAAGATACTAATGCTCGCATAAGAAGACGTTGCTTATGTGAATGTCACAATGAGTGACTCAAGATTTCTTCCTTTAACTCAAAAAAAGTTACATAAACAATCTTCAATAAGGAAAATATCACGAAAAGTTCTACAAGTTGAGGCTATCTGATCGTTTTTAACGATGATGCCGATTTATATTACTACTATTCTTCCTCACCTTAACTTCTATTTTCCAAAGAAGAAATGAGGGCAGACATTATTTTTACATTCTTTTAATTGTATCAACACGTGAAGAAAAAGAAGGTTCTATTTTTATTTTTGTAAGTACTAGTTTATTTTTCTTCTTTTTATGAGGAATTGTTAGGAGTGTGTAAAGCCTGAAATTCTTATTGCAAGTACCCCGCCTCGAATCCCGTCGTGGGAATTACTTGTTTTATTCGCAGTTATGTTAATGGAATTGGTATTGTAATACTGCTATTCCTTTCTTCTTCTTCTTCTTCTTCTTCTTCTTCTTCTTATTATTATTATTATTATTATTATTATTATTATTATTATTATTATTATTATTATTAGCAACTAAATACGGTAGATAAGATAGATAATATAGATAAAATACTTAGACAAGCAGCTGATGGTATTACCTTCTTTTATATAACCCTTTCACGACGAATCCGCACCATTGTCCTAGTTGTGCGGATACAATCTACAATCCCTAATATTTATATATTTTTTGTTGCGTTTTATTTCTTCGGACGTCGAGGCTCGCCATAATTTTGCAAGTTACATAAGTAGTACAGATGCGTCAATCCCATACGAGAGTACGTATTTCTTTTGTTTGAGGTTGAAGTTTGGTGGGGATTTATAAGGATGTAAAAAGTTTCCGTGGGCAGATCAGTCTGTAGTTTCCAGTATGCAATAAATTACAAATTATTATTATTATTATTATTATTATTATTATTATTATTATTATTATTATTATTATTATTATTAGAAAGTCGAAATTTGGCTACATATTTTATATTTTGTGAAGTTTTGGATTAAATTTCAAGTTACTTTGTTGATATGGCATGTATCTGAAATGGTGAATTACTTTAAACATTAATATTTCTAGCAGTAGTAGCAGCAGAAGTAGTATTCGTAGTAGAAACTTAAAAGCAATTACGGGGAAAGGTTCCTCTTTGATCATTAGTATGGTTGACTCATACTAACGATAAGACTTACGTATTCATCACTTGGTTCGCTAAACACGTTACATTCCCAGACAATACAAATCAAGATTGATAGGCCTGGTGTTATCTTTCGTAGTTCACTTTTCTATTGAAGAAAGTTGTCTAAGCACTAAGACCAAGGGAAATTGAATATTTTCAATGTTATCTTACATTGGAAATTTCAATGTTATAAATGGTAAAAATTCCTTATTTTTTGCACAAGGGTATCGAACCCAGAAGCACCGGGATGTGAAACCAATGCTTTTCCCACTATTCTAAGACATCGCTATTAATTACATGGATAAACTTTTGTGAAATGTCTTCAGCAAATTGTACACTTTCTAAGGTTACAATTATAGAACTCATGTTTCGGTCATGGCAAAATACAAAGTATTAGAAACGATTATCAAGAGCATTCAAATCTAAATTGTCAAAGTAAATTGGTGAAAATCAGTAATAGAGGTAGTATTAGTGTATGTTATTTCACCATTTAGATATGGGGGTTGTTTAACGGCCTGCTATATTACTACGTGAAACTGCACTTTAAATATATCCTTTTGGGTATTTATTTACAATTATATTCTTTCACGTGCCATTAATACGCATCGCAGATTGCCAAGTTCAACATTTTATCCAGTCTACTCAACATTGAGGAAATCAAAATCTCTAACCGTTGGTCCGCGAAGACGTGATGTGTGGCCCACGCACTCAAACGTACTTTTTATACATATTTTCTATTTATCACGTTATTTTGTACGAAAGTTTTCCTTTTGTGAAATATAGAAAGACAAAACTTATAATGTAAACAACATGAAACTCAAGCTACCGCATGTAGGCCAGCGATGGGCAACCAGTGACCTCTCGATAAAAATTAACGGCTTCGCAGATACGATCCACCGTTGCCCCACTTCCGGTTTGAAAATTATACCAGCAGCGGCAGTGAAGCGATGAAACGCCAATAAACCACAAAATTACTTCCCCAAAATATGTTAAATCGCGTTTATAAGTAATTTGTTTACGTTAAAGTGAGTTTTAAAACACTAAGAAAAAAGTACCCGGAGGGTGGTGCGAACCACCAATCTTATGATGAGTAGGCGCGCGTCGCTACAGAGCAGTACGTCTCCTTATACGAGCATTAGTATCTTCTGCATTATCTTACATGCAACGATTTCAACTAGCTAATAATTTAAATGAAAGATGAAGTGACGCCGTAGGTGAGTTGTTAGCGCATTGAACTTCTATTCGGCGGACGCAGGTTCAAATTTCGACCAGGTTGAACTTTCTCAAATGTTTCTATATCGATTTCGATTGGTACTCAGTGTGACAAGCATCTTCTCCTCTCCAGAAATAAAAAGATGTTGGAATGAGAAGAATTAGAGAAAGGTCTGTCAATGGAGGCAATGATTTACAACTTTTTTCCAGCAGTTGTTCTAGATTTGATATTTTCATCTACTTTCAAGCATTTTCTGATTCATGCGTAGTCAGTATTTTTATTTCTCTAAACGTACAGTATATAACGAAATAATACATTACATACACAGCAACATTGAGGGTAATACGTGGTGTTCATTGAACAACACGATCCACACCATAGACATCCATTTTAGAATGGTGAGCTGTAGTCACCTAGTTAGTCACCTAGTTTACAATTTTACCTGCATAAACACGTTCCTCTGGACTAGCAACTGCTGTCAGTGCTGAGAGAAGTTACGTGTGAGTTCTGTTGCATCTGTCCAGGCGTTATCACAACTGCAAATTATCTAAACCCCAAGTAATGGAATTAGAGCACTTAGGGGAGAGATACTTTTGCTGGTGACTGTACATAAATTCACTTGATCATGTACGTCTCATGTTTCTCTCTTTTTCTTTTTCTTGCTTTCTGTCCTTTTTGAAAAGAAGTTACCTATTCTCAACGTACGCTTAGTGTTGCGTAGGCACACAAAACATCAAAACTTGAAATTAGTCTCGTACATTAGTGGTATATTTAAAAATAATAAACTATGAATAATGATATTTTACTGATATTTGCACTTAAAAAGGAGTTTCAAGAAATATTGTATATTTTAAAACCTGATTTTGTTGTTCTTTCCGGGCTTCAACAAAAATGAAAGTGACTTCGTTCGCTTTAGTAAAAGTGAAGTAGATTATATTTGTAACTTAATAACTCTCTAAGCACTTGAGCAATCTCCATCAAATTTTCAAGATAGATGAGGTTCGGAACTGGGATGGTTTATATTACTTCATTTTGACTGTGTAACTTAGAGCAGGGAAGAGGGGCAATATAAAAAGTGAGAAATTCATAGCTTTTAGGGGTTGCTGAGATGAATAGTGACACTTCAGATACCATTTAAATCTAAATTCTACCGCGGAACTTGAGGAAGGGAGAGCGGGATTTATAACAATGATTGAAAATGACTGATATTAGTGTTGAATTCGTATTTTCGGCGGATACTGAGCTCATCAGTGACACTTTTGATTTCGTTTAAATTCAAATTCAGCTTCCATTATTACTCCTAAGGGGGGACGGTGACAATTGAAAATGTTCAATATCAGTGTCGAATTCATAGAATTTGAGATCCCTAAGTTGATTGGTGACAGTTTTGGTGTCTTTTTTGTCCAAAATGAAATGTATTCTCACCGTGCGAAGGACGGATATTCTCCAAGCACATGATAGGAAGAAATTTTTTCCCTTTTCGAAAGCTCAGGAACACACCCACACACATACCCACACCCACAAAAGAGGAAACTATAATGTATTTGTACTTGATCAAATTTTACAAATAAATTCATTTTACAATAAGAAATATTCTTATATATATTTATATCTATCTATCTATCTATCTATCTATCTATATATATATATATATATTACTATTCAAACTTTTGATATTATCATACAGAAAATGTAATTATCTTCCTTTTGACTTTAAAAATAAATAAACACAAATATATATTATATTTATTGTGTTTATAAATACGTTTTAACAGAGTATGCATTTATTTCTTCCAGAATGCGGACATTTGTGGTCTTTGGATCTATCTGCTGGAAGTGAATCGTATCGTAATCTGCTTTAAAACAAAAGTTTTATCTTGTTACTGACCACTTTCAGATTTCGTTTTGCATGGTAATGTCATGTTGTGCAATGACATCAGTGTGGTAATTGTCGATTATGTGTACATATCGGCAAAATAAGATTAATGAGAAAGGTTGGAAAATATTACAGCCGGTCTAATACCATCAGCTTATGAATTAGGTTATACAATGGGTACTTAAGAACAAATAGGAGCTCGAATCCCTAAAGAGAAAGAAATAATCCAATATAGATCACATTTTCCTCAACATGGAGGTAGGTTCATTTCAGTTCACTTATGCTGGAAGAATTGAGGACACTGTAGTCCCGTGATTAGAGCGTTCCGTTCACGTAACAGTCCTGGATTCCATTCCCGCCCGGCGGCTCCCAATTTTTGGTGTCTACCCGGCGTCGTGAGGCAAACTGAATAATTACTTGAATTAAACACGTGACAGTCACTAGGTCCAGAAAGCTCCCGATTCCCTGGTTAGTGACAGGGTGACTCAGCGCGTTGAGCACGTGCTCGTCACTAGGCTAGTCCAGCCAATCACTGACAGATGGCGTTAGAACGACTGAGGCCCTCAAATCGTGTTTTTCTTTACGCCAAGTGTTTTTCTTTATTATTATCAGTGTATTTTCCAGACATGTTTTTGGGGGGTACTGCCCCTCGGAGCTCTGAGAGTGCCCCACCAGAAAAGACCAAAACAATACGTCTCTAATACAATAATAATTAGAATAGTACCATCAGTGCCGCCCCGGAATACTAAGTGTACCCCCGTAACATTGTTTCTGGAAGAAATACTGATTATTATTATCTTGGGTATTGAACAAACAGCGATATTATTAAGTGGGAAGAGAAGTTTAGTTCGGGAATATTTTGCTCGGTATCCATGTAACTGTACCAAAATTTTGCCTAGTATATTTTTCGCTTAAACGCAAATTCTGCGTTAGTGCATTATGTGACGTTCATCTGAATTTGTACGCTTTGTGTGGTATATGTTTCTCATTGATTGTGCTGCCGCCTGGTGGTGCTAAAAGACAGAGTAGAAGAAAAGGAAAAGGAAAGAATGGAGAGTTTTGAAACGCAATAGTTGGTTTTGGTGTTAGTGTGTGTGTGTGAAGTATGACTCGGCAAGTTTCGCTGATCATAGTTTTATCTCGACGCCAGAAATCATTTCAATGATTTAAATTATGTTATGTTTTAGAAAAACTAGAACTTTCTTTGAAGCTCCATAAATGATCTGTGAAAATAATGATGTAGAAACTAGTATTTTTCGTAAGTGTTGTGCAAGTCGTTGTTAAAGTAAATCAGCCCCAAGTAATACTTTATAACGACAAGGGGGCGTGATCGAGATTACGAGTGAAACAAAGGACTTGGCAAGGTGCACTTGAAGGTAATGGACTCCTGATCACCGATTAACACGAAAAATGTCAGAACAAGTCAATTCTTCAACAGAAATCGCAACATAATCCTGTCATCACGTTTGCCTGGAAAGACTGTTTATTAAATACCTCGAATTGAAAGAAAGGACAATTTCTACGAGTGGATTCGTCGGATACTTAGTGTTTCTATTTAGAAACGTGATCACGAATATGGGCTCGCCATGGTGAACTAAAACTGTTCTTGTGAGTAATATTAAAGCATATTTACGAATTCGCTACGTAACTGGGGCAACGTAATGTAAGAAACATATTTGTTACAGGTATGTTTATTCATTTCTAATAAACGGCACTATAATATGTAGTTTTGTCAGTTCATTCTCTTTACAGATTGCATGACAAGACGAGAACGTGGTTGTTGAATTACTTGTGATCAATCCATGAAAGTAGGTGATGCTCTCATCTACTTTCCATAACACGCCTTAGGTCTCCTCCCAGATGATTCCGTCCGAATCTGGACCATTATGGTAACGTGTATCGTGCCTTCCTTAAACGATTGTCGCGGGGACAAACTTTCTGAACCCCTCAATGAAATAGTGCAAAGCTATATTATTCGGGGGCAAAGAGTAGAGAGTTCTCCGCGGTGGCCGGTTAACGATGGTGCGTACCGGGCAGCGCAATGCTGTACCGTGATATCCAGAGCAGAATGAAGCGAAATATCTAGAGTGCAACAGTCTTTTTTTGTGTGGACAAAACAAAATACTTCAAACCCACTAACCCACTTGCAAGTCCACTGTCTCCAAACTTTTTTTTAAAATAATTACAAAAATCTAAAGTAAACTAATCTCGATTCTCCGAGAAAAAAAAGAAAACAGAAATTAATGGAGGAGGAAGCATTAACATAATTAACCCTATGGTTTCTCTAATAATTATAATTATAATTAATGACGAAGGGCCGTTATATTTTACTCTTTACAAAACTATTTTTCTAAAAAAAATGTATCCATTTATTGAAGTGAATGAAAGCATTGATCCATTTTTCATTTTTGTAATTAGACTAATTGCAATCCAAGCAGTCCGTATGGAAAATGTCCTCATAGTTACTAGGTAAGACAATTTTTATTTCATTCACTACTAATGTTCCCATTACGAGTCAGCAAATACAACTTACAAGGATTGATAGCGAGGCAATACTTTTTATAACAGCAATAACGCCCGTAAATCTGTGATACTTCTTCCAGAACGACATTGTTCAAAGAACATGAATCCTTTACCAATAAAAGGATAACTACCTACTTTTCTTTTTTGCAAGCCTATATTATCCACTTTTGTTTGTGATGCTGGGTGGCTGAGAAAAAGAAATGCTATCATATTATCAAAATTTCGAATAACTGGAAAAGAGGGTTCAAAATTCATATGCTGCATTTGTAATGAAACATACCAAACAAGTTTCTCCTGCAATTTGCAGGCACATTTCCAAAATTTAATACCTACATATTGTTTCGTGGTTCGATCCCAACTCATTCTACCTAATAACTCAATTTCACCGTGAATACGGTTTACCATTGTGTTCCCCCAAGCCGCTTATCAGTAGGGCCCGGAAGTTGAGGAAAGTCCTCTTTTTTACGAGTGCCCGAAGACGAAGCTTAACATACTATATATTCATTTTGAGTCATTGCATGCTAGAGAATGGTGGATTTTATTTGTTCTTTTTTGCCTTTGTCGGCGTGTTTTTGTTTATTATTTCTTTTTAAAGCTTTTTATAGGACTTAACGTTTTTTTTTCTTTTTGCCCTTCGTCTTTTGACAATAAATTTACTGGCCATTAACTCGAAACAAAACTACCTCTTAAACATCTTTTCTTTAGTAAAAATAAAAAAATAGGACATTTTTCAACGACTGGACTGATAAGACCAGATCTGCAACAATCACAAGTCAGATAAGGAGGCATAACAATGTCCTCCAGCAAGGGGTAGATGAGGGGTGGAAGCTTTCTTATTTTAGTTTCTACTTCAATTTGTGGAAGGACAGACCGTTAACCTACGTTGCATTTCTTGAGCATTACCGCGGTATTTTCATTAAGTATTTAATTCTAATTAAATTGAGTCTTATTTTTACGTACTTTTGTCCTGTTTTTAGGTCCTTTTTGGGATAGTTTAAGTCTTTTTATTTCCTTTCTAGGCAATTTTTCGGTCAACTTACGAGCCCTAGTTATCAGTATATAATTTCCAGCGTCTACCTAATCTTGTAACTTTTGTCCATCTCTTTGGAAATGAAATGAAATCTTTTGAGTTTTACGCCCCACGGTTATGCCGGTTAAGCTAAAGAAGACAGTGATGATGAAAAATAAATGAAATGGTGGAATGAAGAAACTGGGAGAACCCCAAGGAAACCCACACACATGGTATTTGTCCACCACAAAGTTCAAGTAGCGAACTAGAATCGAACCAGGGACCCTATGTACCAGAGGTGTACGCTCTACCACTGAATCACCGTGGCCCCTCCATCTCCTTGGGATTGTAATAATTCGTCGCTGTTTGAGAAGAGAACAAAATTGTGGCTAATAGTAAACTCTAGTAACTACTAGTACACGCCCAACAAGAAAATGCTTCCACATTCTTCAGTTATTTTTTGTAATACAAATGTTGCCGATCAAACTTCCACAAAGTTTTGTAGTGCATATGCAAATACATTGTTCAAGTAACAATGACTACATAACATCGAAAATTACTCACAAATAAACCATATTACTGAATACATTATAGTAGATCATAAAACCAAACTCATTGTTCTCTTTTTACAATTTAACAAAAACCAAGAAACTACATTTTAACTTTCTTTATTAATAATATTAACAGGCACATATTACATGTCGTTATGGTCATCCCAATTTTAACTAACAATGTTAACAAAATCATAGTAGGCCTACAAGATATTATAATTTCTGCGTCATCTGGAGATAAATCTTGTTCACATTGGTTCTTCACTATTCACATTGACATGTAATGACAATATTTTGTCAGAACATTGAAGCGTACATATGAAATTGTAGTGTGAATGTCTCATTTCCTCAACCCTCATACCATTTTTTTATTCCTTATTTTTATCTCATTTTATATTAAACCAAAGAAATGTGTGCAGCACAAGACCAAGGTAACCAGTAAACTCAAAGTGAAGAACACTTTAGCAGATGTTTCTATAATTTGCATCCTGAAACAAAATAAAAACATTACTATCAATCATTAGAACAATGACCATTAAATAGTTTGAAAAGTTAAATAAAACTTTCTTGCTCATGTAAAGTATGAATTCTGCTAAACATGACAAAATGAAACTAGCATGGGCAATACAATATCTACTGGTCACGGAAGAAAGTGTATGTTTGGATGTGACACAACAGTTAGTAACAGACTAGCATGCTTAGCAGACCACCTATTAATACGTGGCGTTTGACTGTGTTGGTAAGGCAAGCGTTAGACTATTTTTAGGAATTTTCTTGTATTGAAATTTTCGTATTAGTGTAAGTTAACATTATTTAAAGTTTTAAGGAGTTGTTCCAAAAATGTCTAATTCTCCCGTTTGAGTAGCGCGCATACAATTCGGTGCGGGAAGAGGTCGTAACCCAAAACCTTCACATATAAATAATGGTGGCCACAGTCCAGCGGGAACATGGACAAAAATGGGCCAATAACACAATGGAAATGCCCATAAGGTGCGCATATTTTTGACATTTTTTTGTATATCGCTCCGTTGAGGTTTTATGGAAGTGAGATTACACATTGAGCTCTACAAGCACTATGAGTTTCATCGCACTGAACTCTGCGGAACAGGGAAATAAATGGGTCAAATCAGGGGACATACCATCTCCGATGCTCCGACTGGCTCGGTAAAGTTCTGCATTTTCATTTTGTACCATCTTGCTCGGGAAGGGAACGGTTGCATTATTGGATATTTCTATCAATGTACAAATTGAGCATGATCAGTTGGGTGTTGTACACATGTTATGCTCATTATTTGGTACTTAGGAATAGGCGACGCAATTGCATCACGTCCGAAGTCATCTGAAGTCTTGGATAATTATATTTTTTTCACAAGAAGACGTAACTAGAAGCTCTTGTGCGATAACGATGAATCATTCCTGTCAGAGGATGAGGAAATCGACAATTGAAACCTTTTGAATACTTATATACAACACATTATATCCTTCATAATAATCCTCCCCCCCCCAACTTCCTGTGCGGAAATGGGAGTAAGGGAAACCTTGTAGTTCATCTCAGGTAACACATCAATCATTTTGTACTTTTCAATATCAGGTGTTACGCTAGTGCAAGAATCAGTTTTATTCTGCGAATATCTCTGTATTTACTGTACATTTTTCTAGATATGGTGTACAATGTGCAAAATTCTACTTACCGTTCAATTCCACCTATTTCATCTATAGCAATGCTACTCAGCGGAAATATGGCACACGGTTACAGCATTCTCTTTCGAGAGATTTAACGCATATCAGGCCAATCTGAACATCAGAGATGGTGCGTTCCCTGACAGTGACTCGATTTAATTTCCTGTTCCGCAGGCTCGAGTGCGACGAAACTCATAATGCTTGTGGAACTCAATGTGTAGTCTCAGTTCCATAAAACCTGAACGGAGCGCGTCTTCTCTTTTGGGCGATATACAAAAAATACGTTAGAAAAACTCGCACCTAAAAGAGCATTTCCGTTCTATTTTTGACTTATTTTTGGCCATGTTCACGCCGAGCTATGGCCACCATTATTTATATATGAAAGCCGTAGCCCATGAGCCCTTCCCACACCGAATTGTATGCGCGCGACTCATACGGGAAAATTGGGCACTTTTGGAATAGCTCCTTTATGTGCCTTGATATTTATGAAATTACGAGAGAATTCTGAATTTATCATATTTTAATATAGTGGAAACCTGAGGAATAAGTATGTTTGTCTTTTTAGTAAGAAAAAAGAAAAGAAAAGAAGAAAATTCTTCAGGAATCCAGTGGCGGCATGAGAGAGTTTACACGGCGATTGTAAACTTATTCTGTGTATATCAACAAACTGTGATTCGATTCTTTTCAGCAGAGGGTTGTCAGTCCAGTGACACTCATAGAAAAAGAAGGTAATTTGTGTAAATTGTATCTGAAACAATTGTAAATATTCCCCTTTGAGGTCATGAATGATGAGAAGAAGTTTCTGGCCTGCCAAATTCTTCATAGTTGTCTTCGATACACACTTCTTTATAATTCTGCAATGAATTTCACAGAACTGAAAAACCTCTGCTGACAAGAATTTAATCACAGCGCATTGATCAACGCGGAACAGGCTTACAATCACCGCTGTAATTCTTTTGTGCCACACGTATGAAACAAGATGTCATAACTTAGAAGAAAAGGAAAGAGAGATGTTGAGGGGGTGTCGCCATTTTAAAATTGTAAATATCATAACTAAGAATTATTGTTAATAGTTAAGCGTTGTGTACTATGCTTTTACTTTTATCTGATATCGGACTTCCAAAGATTTCTTTAGACGTGAATTAATTGACCATACACAATGAGGACGACTTCCAGTTATAGCATCTTCGGTTTTCTTAAAATAGAAAGACGAAGAAAGGAAACTATGAAGAGGAGGAAGGTAAACGGAGAAAATGAAGAAGTAGAAGGAGGGTAGTAAGAAGAAGAATGAGTTAGGATGATCTTATTGAAGGAATGATTTGTCCCGAAGTAGTAATAAATGTGAAGAAAAAAATACAAAGGAACGATGTCGAAAGTCTATGGCAAATATGGAAGACGGTAAAAGATGTCGAAGAGGAATAGTAAAAAAGAAGGAAAGTACGGAATAATCACTAAAATATAGTTAAAAAAACTAATGGCTATTGTATTCCCGGTTAGTTTCATGAGCATTAAGGTTAAACTCGTTGCTGTTGGATTAAGATATGTTTAATCAACACAACTCTGACTTGGATCCAAGTAAATACACAAGTAGGAGTTACTGGAACCTAACCCAAATGGTGGAAAATAGTTAATTTTGATTAGGGTAAACATTGTTCCAGTCAAAATTTATTCATTTATTGACTCGGTACTTCTCACTCAGCAGTTATACAATTGCTTGCAGCGGAGAAAGAAAAAAAATCAAACTCAAACGATGTACTCGTATTATTCAGATTTAAAGTTCTCGAATATTCTCAATCAATGGCTACCACTATTTCTGTTCTGTTGTCCTCACTTGCTTCGTAGAGCCATAATTGACTAAACGGAAGATTTACACCCTTCATGACCTACATCATGCATTAATGACAACCACATTTTCTTTGAATATCCATATTTTGAATTCATTACCCATCTTTTACCTTATCGCGTAGGTTTCTCTGGTTACTACTAAAACCATTCACTCATTCGCACATTCGTACCACATAAAGACAAGATAGGAACATATACATTAGGTTAATCATTTGAGAAAGAAAATCCACTAACTACATTTTTACGATTTATTACAGTCAGTAGTAAAAAGTTAAAAAGAAGAAATGCAAGGAAGTTAAATACGTTTATAAAATTACAAGGGTTTAAATAAACATTGAATTATATTAACACACTAGTTAAATTGTCAATCAAGTTATTTAAATGTACTTCGTTTTTCGAAAACGACTTATTAGAATGTCACATTAAACGTAAGTTTATACTATATCAAGACAAAGAACGTCGTAATGTTAAGCTGCTGAAGGTAGCTGGATCTAATATTTGCGGTGCATATTGAAAACGCAAATTCTCATAGATTGCTTACATAAGTATAAGACAATGCAAAATAATTAGGTCGAGACCATTGTCTGGTAAAGTTCTTTATTAGCGATAACCAAAGATATTAAGCGTGTCAAAATTTCTCGAAGCTTCTACTACGGTGGTTATATTACATTTCGTGTCAATACATTCACTGACAAGGTGAGAGAGGGAGATTTTATATCGAAGGGGAAGGTGGTTTATGCACTAATAGAGAGCACTAATGACGCCAATTACAAAACTGTAATAAAAATTTCCTAATGCATATACTGTGCAAATTGTATGAATATGAGAAACTACAGCGCAAGTAAGTCAATTCTTAATAGTGCACCTCTATAGTTACTACTCGACGATTCAATAACTATCTATAATATCCCGCGTTTACTTTAATGTGAACTGAAATATATTCGTAAACTGAACCTTTTACTTATTGTCCAATCCAAATAATTGCTAAGGTACGTGTGCATCTAGTTATTTTGATTACATAAACTACTAAAGTGTTTATATGCAGAACGATAGAAAAGAAAGAAAAAAAACTTAATAGTTGTGCATCATACTGTTACTCTATTTACGATTCATTACATTCATTTCACTCCAGTCACTAATATCTTCTGGAAGGTGCAATAACATATCCAAGTTTCGAAGTATAAACTTTACCTAACATAAAAATTTATAGTACATTCATATATACAAAGTGTTTCAAAACAACACCGACAACGTTTGGGAAGTGATTCCTGACACCAAGATAAGACAAAAAACATCGACCAACTTGGGTGCACAAATGCTTCCTTTGGGAGTTATAGGCTGCCGAAAACACGAAAAAGTGAACTTCAAAGGTCCATAGCTCCAAAAATTATTGTAGTCGGTGAAGACTTCACATAGGAACTAGTATGTGACCTGTCCAAATTTCCAAGTTTCAGAATCCTGCGGTACTTCTGCAACAATTTTTATAGAGGTTGCTCGTGAGTACGTATCTGCAGCCAAACTCCCTCTATAAAAATGTTTCGTAAGTATCTTACGATTGTGAAACATGGATTTTGGGATATGGCACATATTAGATTCTAAGTGACGTTTTGACCTGACTGAGAGGGCCTATAATTTTGGAGCTATGGACCTTTAAAACTCATTTTTTTATGCTTTCGGCAGCCTATAACTCCGAAAGAATATTTTTGTGACCCGTCCTTTTCATATATATACGACAATGTAAGTGAGTATTCACTACTCAATGCTACTTCTTACCATATGTATTAGTCGATCCTACGAAGGATAGTCGAATAGAGATTATACACTCAGGTAAAGAAAATTGTAAAGCACTGGCTACCTCAACGGAAGATTCGAAACTATTCAATATGTATTTTTACTAAAATACTGACATTTCCACACATTTACACTTCGTAACTTGTTATATCATATGCGGTATATGAATGATATCACTATTTACTTGCTTGCTTTGACACTAACAGTTCTTCCATATTTAAAACTTCTGCATTGACTCGCGAACTGTAAATTCCTTCTCTTAAGAATGTCAACAAGCATAGATGGCTAAATTATATCATAATTACTCATTTGTGTTTAAGCTAATACTACTAATAATAATTTAGTATTTACTTAACTATCCGGAATGATTCATATATTAACACGGGAATCACACTACTATATATTCTTTAAATTAACCACCAACACGTACGCTCACAACGACTGAGTTTACAACCGGGTAAGCAATCACGAACATTTGGTTGGTACTTTATAACGTTGATTCATCTTATAGACTAAATCAAATTTTATATTTCGGTATTACTCAGCTATTTAACGTTAAAATAGAATGAATCTGTTAACACATCTGTTTGATATTGTCTTTTTATGGATTAGCTACCTACCATCCCCATCACGATATTGCCGCCTCCAGTCGGACAATTTGTCCAAGCTGAACCAGATGCCGGCGCCTTACACCGGCGTCTTTCCGCGCAATTTTCGACCGCGACGAGCAAAAGCAAGGTCGTTCACCAAAAGAAAACAAAGAGAGTTACAAGGTAATTTGGTGCTTTACAATACAAATTAGTGCTTATATTTCCCTCGTATATAGCTTTCCGGAAACAGTAGGACGACGACTGCAAAAAGACACTGCCGGCAATTTCTTGAAAAACAAAGTCGGCACGACGTCGGCGAAAGTTTCAATGACAAGTACCAGTCGAAGGTTGGAAAATGAATAGAGTCTGTATATTCTTTAATGATGAAGTAAAAATTGAAAGCGTCTGAAGGTTTTTCTTGTGGCTGGACACTAATTCCATCAAAAATGTCTTGTGAAAACGGAGTCGGCAGAAAGTCGGCATACAGCGGACGGAAGGACTCAGCAAATGATGGTTGTAAAGACGCCGAAACGCTGACGGCGTGCCGATCATAAAACATGTAAATGTATGAAAAGTAATGTAGTAAAGAGACTCCAAGTAAAGGGTATATGAGAAGTAAATTTTTTAATTTAAATTACAAATACGAGAGGATCCTTGACAAATATTTTGGAAGACGATAAACAGCGGACAGGCCGACCGCAGCAAATGTTGTCGGAAAGACGCCGAAACGTTGGCGGTGAGTCGACAAGTAAAGAAGCCGAAAGAAGATAGGTAAACAGCAAACGAACCGACCTCTGCAAAGATGCTCAGACAGACGCCGAAACGCTGGCGGTTCGCCGACTAGTAAAATAACTCTTATACTATAGGACCTGCAAGGGGAGCAGTATATGGAAAGTAAGTTTCACAGCTGAAACAATAAGCTAATGATCCTTTTAAAATGAGTCGGAAAAGGGTCGGCAGACACAGGACGAAACGACTGCTTCAGTTAATGCTCTATATGCCTTCCACTTTGACGATTTGCAGCCTTCCATGGCGGACCGCCTCCTAATTCAGCTGCCAGGCCGCCAACACAGGTGGTGTCAAGGCGGCATGTGGGCATGTTCCGCTTATGCCGTTATGCAGCTCTTTCGCAATGGCGGCCCGCCAGCGACGATAACACCTTTGCCGCTGAAGAGCCTAATTGGAGAAATCGTTGTCTACTCGCGCTGGCTATATGTTCGGTTCGCGTTTTTCATTTGTCACATGGTGATGTAGTGTGTTTACAAGGTGAGTTTATAAGTGAGAAAAGAGCTTTTGTGTGATAAAAATGTTACTTCATTATACTGTTGTTCTTTACAAAGTAAACAGTAGTGATGTGTAATTGCTCCTGGTGGGGAAGACGACGAATAAACTAAATATTAACCGGCTAATAGTAGTCCGTGTGAAACCTGAGGAATCGTGCCCTGAGTACGAACTACGAAGTGGAATAGTTATATACATGTTGTGAGTTAATTTAATATTATGTATATACATTTCAAATTGTCATAAACTTTCAATGTTGTGTTACATATGTTAATTGTTCCTGCGCAGGAAAATGTTTCGGTTATAGTATCTTCTCGCGCTACAGAACCTTTGATTACTATTGCATAATCGCTCTCAGCTACGCCCGAACAAGACGCGCAATAAGAATAAGTGGGTTAGACTACGACTCAAGGTACTAAATCGAATGGCTGAGTTGAAAAAGGAACACATTCCAAAAACCTCAACTTTCAAACACTGTGTGGAAACATGAACACTTTCCAGAAATATGTTCGATTTTTCACTCATACGTTCCCGTAGACTTCAGTAAAGAGGACCTAAAATTAATGAATGCGTTCCTTGTTCCTTTCAAGCGGTGCAGGTATATATAAAACGAATATAACATTTACAGATTAGCTTGCTTATTTTTTGGAATGTGTACCTTTTTCAACTCACTCGTTCAATTTGGTTTAATTGTTGTATCGCCGTACCAATTTTAGGAAATTTACCGGGTCAATTGGAGAATTTGTTTATGTCTGTGAGGAAGAATGAGGGAAAGTCAGGTAATGGGAGTAGTAAAAGTTAAGAAAGTGGTTGTTTTTTGAGGTAAGCTTCACTGTAAGTGGAGGCGGATAAATTATTTCGTGGAGAGGTACACTTGTTACGATATAGTGGTGCGAAAGGCAGTGTGGAAATGGTTCGTGTATGTCAAGGGAATGACATATCATGTGTGAGTTATATAGAATTATTAAAAATAACGAGCGACATTTAAGAAACTGTAGTACACAATTTTCTTCTTGAAATTGCAAAAGTTTACAAAGCATTAGTTTTGAAGGTAAGTAGCTTCTAATTCAACTGCAATGTTTTTCTGCACAGTGTACGAAAGTTTTATTTTATTTGTACAACTGAATGTTATTAGTATGAAACCATAACAAGTGATATTGAAATATGTATGATTACCCCACATGTTTTAACAACTCTCGCTTACGCGTATACCCATTGTCACTGACGCACCTGGTCCCTTCGGACAGACCCCCGCCCCTTGCCCTGATTCAGTTATATAGCATTCGTGCTTTTTACTGGCCAACTAGCACAGGTTGGTTTGTGTTTTTTGCACTGGAGTTTTTATACCCCTAACCTAATGCAACGTAATCGAATTTAACTTAATCTAATCCAACCATATAACCGATTGGAGTACGTTTTGGTACATTCTTTTCGATTTTGAAATTTGTCATGCGATACAGCAGTAATTCCCTAAATTTAGGTTAGGTTAGTTTGGATAATTTTTAGATTAAGGTCTTTGGCTTACCGCTGGAAGTGGTAACTTGAGTTTTGTCTTTTTGTGAATAGTTGTTGCAAAATAGAGTGAAAAAAGTGACCTGCAACGTTTTATTATGGCAAAATTACTTAATAAAGTAAGGCGGTATACAGGCTGCACCCCTATATTCAAAAGAACGCTATTTCCAAGCACAAATCCGTACTCCAGGGGGAAAACATCGGCGCGGTGAGTGGTAGGCCCGGTTTGAATCTCTCTCTTACCACATACAGTTTATTACAATATTGTATTTATAATATTTACTTCATTAATTTTTATTTAAAACTCATTTTCTAAGGGTAGTGTAACCCTTGTACTTTAAAAAATTTAGAAAATCACTTTTGGCCACTTTTTACCTTCCTTCAATTTACACGCTAGAGCGCGCGAACAGTGGCGCGTGTTCTCTAGCGAGATCATAAAGTTAACTATTACAAAAAGATCTTTAAAAAATAAAGCTTTTGCAAACTTTTTAGTATAATTTTGCAAAAACTCTTTGTATCAAATAAGAATAAATGCACAAGTTTGGTTATGTAAAGAATCAAACAGTTCTGGATTTTGTTATTTGGTTGTTTAGTTAAAGTTCATCAAAATTATTTTATTTGTTTACCTTCTTTCAACCTAATGTTCAGTAAGGTACCCCAGTTATTACTTTTTAAATCTTTAAGGCCTCTTGTACTTCGTCAATTGTTGTTGCCATCTTCCTACGGTCTCAGAGCTACAGCGATTGATTTACTTCTTTATATTGTGCTTTCACGAGTCGGCTAACTGCTTTCGTTAATACGAATTCCACAAATTTCTGCTTAACGAAAGCATTTAGCCGACTCGTGATAACTCTATATCATGCACTCTACTGTTTCTACAAAGCAATTTTTCGCATATTTTTCAGTTCGATTGCAGAAAAATGATAAAATTAGCGGTACTTTAATTTGGTTATGAGGCCTCTTAACACACAGCAACACCTGTGTTACGGTAACTATAGTCGGACGGTAACTATATACGGTAACTATATATATATACATTTAGCCGACTCGTGATAACTGTCTCATGCACACTACTGCTCCTACAAAGCAATTTTTCGAGTTATTTTTTCAGTTTGAGTTATTTTTTCAGTTAGAGAAAAACGGTAATATTTAGCCGTACTTTAATTTGGTTCCTCCGAAACCTGGTCCTCAAGACTCAGGCATTTAATCATCCGGCTGCCTGCGTACGGATTTGTGGTCGTAAAAAACACAAATCGCTGACCAATCCGCGTGCGACATTTTCGCGGCAGCAGACACGTTACCGCTAAGTGGGTCGACAACGGGAAAAGTGTAAGGTCGTTGGCGGACCGCCGTCGATACTGGCCAGAGGTTCGATGTTTGGCCGCTCTTGGCCGTTCTAAGCCCGCTCTCGGCCCGCCAGCGGATTGTCAATGGGGAACGCTGGTGGCGTGCCAACAACAAAGATTTTTTTACAGGCAATTAGTAGAACAGTAAAATCTGATAAATTAAACCGTGACTATTATTTTGTTTATAGCTGCCGATTTTTGGCCATGCTCGCCAATAAAAACTAAAATTGACGTTTAAAATCATTTTTCGAATAGTTGATGGGGAAACGACAGCCTGAAAAGTCCGTATTCTGACGGATTGCTGCGGTTTTTTTCTCGGAAGAAAGCATTTGCAACAAGCAAATTTTGAATGCATAGAACTGTGTTGTTCCTAGTTGTCCTGATGGTGAAAAATGTGCTTTTAGGGCGATAATGTACTTACTGCTATAAGTTTTTCACATTAGGTCCACAAACGTGTTAATTGAATTATTCGTAACGGGCATTAGTAGCTGCTTACTTGTTGTTTTTAGGTCACTTTCAAGCATTTGTAAGTCATTCTCAGATATTTTCCCTCTATATGGCACTTATATCCTACTGAGAATTGTCGAAATGTACTGCTTATGTACATGGTGCGACATTACTGGTGGGAATCCACAATGATTTTCATTGAATTCCTAAGCACCGTTTCTGCTGTTTGCTGACAGCTCGAAAGGACCTCTTTTCGATGTCGGCTTCCCGATTCTCCCACGGGCGGCATCTGACCTTTTGCCGCTGTCGAAAATGGCCCTTTGCCGACTTAAAATCAACCCTTCAGGAAGGAAAAATTTTCACCACCTTTTACAGTAGATTTACCTAAGTCTTCCTCCGTGCTATGATTTCTCGGCAAGGGGACAATTGCTAGTTCTGTAAGTATATATTACTTGCATTTTCCATTCAATTTCTTCTTTTTTGGCTTAGAGTGCTGCAAAAACGCAAAAAGGAATAAATTATACTGAGACGTGAAAAAATGCAAGTATTATACTTCAAGAACTTGAAAGGGTGCTCCTTGTCGAGAAATCATATCATGGGGAAGACTTAGGCAAGACTAATGTAAAAGGTGATGAAAATTTTGCCTTGCTGAAGGTTATCTCATCGGGCTGAGGAGGTTCTTAAGGGTCCTATCTGACTTGGAATTGGCAAATATTTTGAAGAAATTTTACCCAATTCCTAAAATGTGAACTTCCTTGAAACAATAATGTATAATTCACAATTAGACAAATGAGATGCCCATATATGTGAAAAAGTTATAAAGAAATAATGAATAAATAAAAAAGAAATGATTTCCTATCAACCTAGAATCCTAATAACCCCAAAAAAGTATTATTAGTTAGATCGAAAGATGGGTTATATTTAGGCTAGAGGAATCTTGTACAGTAAGCACTAATTACACATTCCAGTATTATACAGTGCGTTCCAAAAACTATCAGTGTGGGGACCAGGATTTAATATATATATATATATATATATATATATATATATATATATCTATATATATATATATATATATATATATATATATATATATATATATATATAGCGGTTGGCACACTACGCAATACCAGTTAAATTCCACACATTAGCAATTTTATATACCTATACGATGTGCATGCATGTCTATTCCCGCCTCGCCCAAAACATTCTTTGTACGATGTTCAGTAGAGTGCGCAGTATTGCCCCGGCAGGTATCATTTGGTTACACTTTATACGAGTTTTAGTGTCTAAATGTTATGTAGTAAATGCGTAATGTAACACACAATAGTTACTCAATTGAGTAACTATTGTGTGTTAATCGTTTTCACAAAATTATTTCATGCAGAATAAACGTTTTTACGTTTTAGGAATTTATGCAGAAGCTACAATTCTTGTTCCGTCATAAAGTTGAACGAAATTAATAGAAACAGAAACAACTCTTTTATTATTACAGTTTAGTCAAGAAGTTTTTTTAATTATGAATTTTAGAAATAGGCAACATTTTAATCGATAAAGTTGTCGAAGGCATTCTCACTATTAGCTGTTGAATTGTGTCTTTATATATTTGATATTCATATCGAGGAGGATAGTATGTAGGTCAGTGATTGAGACGTGTGGCGGACATATTACATCAAGCAGAGTTTTATGGTAGGTAAATGAACGACGGACAAAGAGCCTTGGCGCATTCTATCAATTTCCTGGATTCAATTGTAGTTTATGATTGCAGGCACGGATTAACTTTGGTTGAGTACTAACCATAACATTCGTTGAGTACGAAGTCCGTTTGAAAAAGTTCTAAGAGTATAAGAGCAACATAATCATTAATAGAACTTGTTGTTCTTCGTACACAATCCACTCATTTTTGGCCATCTGACTTAATAGAGCAAGAGTAAGTAGTTTTTGTTACGTAGAAGCAGTGTAGGGCAGAAATGTACAACCGCTAATCGTGCGATACTTATTTGATCTTACATTTAACTTTTTCTAATTTCTTCCAGATGCTTATGATTGGATAATCAACTTGATTCGTTCACAACTTTTCCTGTAATTTTCTGTGGTATTATTTTAGGAGTTACCTTCAATTCTCTGTGAGCACAATATCAAGATCATTGTGCTTCTTTATCTTCCAGATTTCTGTTTACTCAAAAGACGTTTTGGACCAATCTTTCACAGTGTATTCTTTCACTCTTGCTTGATCCCTATGTCTAATGACTAAATATTTCTACGATCCAAATCCAAGCTTATATGTGAGTCAGAAGTCGTAGCTAATGAATACAGAACAGGTGGAAGCATTTATAGAAAGCAAAGGCTGTTAACATATCCTGTTTCAAAGCATGCGATAACAACAATTTTCTTTTCTCCTTAGATGTTTTTGTCAGGAAGATAGAACTTGCTGCGAAAAAAATAATTAAACTAATATTATAGTTGTAAATAACCCAGAAAAGTATTGTCTTAATGGCCTTATATTTAATGGTTGAATCAGAAAATAGAGATGAAATGTTACACATTATGTTTAAGTCACAATCACCTAGATGTCTAACAACAGGGTTACACTATACATAAAGAAACTAGGGATGGGCGAAACCGGTTTTTATAAAAACCGAAAAACGGTTTCTATAAAAACCGAAACCCGAAAAACCGACACTTCCGTTTTCTCGAAAACCAGTTCGGTTTTTCACCGAAACCGGTTTCGGTTTTTCTCCAAAATCGGTTCGGTTTTCACCGAAACTGGTTTCGGTGAAAACTTTTCGAAAACACAAAACTATTTCTGTGGAAATGGATTCGGTTTCCGGAGAACAACGAAACACCATTCTGGTCAGAAATAGAACAAATTTTGAAAACAAACCGGAATCGGTTTGGAAGAAAACCGAAACCGGTCCAGGTAAAAACCGAACCGGTTTTGGAGAAAACCGAAAACCGGTTTCGGTGAGAAACGGAACCGGTTTTGAAGAAAACCGAAACCGGTTTTGAAGAAAACCGAAACCGGTTTCAGTGAAAAACCGGTTTTTGTGCCCATCACTAAAAGAAATGTATGCAATCATGATCTCAGACATTTTCTGGCACCATAATATATATATATATATATATATATATATATACCTTATTTCTGTCTCCATCATCGAAGCTAGTGAATCGTTATGTGATTTATGTCAGTCTGATTTAGATGCAGTCGGATTTATAGGTTGCAACATCAAATTCCTTCATCTCATATATAATATATTGTAATTCAAGTCAAAGTGTAGGATTTTGTCATTATCTTCTTTTTAATACGTTCTTGGCCAATATAATAAACCGAATACAGAGAAGAAAAGGAAAGGAGAGAGGAATAGAGAGAAGAAATATGCGATGTTATCGCAATAACTTGAGTTGGAAAATAATAATAAATCATGTTTAGCTGTAGGGTGTAGGCAGATACAATTATTTTGATCCGGTAATTGGTTGCACCGTCTCAACCTATTCACGGAACCATCTCCCATTGTGGCCAGGGTGTTCAGCAACAATTTAGGTTATCTCATCGGTTTGGCTCAACCATTCGTCTGGCAATTTTAGAGTGAGGTATGGATTATTGAATTACTGAGTAGCTTTCAACAATCCCGCCGAGGCACGGTTAATTATTGTGAGTGAGTGAATTGAGTGGGATATGAGATTATGCTTTATGATTCTAGAGTCAGATCTAGGGCTCGATGGCATTATTGCAGTGACACACCAAGGTAGTAAAATTATCTTGTCGGAGCTTTAGTATTGCAACAGCTAAGTGAGAGTGACGGGTCTCATAACCTCATACATAGTCGTATATCATTTAGTAGTTCGGTGAAATTATTTCGTTCACTTTCTGGATCCCGCAAAAGACAAATATCATCTTAATTTGGTAATGGTATGGGGATTGTGCTATTGTATACCCAAGTTTTTTAAATAAAAAATCATGCCTTCACTGCTCATCTTCTTAATAAAGAAGTAAATATACATAAGAAAGCTCTTGAGTGATTCCTATGATGTTTGTGTTCAAAATATTTTAATGGAAAAACTTTCCTCTACAGTCAGAAAGTTCTGCAATTGGATATTTAAATTTATTCTGTTTCTCTATTTTATTATAATTGGTTACGATAGTTTATTTCTTTGACGAAACAGCTAAACCGCTAAACGCTTTTACTCATGTTTTATAAAACTAAATTATTCGAATTAAAATTCAATGTAGACTGTAATATTTGATTTCTGCTTCATAAACTTTTAAATAATAATTACAAAATGTTTAATAAGAGAACGTTTACGTAACATTGTCAGTGCCATTAAGTCTAGGGAGCCTAGATGGGCAGATCATGTAGCCAGATTGGAAATCTAATCGTAAAACGACTATGATGAACATTTAACTGGAAAATATTAAGATGGGTCCGGCAGAAATAGGAATGCAAAGTGTAAACTAGTTCCAGTTGGCTAAAGAAACAAGGAAATTAAATGCTTTTACGAACGCAGTATCGAACACGCGAGTTACATAGGGCATATACTTATTTAGTTAGTTACAAAATAATTCATTTATGGATTCCGATAATATTAATCGTAATTGTACAAGCTGCAGTTTACATTCGGCATGTTTTGATAGGTAGATGCATTGAAAGCAATATCATAAATGCATTGAATCTATAGAGGATGGCGTGATGAAGGCATTTCGACGACATTACTCGTGAATATATGGTGGGAAAATTTGAGACAGGATAAAGTAAAAGTTCTAAGGCTGCAAATTGAGTGTGGAATGTATAACAATTTTACAACTGCGGACAGAATGTCAGCAAGGCCAAAACATTCATAACAAATATTCAGTAGGTTGCCCAAGTGACACAAAGGAACACGAGGAACCCTAACTTTAAAAAAAAATTCAATTAACAAATAAATGGAAATAAATATCAAGAATAAATACAGTTTCATTACCTGTTTGAATTATGGCATACCTTTGTCCAAAAACGAACTTCTACACTTTGTGCATTCTATCCACCTAAAGGTTCATTCGTGACTTTAATACTGGTTCAGTTTGAAAAAAAAATACACTTATTAAAACATCTAATTTTTATTATGCTTCAATGATTACTCACCTCCTCAGGCGTTTTCTAGCTTCGTCGGCCATGTTTATGTCTTCCTTCATCAGAAATTTCTTGATTCCTTCATAGTAAACTGAGACATAACTATCCCAAAATACTTCTTTAATATCGAAACTGAAAGTAATCTTATCTGAAGCCTCCATTTCTTTTGACAGTGCTTCAACATTTCCATTTTCAAAATCCCATTCCTTTAGGGTGAAATTCGCAAGTTGCACTGACATAGAATGAATCTTTTTCTGAAGGTTTACCATTCTGAAAGTAATAGTTATTTAGTAATGTAATTAATTTTTGTAGGATAGTGAAGGAAAGTGGTACGGAGAAAAGCAGAGATCAAGCGATGTCCATGAAAAAATCAGTATGGATATCTTTATGAATAGATAAATATCAAATGCAAATAAACTAAAATGTCTTTATGAATAGATAAATATCAAATGCAAATAAACTAAAATGTATTAAACTATACAATTGAGGCGTGCGGCTTACAACTGGGCCAACGTTCGCAAACAAATCGTGCTGTACATGAAATTTTAAAGACTTCAGTAGATTTTGCAACCAAAAATGACGGGCTATACACTTGTTCCTTTATTTTACTAAACTTTGCACAAACAGAAAGGTTACAGCAATTACTGAGAATTTCTTTTTTTATGTCCTACTGATAACTCCAGCTTGCTGAGATTGGCGCTTCTCCTATTTTAGGATCTACACCTCAATTTTTCTGTAGCATAGAAAACAAAATTACTTTTTAAAATATAGCTGGTAATTTATGTTTCATCCAAAAATTGGTATTTCCAAATTTTAAAAAGGAAATGTAATTTATATTCTTATATCAAATTAGGGAAAAGTGATAATCTTTTTTCACGTGTTGTCCTGCAAATTTAGAATTTCCATTGTTAATATTTCATTTCTGTAGTAATCTTCCACCTGCAAATAATTCCCAAGATGCAATCTAAGTTTATTTTGAACAATGCTTTAAATCAATATAATTTGAAAATGAAGTACACTCAAATTGAACACGATCCTAAACGATTTTGATTGTGTAAAACATATATTGTCTTCGCAAAGAAGAGCTTTCATCTTATGATATGCTTTTACTGACATTCACTAGTTGAAGCTTGAGTAGTCAAGAACACAATATATCCTACGAGTTCAACCAACCTTTGGCGTAACTGAGGGTCCCGCAGGGCCTGCAGTGCGGGGAGACCTGCATAGCTTGGGGGCCCACCGCGAAACAAATGCTAAGAACTATAGGCTACAAAAAGTGAGCTGAATACGGAATATCCGTTTCCGTAAACAACATTATTTACTTTAGAAAATAAAAATATGTTCTGGGTGAAAATTCATCCATTCTAGCAACTTCAGTTTAAAAAATCATCTTAGAACTCGAAGGTTAAGGGATAATAATTTTTGTCTTTTTCGGTAAGTATTAATTTTAATTGAAATTTTATTATGTTCCGTGGATTTTATTAACCATTATCTTCTACAGGAACATAGTGGGCATGTGAAGGGGGAGGGGGCAAAATAATTATGTGATATTTTTGCGTTACGCTACTGCAACTAACTTATTCGATGTAGATCAAAGATGTCATTGTGATAGACGTTCAAATGTTCTAAACACTTGTTAAATATTGTCATATGGCTTCTGAGTTCAGGGTGATGAAAGTTAGGGGTTTGAACTTTCTAGAAATCATTCTACTCAATCAATACAACTTGTCTGATCTTGACATAATTTGATGTAAAATATATCTGAACAAGTTCAACATTTATGTGAAATAATGTGGCATGCAAGTGATGTACTCTTGAATTATTGAGCAGTAAATTTGATTTTCCAATCAAGTCAAATTTTACTAATTCCAATTACTATTTAAAGTTAACATATATGAATCACACTTGTTTTTAAACTTTACTCTGAGAAACAATTGAGTAAAAGAGGAGACGTTTTTTTTTAGTTTAATCTTAAATGCAATGGAATTACTAGTTCTTCTCTTTAATTGTTCTATTTAATACCTATCTCAGTCCAATTCATGTCTTGTACATTATTATTATTATTTCAAATCTATTCAAATGTTTTCAGTTCATTTGTGGCTAAGTTATCATTTGGCTCAATTCCAGCTGGAAGCACATGTAGTTCGGATCCCACGTTAAGATATAAGTCAATGTCTCACGTAGCTTCGGTACTGTAAACTACTAATCAGCAATTAATTTAAAAAATGATTTAATTTTTCACCACTAGAGCAACTAATCCTAATCCTGTTACTTCTTGTTTAAAAGACTTCAAACTAAGGGTTTATTGGAAATTCAGCTCGATCCAAATGGCAATTATTGTGAAAATATTGACATAAAGATAACTAAGAAAGTTCTGTCTCTTTTTTGAGTTTCAATGTTGTATCCCAATCTATGGTAAAATGGGTCACATGATTTGTTCCTTTTAATTTATATAATACATGAAAGGCACCCATAGTTTGGAAACGGATTTTTTAAACTGGCTTCTTCTTTATATTCGTAGTAAATTTAGTTGATATATAAAATATATTTTGTTTCATACACAAATGATTTACCTATGTGAAACCAAGTAAATTGCTTCTATGTAGTTATGTGAATGAAATCGTCTCCGCAACTTGTGAAGTAGATCAGAACAAAAGCAATGAGCACGAAGTTTAATTAGCGTAGGTTAGAAACTAATTACTTACCTTGGCCTCTTCCGCATGATCATTGAACATAAATCAATAACGTAGGCCGGAATCAACTGGAAGATTATGAAGACACAGTAATACTTGAAGTAACTTGTTGTTAGATTTCTACGAGGAATCCAGTATGTATTTAATAAAGGATTCTTGAGAGAACATTTTTTAGCTTCACTTATAAAATAATCCCACGTAACGGGATTTAGGGTACCTGAAGTGTAGTTGTAAATCTTCATACCTTTATTTCTAAAAGAAGAAATAACAAAATAAGTTACTATTACAGCAAAACCTTTCACAGTACAGCATGTCTATTTGCAGTGTTTACGACTAAACGTATATAAAAACATAAATAAAACAATGTGTACCATAGTGTATCTACTGTTATGGATAGGAGTTAGGGGTAGATTCCCATTCTCACAACCCATAATTACATTACGAAAGATATGTTCCACAGCAGACAACCGTGAAAATTATCCGGTATCGACCTATTTTATATTATGGGAACAGGGCGTGCACAAATGGGAGCCTAGCTCCGTGTAACCAAATGATACACCAGTGAACCCAACCTTCAAACCACCGACTAGAAACCATGGCTGCAAAAAATACTGTAATACCAACGCTCTTGGTTAGGAGATCAGAATATCAACTACAAGCCATTATACATCACTAACACTACATCACTAACACAGTAAATGCTCCACAACACAAGTCCACCTACTTAGCATGGCACTCTGGCGTTAAACGGGGATAGAGGCATATGTTATTGCAGTCTGTGTTGATTTCGACTCAGGAAAAAATATTCCAATTCAAAAGATGAATTTTGGAATGCAAATGGAGAAAACTGTGATTTACAATATATCGAAAATCGGGTTTGGCGGAAAATTCCACAATTTGTCAAATATTCACGATTTTGTAGTTCGTTTTCCTGTATAGTGAGCACCTTTTGATCAGCCTATGCTCTGTGCGCTCAGCAGTTATAAGGTTATAAAATACCTGTAACCATCTTATAGTGTATTTTTTTTTAAGGGAGAGGTAGAAAGGTACAACTGATCGAAAGATCTAGAAGTCATAATTGAATTTGACTGTATAAAATAGTAGAAAGTGAAACTTATTATTATTATTATTATTATTATTATTATTATTATTATTATTATTATTATTATTATTATTATTATTATTATTATTATTATTATTATTATTATTATTTACTCCTACTTTACATGATACTAGAAAGTGTAATTGCATCAAAGGATACATACTCTATGTACATCAGCGAGAACATATTTGCGAATTTTTAAAAATTGTTTAATACAAGAGTATTCCAGGGGTACAGGGATTCATTTAATGAATACACACACGATACACACCCCAGCAATTAAATACTTGCGATACAAGATATGGTTCTCATTCAGTTGTTAAAAATCAAATTAACACAGATAATTATGTACAGTACATTTTACGCTGAGAAATAAATGTATATACGCATTCGCATATTTACTTACAAAATTATCATTTTTACGTAATTAAATAGTCATGGTCATCACCTAGTTCATGTGGGACTTTTGCAGAGTTGGCGCACCTATTACCAAAGCAAGAGCCGCACACAGATATGGATTTTAAACCATTTTTCGACAGAAATACATTCTTATAGATCAAAGGTTTTCTTATGATATTTTGAATTTGCACCGGATAATATTCAGGATGTATTCCGATGTAGGGGCCAAGCCATGTTAAATCGGTTCATACTTTGTTCCTCCTAGCACCATCTTACATAAGTTCTAGCTGCTTGTTGTCGGCCAAATTATTAGCCCGAACGACAGACAGCTATCACATTTTAAGTTGAGAACTCATTCTTAACCTTGGTTTGTTTTTCTACTCCTAGAAGGGGAACCAATCTGAATTATTAAAAGTCAAAACTACCTAGGATCGATAGGCAATTTTCGTAATTTGTCATATTTCTGGATCACCGCTACTACTATACACAACGAACTCTAAAGATCTAGCCTACACATCTCGACGTACTCTCTATCTGAAAACTAGAAACAAACATAACTAACAGGAGACTTTCTGGGCACAATTGCGAGCTTCTGAAAATCACCGGTGCTTATGTTTTATGTAGTGACTATGGACAAAGTAGGCGTTAACGTGCTTGTATCTGTGTATGTGTGCGTTTGCCTTAAGTTATCCTGTAGTTGTTATTTTCTTCTCCAATTACAAATTAATTAAAAATCTAAGGCATTTTCTTTCACACATCATGACATTTTGCCTCTATATAGAGCAACCATTTTGCGGTAAATCACATTCTAGATGAGGTGGTCAATAGCATGTTTTTGTTTAACAAGACCAACGCTAATTAGGTGAGAAATAATTAAAAACTAGAGCTACAATTCAATCAATAATTGGAGCAAAAAAAGAATATTGCTTTTCTTTTTCAGATGTGATCTTCGACCTCACTATTCCAAGTCAGAGGTAATATACTATTGACAAAACATGGGAATAAACACACTAATTATTCATACATTGGCTATGTTTAAATGTTCAAACGAGTTTTAAATGAAATATATCTAACGTCTTTTCTAATCCGCCCCTTAAAATAGTTAGGTCAATTTGTGATAAATAGCTTATGAACGCACATCAGCAGCAAATAGAAAGTTCCTTTGGTTATAGTTCCCCTTCTTCTTTTTAGAGTAACAGACGTTATGCAAAAAAAAAAAAAAATAAATAAAATAAAATAAAATAAAATAAAATGAAAAATTTCCTTTACCTAGGTCTAATGGTTTCATTCTTTGATATATTGTAGAAGAAACATGAAAGAAGCAAGCGTTGTGTGTCCTTAAATTAAGTTCTGGTTATGTTGTGTTTAATTTGGAGGTAATATGTTGCCTCATTTTAAGTTATCTTGATAGATTAATAATAGTGATTTCTGTATACAAGTTCATGTATACCCAAAATCTCTACTTAGGATTTTCTCTGAGAAAAAATAGATAATTATGTGTTCATATGTTAACATTCACAAGTAATCTTTGGTTAACTTGCTAGGATATAATCCTAAGGTTCCGAAAGGTCATAGATTAGTCATTCATTAACAAATTCACGCAGAATCAAACCCAATTAAACTTAGAAGATTTTACATAGGTTCTGAGGCATTAAGTTTGACTTCCAAGTACAGATTATTTAATCTATTCTCCCGTGCTCGTGAGTTTTCTCGGGGTTCTCTTGTTTCCTCCCACTTTCTTCTTTCCACCATTTCACTCATCTCTCATCATCACTGTGTCCTTTAGCCTAACCTGCAAAAAACGAGGGACGTAAAACTTAAAGATTTCATTAGTAGTTTGTTTGATAAAAGTAAAGAATATATAATGAGGCAGTGAGGTCTTTTTTGACGTGGTAGCACTTCGTAATACACGGCCGGTTGACAGTTTGAAGAATGGATACACCCTTTTTCCCGCATATTAATGACACATAATGTATACACCTGCGGCCGGAGGTTGTATAGAGAACATGACATATAATAAATGTTTCGGGTGAAAAAGAAATGTTAATTGGACAAGCAGAATACAGAAAGACCTTTCGGAAATAAAATATGCAGATCACACACGTAGAACAAGGTAATATATTGTTGGATTCATTAATATTCAGCACATGTAACGCGGCAGCTGTTGGAGAATATTCTGGAATTGTGATCGTTGGAGTGGGATATCACGTGATGGACGAAGCATATTAAATAGCCAGTGTTTTTAATGAAAAGGAGTTATAGATTGGTTTTAAAGCATGGATTTACCGAACCCTTTCAATTTTAGTACAAGAGGTGAAAGTGATCTCGCAGAATCATCATCTTTGCCGGGGACAGAGGTTTTATCCCAACCGGTGGTGAGCCCGCAACCTCCGCCACTGGAAACAGAAATTAACCCGGCCAACTTGGATGTATTACCGGGAACAGAATTTTCATCCCAACCGGTGGTGAGCCCTCAACTTCCGCCACTGGAAACAGAAGTTACCTCGGCCAACTTGGATGTATTGACGTCTTTATCGGGGACATCCCAACCGGTGGTGAGCCCTTAACCTCCACCACTGGAAACAGAAGTTTTCCCGTTACTTGATGTGGATCATGAAATAGAAGAATATCCCCCTACACCTTCACCAACAGTGAGTTATTCCCCGGTGGAGAATTGGGAGTTGGAAGAATTTTTGAATTTGCCATGTGAGTGTACTGTGGAACGTACATCATTGGATTGTATAAAAGACGGGATATCACGTGATGGACGAAGCATATTAAATAGCCAGTGTTTTTTAGTGAAAAGGAGTTATAGATTGGTTTTAAAGCATGGATTTACCGAAACCTTTGAATTTTAGTACAAGAGGTGAAAGTGATCTTACAGAATTATCATCTTTGCCGGGAACAGAGGTTTTATTCCAACCGATGGTGAACCCGCAACCTCCGCCGCTGGAAACAGAAGTTACTCCGTCTAAAGTGGATGTATTACCGGGATCAGAATTTTTATCCCAACCGGTGGTGAGCCCTCAACCTCCGCCACTGGAAACAGAAGTTACCCCGTCCAACTTGGATGTATTACCGGGAACAGAATTTTCATCCCAACCGGTGGTGAGGCCTCAACCTCCGCCACTGGAAACAGAAGTTACCCCGGCCAACTCGGATGTATTGACGTCTTTATCGGGGACATCCCAACCGGTGGTGAGCCCGCAACCTCCGCCACTGGAAACAGAAGTTTTCCCATCACTTGATGTGGATCATGAAATAGAAGAATATCCCCCTACACCTTCACCAACAGTGAGTAATTCCCCGGTGGAGAATTGGGAGTTGGAAGAATTTTTGAATTTGCCATGTGAGTGTACTGTGGAACGTACATCATTGGATTGTATAAAAGACTGTATAATATATTGGAAACCAGACGATATATGTATTTGTTTTGCTTGCGGGTTCGGAGACGGCAGTCAATGGACACATGATTGTTTGTTGTTGGATACGGAATCTCTTGAACGGAAAGCTATAGATGCTGTAACGAAATTTGAAGTTCGTGAAGAATTATTATCGATTTACAGAAAAAAGCATGGACAGCCTTTTGCGATGATATGGAATTTCATAGAACGTTTCCGAGATCTTGTGTGGGACTTTGAATATAGACCCATTCTATTAAAAATTTTACTAGAAAAAGATTATGGGAAATACGTGGACATATGGTAAATTGTTTAATTGTTTGATTTCCTTTTATTAGTAATCATGTATTGTGATAGTGAGAATTGTGGACAAAACATTAGTGAAAGTTGTGTGTTAGAAACGATAACTGTATACTTACGCTCAAATGGAATAAGTGGTATGCAGCATAATCCTGGAACTTTTCTTGAAAAGCACTTGTTGAATGATAAGACTTTAGTAGAACTCTTTGAAATTTTTCATGAACGGCATCGTAAAATTTCAATCACAAACTTTATTTTAAAAACTGGTGAATGTTTAAAAAATACTGAATTTATTGGACAACTTATTCCAGTTGTCATGGAACGTTCGTGTGAAATTTCAGTTTGCCATAAAACGTATATTGTAGACATAGAGGGATTTAAGATTTCCCCGAATGAATTTGTGATACGTGAATTTTGTCTTACTGCGTGTGATGATACATTAAATTTTCGTTGTTTAGTAAAAGTACCATGTGAATTTAACGATTTACCAATAGGTTGCCAAAAACAAATCGATTGGCTTACAAACCACTTGCATGGCTTGTCGTAGTCTAGTAAGACTGGCTATCTCGTATCACATATTCGGAATATTATGTATGATTTTTGTGCATCAGATGCAACTTTCCTTTGTAAAGGTGGGGAAAAATCCATTTGGATAAAGAAAATCTTTGCGTTAGCAAACGTTGTGGATGTGGAAAGAAAAGGTTGTCCACCATTAGCAGAATTACAAGGTACCGTTTGTAATGAAATTTGTTCATTTCATAAGCAAGTAGAATCAAAATCGGCATGTGCATATCGAAATGCACAACAATTGAATTATTGGTGGAAAAATGAGAGATCCTCAACCCTTACTAAGGGCATAGCAAGTTTAATGTTTTCATTCTAATCTTAAAATTATTGTAAGAAAGAGATATTTTATGGAGAAATAAAAATATAAAACTTTAAAAAATTGGTATTTATTTATTTCTAAAAATCTACAAACATCTACTTTTTTTCTTTTTCGTTGTTTTGTACATGTTTTTTGACAAGCTTATTATTTTTTTTAATTTTTTATGATTAAACATTGCAATACATTTGTCAAATGAAACACCACGTATCATATAATACAAAAAATATAATACAAAATATCCACTCATGAGAGAATGATTATCTTGAAGTTGTACAGTATTTACAAAATAGAGTTTACAATTCCTTTGTAGGAACTGTTGAATTAGTTTAGGCACACCCTGTGCCAGAGAATCAAAATAGTACCCATGTTGATTGTTATTGATATAGATCGCTACCCAATGACTACCAGGTAAATCAGACTTGTCCAAGTTAATAATCAGCCCTACAGGGTGTTGCACAAGCATAGGTAAACGATCAATGGGATAAATTCCAATCACATTTGCACCGGTAATACAGTCCTTTAGTAACACTTGTAATAATTGATCACTATACATGTTTATTAGTCTATTTCATCCTTACTTTCCTCCTCTTGTTTTATTTTTGATGGAACATACGTTGCACTATTTGGATTTACGTATAAAACATAACCATACACTTTTAAGTATTCGGCATATAATAAAGCTTCACGCACACAGCACTTAAATTGTCCAAATCTATGTTTTAAATAAGCACAAGAGTAAACATGAAATCCCAAGGAAGACGCTTTTGGGCACTGTAAATCTTCTACATTCACAACAGTCCATTCCAATAGTTGCTGCAGATAGTCCTGACGTGTTTTACCATAAGTATACAAGGTACATGTATTAGCACAATATTGTTTCAATATAGTAGGTAACAATGAGTAATCTACATCGCCATTGTACCAGTCAATACCATAATCATGTTGTACTAGATGTTTATTCGAAAGTATGAGCGGCACACGTAATTCATGTAATGAATATGGTGGTTTAAAAATCCAGCTTTGTACAAAGGGGATATCAGGATTTACAATTGCAAGTTCCTTAATAATAATATGATCATCATTATCGTTGAACACGGAGAAGTGAACAATAACCCTCATGGCACTCAAATGACGAACTTTTACATTGTATGATCAGTATATACATTCCTATCTTTATCGATTTGAATGAGAGAGTCAAAATGAGCGTACACAATACATGTAATGGAATTTTGTAGAGGTTGAGAAAATGATAATACTAAATTCACAGGGGAATCACGTATGACATCCCACGTAGAATCATCTAATGTTCCTGTTGGAGATAGAATGAACGGGTACAAAGGGTATCCATGTCGAAATTCTTCACGGGAAATTGTATGTGAATGATCTTGATAATATATACCGGTACCGGAAAACAGAGTGGAATATGTTTGAACATATAATCCATTTTCAAAATTAGGAGTGAGTGGTGTCGGTGGAAATGATTTTGAACCAACTTGTAATTGCAGGTTGTTAACGTTAAAATGTTGAAATTCAAAAGGATTTACATGTGGTTGACCATTAAATGCAGCGTTTGATACAAAACCTATAACAACACCTTTTGGTACTTTACCCAAAAATAAATTATCGAGATTATATGAACTTACTTCTGCGGGAAAGGTATAGGTACGAGTTTCAACACGAGTAAGAAGTATCCTGGCCGGAATGTGTTCCATGCCAGCATTGATTTGCATAGCTAAGTCGGCAGCAATATCTAGACGCCGCACGTGAAGTGTTACGTCTTCAAGTTTGACTTTATACGCTGTATTTTCAGCAGACATTAAACAAAACGAATCTTTTGTACGATGTAATTTTACACGTAAGCTTACTTTATTAGGAAGCATACATCCCACACCGGCAATATCAGCATGGATACGGCCATACATATCGAATGATGCACTATTTCTAACATACTGGGCACGATTTGTAAATCCAGTATTTGCATTACCTAATACATTAAATTGGTTTGCAGTATCTTTATACCATAATCCCCCAGTTAAAAGGGTTCGAGCGGCATCACTACCATAATTTAATAATGTTTCGATATAAGCACGGTACGGATATGAACCAAATGATGAACTAATTAATTTATCGTTTAATAAAACATCAACTTGACTAAATAACGAATGAAGAAAATTATTTACAGGTGCAACAATATCCGCCGCAACTAAATTTGTATTATCGTTTTTTGTAATTTTACATTTTACATAGAGATACAAGTATGCAGTGTGAATAAAATCACCAGTTTCACCAGGTACAACAAATTCAATTGGTCCTTCTGACGATGAAGTAGAAACCGGACGATATTCAACAGTGGAAGATGACTCAATAGCAGTTTGAGTCATTGGTATAGTAAACAAATCAAGTTCACTTGTACAACATTCAGGACTACTTCCACTGCGTAAAGCCATGATTAACTAAATATATCACCGGAATATTTTCGATTACATTTGACCGTAGGACCGAATTGTACACTAGCAGGAGCCTTACGTTTTCGTGGACGTCTCTTACCACCACCGGTTAACAACTGACTAAGTTTTTTTGCAGCTTTAGTTTTTAATGTTTCACCAGCTTCTTCAACGCGAGCACGAACGGATTCTTTAAATAGACGGTCTTCTAGTACATCACCTGCAACTTGTATTCCTGTTTGTAACGCTTGCCGGCCTACAGCTTTGGCACCTTGTTTTAATAAAGGCAATGCAAAACGAAATAAACCTTTAAAGAAACTACCAATCCCATGACCCCGTTGATAAACTGGACCTGAAAAGAAGGGAAGGCCACGTCCCCGCTTATAATACGTATGTTGTTTTTTCATTTTCCAGGAGAACGTTTAAAATGAAGTGTCACTGTCAATGTCCCGGAACGAAATGGTAAATTTCGTCCTGCGTGGTCCTTTAGTAGTATTTCAACACTGTTAAAGCAAAATTTAGAGAGTGGTATACAGTGAATATCTTGATATCGTAACGTTTGAACTTTTCCATAAGTCATATTGCCAACAGATGCAATACGTAGTAAGGGAGCTTGCGTATCTCCCACCAATTGATATTCAATAAATTCAGTATACACAAAAATTTGAAAAGGATATCCAATATCTAAGTATGGTTTTTTAAATCCCTGTTTTTGAATAATGAGATCATTTTTTTCATGAAAACCTAGTTGTATAGCCAAAGTAGGTGAAAGTGTTATAAATTCAACGTTTGGTTCAGAAGTAACATGAATAATATTGGAAAACGTACAGTATTTTTCAAATTATTAATGAAATGGGTTGGACTATTTTTAGGATAAACGTCTGTACTTGCATTTGAAACCAGTGTAATGTAGAAGCTGTCTTCTATGCTTTCAGAAATCATTTTCGTTTAAAGTGAAGTGTCAAGTTCGAAGTTCCAAACCGAAATGGTAAGTTTATACCGAGTTCATCTTTTAAGTTTACTTCTATCGTATCAAAATATTTCTTTTCAACTTTCACGTACTGCGGGTTATGAAATAAAATATTTTTGATTCGTCCATACCGCTCGTAAAATATACTAATTTTACGAAGTAAAGGTCCAATTTCTTCTTGTTGTTCTACAATATCCACACATACGTTAACTTCTGTTGAAATATTATAATCAAGGTTACAGGATATTTTCCCTGAGGTATATTAATTTGTGTTAAGCCCACAACCCACTCTCCGTCTGTTAAATCTATGGCCCTTGCAAGTTTTACTCGAAATGAGGATGTTGTATTATCAAAAAGTGTATTACTTGCATTGGAAGGTAACGTCACGTTAAAACCGTGTTTCAATGACGAATTCATTATGCAGACTGAATACTAGATACTCGAATCCACGAATTCATACTTTCTGGGTAGCCTAACCATTTTACGAAAACTCACCCCTTCTTACGTTGAAGAACTTTTTCAATTAAATAGGTCTTGTTTGAGCTTAGAAATATTTTTTGTATTGCTTCAGCATAAAATATTCCTTTAATTTCATGACCATTCCAGTCTTTTAATTTATAAGTTACAGGATTTGATTTTATACACTTATCAACGAGAAATATTTCTCGAGACCAATTTGGCAAATATCCTTTTTCAAGTTTATGTTTATATTTAGTAATGCGAACATAATCTCCTGATTGAAATTTACAAGTTAATTTCTTATTATTATTTACAGTCTTTCCGTACAGCGTATTCCACACTTGATTGATATTTGAATCATTTACTTCTCCGGGTGCCATTTTAATAGTTGAATGATAACTATGATTATAATTGTGTACAATTTGATCCAACACATCAATGTACCGATACGTATTTTCTGCAGTAAAATAACGATATATTTTACTTTTAATGGTACGAATTACTCTTTCTACTAACGCACATTTCATTTCCGAATGTATACTATAATGATTAATTCCAAAATCTTTAAACACTTTCTTTACATGGCGATTATAAAATTCTGACCCTAAATCAGTTTTAACGAGAACCAGTAATGGCACTTGGTTTAAAATTGAAGTTATTGCATTAGCCATTTCAGGCCCTTTCTTTGTTTTCACAGGAATGCAATACAAGTACCGCGAGAAAATGTCAATTGCACTTAAAATATAGCGATATCCGTCATTATACTTTGCAATATTTTGCATGTCTACCAAATCGCATTGTAATGTTTCATTAGGACCACTAACATAATATTGTTTCCGTGGAAATGTTTTTCGTATTGGAGCGTGCATTGTATATGCATCTTGTGATGCTAACCATTTTTTAATTTTCTCTCGGGATAATTTTGTTTTACGTTCTAATGTACTAACACTGGATAAACATGCAGGATCTGAATACTTGTAATAGATTTTTGATAATTTTGTCATTTCTTATTTACATTTTATATTCTTTCCAATACCGAAATACGTTAGCTGCAATTGCGGGAGATACTGCAGTCGAAGAAGAATGCCGTTTTCGAATTTTACTGCCAGTCACTTTCGGGGTTGTAAAAGCAGGTCCTGGTGTACGTGAACTAATAAACTCCCGAGGAACATTAATATCATCCAATAACGTTTTAAACGACTGTAATCCTACTGGTTGTGTTAAATATTTCCGTGTACGAACGACATCATTTACTAAATCGATAATATTGGAACCGGGAATGATATTTCCATTGATAGCCACTGTATCTGTTTGATCCCACGAGATTTTCTGTGAATTAATGAGTTGTTTAAGTAATAAATCCGTTTTTCTTCGAAGTGTGTTTGGTACTGATTGTAATATATCAGCTACAAGAGTTAAAATACCACTATCTGTACGACTACTCGCATTTTCTGAGTCAACAATGGGTAAGGCAATAGGATTTTCCGGTGTGGGACCCGATTTATAATGTAAATATTGATATAATACTTGCTGTTACAATTTCCATTTTTGTTCTCTACTCAAATCTGTACGATGTAAGATTTCGCTCATATCTTTATCTAGTCTTGCTTGATGTGCTTCATGTGTCTTTAAATTAGATTGTATTCTATGAAGTGCATTTTCTGGAACTAATAGCACTTTACGTAATTCCGACATGTTATCTTCCAAAAATTGTTGAGGCTAAGGCACCAATGAGTGGTCCGAGAATTAATGGAAGTAATGCACAACCTTTCTGTAGTAATAATTTATTTTTCTTTTTAAGAGAAAGTTTTGAGGAGAGAGCACGTAAGATCTTCTTATGTCTACGGAGCCTTTGCTTCTGAATTAATGATATGAGGATATTTCCTTTTATAGTATTTTTTGCTACTTGTGATATGGTACGAATCAAGTCACCCGATGCGTTTTGAAGAATAACTTTCCGATCGGATGGCTTGCATTTCGCATGCGTGCAGAGCGTATTATATTGATGTTTTACCTTCAACATCTTGATGCTAACTAAACATAAAACGGTGTGGCCGCGTTTTTAACACTACTGTACACATGCATTATTTCTCTGGGAAATATATTTGTTCTCAGTCGTAGGGCATCATGTGTTTGTTGTGTAAGATCAAACAATAAATACGTGTGTGGTTTTTTGTGTAACTTCCTCAAAGACATTCACGAGTTGTTTGCTTTCACGAGGCATAATTTGTCTTGCTAAATATTCAATTTGTAACTTATCACGTGGATTCTTAAATACCACTATATAATGTACATTTAAACTAATATCTCGAGCATGTCGGTTTTTTGGAAATAAATGTTGAAAAATAAATATTACGGTTAATTTCTTGTGGTGAGCGTACTTGGTAAATAAATTGGCCACATCGTCATTTGTTTCTGACATTAAATAATCTAATATGAGTAATGAATTTTCACTTATATCGAAAGTATTTATATCGGTGATTCCTTCCAGAAAACGTATTTTTGCATCAACGTCCAAGTTTGGTATAACTGCGCCATAACACCATACAATTTCTTTAAAGGAAACATTAAACATATCATTTCTTTCTTTGATTAATCGATTAACAAAGTGAGTTTTACCACCACGGGAAGGACCAGCTATGAGAATAGTGCACGATGTTTAAAACGTAACATCTTCGTTGCAAATGACACAATGTGATAGAAACTCTGCTTTTTATTCCCAAAAAACGAGTCTCTGGCCAATCATTTATGAGATCTATAGCCATACGGAACAGTAACACTTTTTGGTACGTCAGTCACAATGTCAGCATCTATTCGTCTGCGTTTACTGGTCATCATTCGATGTGTCCTTTAGTTCTCTTCGAGAAAAGATGCGCAAATCTGGTTTCCGAACAATTTTGGATGGCATTTCGATTACAGTTGCCTCCGATTCCCCGTCACTAAATCATAAAAACTATCAAAATTAATTTTATCACTTTTTCTGTGATTTAATGTTATTCCACGAATTTTATAGACATATTTCATTTCCCCACTAGCATTGCGTAAAGCATAGGCGTAATTCTTTGCACCAAATGCTATTACTTTACGTATTTCCCAACCTTCGGGAACTTCATTTGTTAACCCACCCAAATACGAACCTAATTTTAATGGGAGTTGCTCATCTTTTCTTTGTATAAACATGATACTGTCCGTATCGCAATAGATTACATCCTGTTCTCCAACACTTGTTAATAGATCATACAACCACAGTCGTGCCCATGATGTTATAAACGCCGCAACCACAACATTTGAAAATGCTAATGGGATATTTTCACTCTCACAGTCTTTATATTGAACAATTAAATGAGTTTCACCAATTGGTGTTACAGCTTGAATTTCATATTTAGGATCTGTTAAAATTTTTAAAAAATCCTCTGCTGTATCAACCATTGTGCACTGTGAAAGGTCTGTTCTTTGCCCCCATTTCCCGTACAGCGAATTCAAAAACAGTTTCGCTGTACTGCGCAGGCCTGGATTATATTCTATGTTCTCATAATTTAACTCTATTCCCTCATGCCTGAAATATTCTTCAATGTACTTTTCCTGCTCTTCTTTTGTAGTGCATTCTGCAGGAAAGCCTGAAGCTTCTTGTTTTATTTGTAAAAAGGATTTCACACATGACCCAAATAATCCTTCACAAACACCTTTTTCCGGGACTAATAAATCGAACTCCCATATTTCATGAATTTCAATTAGCTCATACCCATTGTCTAATGCTTTGTGCAGTTCGGGGGTACAGAACGTATCGGTAATGATACGTTCAAGATCTATGTGCTTACATTCATCATCATTTTGTTCATCCATGCACGATTTACACAATCCAAAGATTAATCTTCCTCCCGTAACATAAGGGAGGATTGGAAAATATAAATCGGAGGGTGGAAGAACACTGCATTTTACAAGTCCATGAATGTTTCGCACATTGGGGAAATTGGGGCCATTGTGTACTTTAGGTACATTCACAGGCATGCCCCGTTTACACATTGTTGCGGAGTAAAGCGAAGTGACATCTACGTAAACTACGTATTCGTCCTCTGCACAGTCTACATATAACTTGAAATTTTCTGTTCTACCTCCTTGATAGGCAGATTTCGGAATGAGAGGATCACGAATATGTTTGCACCGTTGTTCGAGGATATTCTGTATATGTTTATCACGTTTTACTATTGCATCCCATTCACATTCCCAAATTTCTATTAAATTATAACCTAATTTTTTCAAATAGTTGCGGCAGTGCACTGTTTGTTCGTATCTCTTTTCAAAAGTGTTGTACGCACCATTTTCTTTGCATAAAATGCTATTTCTATTATCTTTATAGCAGCTTTTACAACGGTGCCAGAAACATCCCATAAACTGGTATATAGTATTTGTTTTAGCGTCAAAACCATCGACTTTATATCTGCCAAACCGTTCCTCCAACGCATTATTCGAAGTAACAATAGATCTCTTTGTTACGTGTTCCATATACTTCAACCATTTTAATGCTTTAATACTCTGTTGTTGAGTAAGTTGGAACCCGTTTGGAGGAATAACTGAAATTGTGTTTTCAATCAAGTGATGACACCGGTACGTCAACATTGCTAGACTAGCGATCGTCGTGCTGGAAATAAAACATTGAATACCATTTGTTTTCTCTTCAATCATGGAGGTAAATTTAATTACTGCCTCCGCCAATATACGCACATCGTTCCGGCAGTACTCCAACAATTCTTTCCGAAAATCAAAAGTATCACCATTCCGTACTCTCTCTTCATGCCACAGCATAAGTTCTGCCCGGTCTGCCGTACTACGTGAGTCCGGGTCATAATAATGCAATGCCGGCCATTCTCCAACATAATTTTGATGTTCCTCTGTATTAAAGAGGTATGGAAAATCTTCCTTTTTCAATTTAACATTCAATCCTAAGGTTTTCGGTAATTTGGATAATTTTACACCAAGATAAAGAAAAGTGTCCCGAAAATAAAAACGGTTACTAATACTAATTTGAAATATCTTTTGACCGTGCGTAAGAATATGTGAAGTTATTTTTTTGTTTTTCAATAAGTGTCCGAACACAAAATAGGCCATCATATCGCGAATTATTGTGAGCAAGTGCCACAATGATCTGATACTCTGGCCTTTCCATAAGCACATGTTCAATAAATGACTTCATTGTTGTGAAAGAAAACATACGGTTCCCGGTTATTTTATCTGCGCACTTGAAACACAAACTATCTACTCCAGGATTTATGCAGTGGAAACATACATTCAAACAACAACACAAATTTACGGCATGCTCCCGTTCACCTTTCTCATTTGGTGCTAATAGCATGGTTTCCACATCAAATATAATGTACAAAAACCGTTCAGTGCGTTTTAGTTTACACTTTTGAACGAAACATCGATGGCCAACAGTTACGTGCACTTTACAAAGACTACAATAATAGCAGTAGCGTAGCGTGATATTCCGAAAGGGGGATGCCAAAATTAGTCATTTGTGCGATATAGTACTACTGCAAGCAGCAATACATAGCTATTCCGAATGGAAATATAGGGTTATACAAAATTTAGGAGGAAGCCCCCCTAATTGGAGTTCTAGTGGGGCATAGAGAAGCGAATGCGTGGATTACGTTAGAATTTAATAACCAATTGTCTCAGCTCCTTCTTGCCACTACCGTTGTGACGAGAAAACTAGGCCCCACTTTTGTATGAACATTGTTTCCAGTATCGTTCCCTTCATTTCTTTCTCGTGGGCGGCTTTTTTCTCCACATACCACACGTCAATCTCGTTCTTTCAAAAAAAAACTATCGCCCCTAAAAATTTGTCATCTTGGGTCCGGAACTCAGACGCCCGTTCGTGAATATGGGCCTGAGTGTATATATCATTTGCAGATGTAAATACAAAGCACTTAAACCAACTCTGGGGGACTGGGGCCCAGATACTGAAGTCAAGGGCGCAAATCTGTCTTCAACGTTCGTGGGATGGGTAAGACTGTTCCCATAATCCTTTCCTTTTTTAACGATGTTCAAAATATTTATGAAGTTGAAAAAAATGCTGTGGAGGATTAGGGGAGCAGAGTTGTCTATAACATCGGCAGGAGGGCACATTTTAAGGCTTATTGTGGGGGGAGGGGAGAAAAGACTCATATTACAGTAGATGAATCAGATTTCTGAGGTAAACCTGTTGTACTCGTATATTATATACCAAGTGATGTAGATGAAATAGTGGTACATATCATTATTACAACTCAGTGCCGTGAGCACATTCTGAAATTTGAATATATGCATAATAATAATTGACATGTTTCTACTTACGCATCCACAATGATCCACATTAAAATTTTAGGACATTTGTTTTATAAAAATACAAATAATGACTTCCCCAAAACTATGAAAGAAAATCAATCAGGCCTATATTTGGCGCAACAATACTCTTATCTGAGCAAAATTATGATTACCACAATAGCATTATAGGAATTGTTAAAGGAATTAAACAAATAGTTGAAAATAGACTACTAATAATTAATGACAATGAAATATTAAAAAATACGATTCTTTTTTAAAAATGAAACAAGTCAAAGGACATCAGTTTCCTTTGTGGCAGTCGGATAGAAATCATCATCATCACAATCTCAAATCGGATTATTGGGGGGGGGGAACAAGATTGTAGGGAACATGTTCCCCTTGTCCCCGAGATTTGTGGCAGTGACTGAAGGGCCCTGGTACAATCTTTGCGAGTGACGGGGAGTGGTGGCTCTCTTGTCCTACCAGATCGGTGACCGTAATTCTACATAATGCTTTACATTTATGCCTGTGTCTGTGAGCTCCTTTACGATGAAGATTACAATTACGATGCATTTAGTTACGATTAAGGCATAATTATTTTAATACTATTATTTACATAACCGGCATGCTTCAAAAATGCGTTGAACTAACCATTTCCGTTTTGTTCTATTTCCTTTATATTAGGGCTCGTACGTTCTGTTCAGAAACTATATCTTAGTTCAAAATATATACAGTTGGAAATACTTGAATATGCCAGCGTTTATCTAAAGCGAATGTAGGGTTGCAAGGGATGAGGAAGAGTGAGAAGGGAAGTATTGCGCATGTGCATTCAACAGAAAGCAGACGAAAACCCCGATGCTTTCAATAGGCCTGGAAGCCCGAGGAAAATAGCATACGACAGGAGGAAAGACAGAAAATGTGCATCTGAGCGACGCGCATGCGTAGGTTCCTCTTGTCAAAGTAAGTCGAGAGAGCGCGCCAGAAGATTGCAGTGGAAATAATTGTGATAATTAAAAGCAGACAATTTATATATAATGAAATACGTACTTTTTCTTATTAACAGGGGATGCCGGGCGTACCGGCGTTCCCTTACGCTACGCCGCTGAATAACAGTCGCCGCATACATGAGGAGATTTTCTTTTTCTCACATCGTAAATTACACCACATACGTTACACAATTTCACGTAATCATTTGTGGATTTCTTTACTTTATTTGGTGTTAAATGGTTATTAAAGCAAGTGCCTTCAGCAAAGTTTCTATTACATTGTGTACAATGTACTAGTTTCGCGTTAGTTTCTTTACAATGAAAATGTTCACAGTACAAACATCTCATCTGACATTGGTGAGCCGCATGTGTTTCATAAAATCCTTCCAAGCACAAACAGCAGAACTTCCTCTTACCCATAACCGAAGTAATATTCTTAATGGGTTGGAAATGGCCCACAATATCCCCTCTCTGATACAAAATAAATAACTTCTTCTCAGCATTTATTCCTGGGTAGCGTACAACAGGTGTTCTGGAATTTTCCGGTAATTCATATATTACAATTTGATAATTCTTTTTCACTAAATAGTTTTCAAAAGCAACTACATCTTCCAAATCAAATCCCTGTTTCCGTTCAACGTACATTTTTGCATCGTGACACAATTTTTGTGCTTTATTTTCCCATGTTTTCTTCGTAGGCAAGGTCATATTGTATAGTGCATCCTTACTCTGTTCATGTTTTGTAATCCAATATACTATGGATTTTGGCAGACAAAGAAAATCACTAGCCTTTGTGGCCACCACATGATCCTTGAGAAAAATACTCATTTCTGCATATTTTCTTACCGCTGCGCGTTTAGATATACCCTGTCAGTGTAATCCATCAACGATGTCAAACCGGAATTCTAATTGAATCCCTAAAAGAAATGATTCGTTGCTATTTAGTACGTTCTCCACCGTTCTAAGAACCACATCGGTATTCAAATTTTGACGTTTTCGCCATGGAACAAACACTTCTTTATTCAGGAGATCTCTGTAGGAATTTATTCTTAAACCGACAAAATCGTGGGGCCGTGTATCCCTCAGAACGGTAGAAAGCGCATAATCCATCATAGATGTAATATAATCCATGGGATTTGTAATTACATGTTGCACCGTTGGTTTTACAATAATTTCCACCCCTTTCATATTGAAACGCGGGTACTCTCTCACATTTCTCCCCACAATTTCAAACATATTAAACTCTATTTCATTCCCTCCATACCCTTGCAATGGAAGGTGCTGAGAAGTTGTGGGCCGCATATCTTCTGAATAATGTGCATTATTCAGACGATCAACACGCGCATTTTCTTCCTCAATTTCTTGCAATTTTTGCCACAAGTCAGTTTCGGAATTTTGAATTTCTAATGGTTCATCCAAATTAATTTCATTTAATAGTGCCCAATCAATATGTAATGAGTCATCATCATCATCATGTTCTGATTGAACATTTTCACGATTTCCCGTAAATGAAAAGAACGCGGATACACTTTTATCACTCACTCGCTCTAACTGCCCCTTCTCAGAGGCCATATAATTTAAATATGACACAAATGACGGACCATACAGTCGATCTTCACGGAAAAAATCGTGGTCAAAGAGCTCTATAATGTCCGCTGCTGAGCGAACATTATTCAGTATAATATATTGATTATTTTTAAAATATAGGTACAAAAGCGATAATAGATCACTTACAATTTCAGACGATCCAATATACCCTGCTGCTTGCAGGTCCACTACCTGCTACCACGTATGTAAAACACATTCAGCACTATCCAACCCTCTCAGTCTTCCCTCGAAAATGCTTTCATCAATAACGTTAAATTCTTCGAAGTAAAACTCCATTTTTTCTGTAAAATACAAAACAAAAAAGTGCAATCAATATATGTATACAATGACTAAAAACCTGAAAACAAACAGAATTTTGAAAATAATAATAATAATAATAATAATAATAATAATAATAATAATAATAATAATAATAATACTTACCGAATATTCGTTTATCTCTGTTTAAGTGATAATCCAATTGAAATCCACGCCTTTCGTGCTCTCTGCTTTTTCTCGCTTCTCTTACTTATTATTCGCTTCAGCACCTAAAACAGAAAAGAAAAAACTGTACTTAGTTACCGTATTACGACTTTTCAAATTACAAAAAATATGATATTCAACGTAGCACTAACGTTCTCAACCATATTGGCTTTGCATGTAAGAGAGCCATGGTTCGATTCGCGGTGCAGATTCTGTTAACTACCTCTCCAATATAAGTTTATTCGTAAGGAGTAAAAATATACCATTTATAACTGAGAAAAGTCTACAGTGCAAGCAAGCGTGCGGTTCTCCACGTGGAAAAGCCCTGGTTCGAGTTCCGGCAGTGTTATAGTTCCCTACTCAATAAAAACTTCCTTCTTACCATATACTTTCTAATTACCAGTTATATGTCTTACACAATTCATAGCTACATATAAGTAACAATACCTGCTAAGCAAAAGGTTTATCGCACGGTTTTTTCACGTGGAAGAGTCCTGGTTCGATTCCCGGGGGGAGCATTCTGTTGACTTCCTGTTATGTCATACACAATTCATAGCTATATATAAGTAACAAGTTCGCACAGCAAGCATAAAATTTAGCATACGGTTCTCCACCTGGGAGAATACTCATTCCCGGTGCAATCAATAATAATGATTCCCTCTACCCTCCATATTACATTATACTATATCTTAGTCAAGTTATAATTCCATAAAAGTACACCGAATCATATGATTTTCAATGCCGGAAAATCCGCAATCAATTTCCGATAAAACCAAACAGTTCCATTCCCCTTATACTCCCGACAATTACAATATCTCCCTTTCCCATATAAAAATGAACAAGTATAATACAAGAAAACTACAACGTTAGTACTTACCAATCTTCCAGTCTCCCCTAGTAGTAAAATATCTTCTTCGCAAACTTAACACTTGATGTTCCTGCTGTCTTCTTTCTAAATGTACACATCATGCAAATGCGTCAGTATTTATATACCCTTCAATATTTCAAGAAGTTTCGAGTGTGTTCCTTCCCCTATTCCAACAATAATACATTTAAAAAAGATCTCGAAGTTTCCAGTGCTTCCTTTCACTCATTTTAACGACCACAATTCCAGAATATTCTCCAACAGCAGCTGTCGCGATGCATGTGTTGCATATTAATGAATTAAATTGTTCTAATTGTGTGATCTGCATATTTTATTTCCGAAAGGTCTTTTCTGTATTCTGCTTGTCCAATTAACATTTCTTTTTCACTGGAAACCATTTATTATGTCATGTTCTCTATACAACCTCCGGCCGCACTTACATACATTATATGTCATTAATATGCGGAGCAAGGAAGCATCAATTATTCAAACTGTCAACCGGCCGTGTATTACCAACTGCTACCATGTCAAAATTATCGACACTCATGAATATTCATGCGGGCGATAGTTATGTTACTACCTACTTTCATTTGATTTTTTCATCTATTCTCTCTAGCATAGGTCATGGACTTGGGTTCATGTCCTGTCACATCTTGGTATCACATAATGCCTGAGGATATCACTGAATATATTCTTTCCCGTATGGCATTGATGTTTGAATTATCAGTTTAAATTGTAATTTAATATTTATTTCTACCATTATTTCTTATTTTCTTCATAAATCGTTTGATAAATTAATATCTTCTACTGTGTGGTTAAGTGTAATAAAATTATAGCATGAAATTATTATCTTGAATTTCCTATTTTATCTTTTCACCACGAAAACTAAATGAGGGAGGAATATTTGTTATTGCATTCAATCGAATTGCTTCGAAATAGCATAATTTAAAAAGCACGTTTTGCTGAGATGTATTCTAGTCACGGGTTGCGGTCTTTCCCTTGCATATATACTTATGGAATTGAACGTCTAGTATCGGGAGACTTTGTCCAAAACACAAATAAATTAAATACATTCAATGAAGATTCAAGATCAGTATAACCATCACGAACTGGTAGAGAATTCAAACTGAGTGACTCATCGAGAAAGAGTTCACACATACTCAGTTTAACATCAATTTTAGTTATGGTCTGGATGACCGTCTGATCATCCGTGAGGTTTTCGAGACGAGACATCCGAACCTCTCGGTACCTAATGCTCATCTCATCATTGAGACCGACGAGCAATTTGGGAACAAATTTGTAATCCCTTCTTAGAGAGGTCCTTCAACGTCCTATCCAGGTAAGTCCAGGTTTCAGGAGAATACTCATTGGCAGGACCTAGGAGGACAACGGAGGACAGAATACGACCAGGCGATTACAGTACCACTAATAACCCCAATTCGAAAACCTCAGTCAATGCTTTTTTTAAACGAACCTCCACAAAACACCAGAATGTTCACCACAGTGGCGAATCACTATTTGCTCTCTATATTCATCAATTTTAACCCTTTATAGAAGTCAATCTACTTCAGTTCAAGCCTCCAGTCTTGGTTGTAAGAGAACAGGAAACATACCGCAGCTTGTAGGGTTTAATCAAAACAGAGATAATAGCATTTTTCAACACTCCTGGAATCTTGCTTTTAGCGACAGTAGTCTAACTCACTTCGTCAATATTCCTTCAAGTATTTACCTTGTTTTGTAGTATTTCTCTTAGTGAATTCTTGATATGAAAAGTTCATCAAGATATCTGTGGCAAAAAATATTCTTCTGTGATCACTGAAGGTCACTCTGTTATCAATCCTTTTCATATTACACATTTAATTTTGAAGTGTGTTGATTACCCAGTGTATCTAGGGTTGAGTGTATTATTGAAAACTACGACGAAGTTTTTTTGTTACCAGAAATACAAGATTCTTTATTATAACTATTTTAACTAAAGTGTAAAACCTTATCTCCCTCTTTTGTTATGTATATAAAACACAATTGGTTAAATAACGCGCTTTCCTTTACGCATATTTATTTAATATCACATTAATTCAGAATCTAACAGTATTTCGAATGTCATGCTAATCAATTATCCTTTATTTATGTAATAATATGGTTCTTCTCCTAATGTTGGAATTTATGTTTCCTTAGGAAGCTGTACCAATATTTCCTAGTATCTAAAATGACATATTTCCCTGTTCGTACTGGACGTTCAATCGCTAGTGAACTTACCTGAAAAGATGCCAGGCTACTGCAATGATGCAATTAACACAAAGATCCACAGGCACAATGTCAGCCTTCTTTTGTCCATCTACAAATTGTGTACGCGACATTCCGGTACAGTAAGCCACTAGTGGTCCTGTTGCTGCATTAAAGCTGTTAATCCATCCAGGAAAAGGAGACTTCCAGGATGCTCCGACTGTAGGAAAGAAAAATATTCGAAAAAAACATTAAAGTTTAAGATTTTATTTTGAAGTCGGACACTATAATATTCATTATTAGTCATGGTTATCAACTTCGTAATAATATCTGATTTACTGATACGTCAGTTTCTTACAATGTCAAAGTCTCGACTTAGCATCTCCAAAACAAAGAAAAGTACTTTTATATGTTTTCTAAAAGTATGTCGTAAAACCTGTCCTTGTTCAACGAACTTAAAAAGTTGGTTATGAATTCGAAGAAGGTGTGTTTCTGTATGCCTGTTATTTGTGAATTTTCAATTTCGAGCCAAGAAGTGAAGTAGTTTTTCAGGTCACTGTTATTGTTCCCGAGATATTGAGCACAAAAGTTCTGATTTTGGGAGATTTAAGGAGGTATATAACGGTAACGTACATAATAGAGAGATTATTGTGGTGTTGATCAATACCTAAGAGAATGGTGAACATTTTGTTACAAAATAATAATTAGTGGTCACTGGCCAAACCAGTATCCAGTTCCTATTTCGAAGGAAGCCACAGCTATCTCACGGGAAATGAATAGTCTCAATAGAGACAATGGGTTTCAACTCACTTGTAACTGGTAGGCCTTTTTCTGAAACAAAAACAGATATTCAACAAAGCTATTTCTAGTCCTCACAACAACACACAAACTTATAAGGAAAATATAGCCAACACACTTGATTATTCTGCCTACAAGAAACTAACCGTAGATTCTACCTCTTGAGAGGAAAACCAACTTGTTGCAGAAGTATTGTGGACTTCCTGAAGATCTGCAAAGGGGTCGTTCCGCATATGAAAGCCAACGACCTCAACTCTATGGTTTACCAAAACTTTACAAGATTGGTGCACTTTTGAAGCCCATTGTCAGAGCAGTGGAGAGCTCAGCATATCATTTAGCTAACAAAGGACATCACCCAATTGTCCGGTTCCGATTTCAATGAATTTTTTCTAGCTGATAGAGGACATATATGTATTATTTGTGATGGCAGAAATTTTTGCCATGGTGCATGTTTTCTATTTTTTTATAATTTTTAAGAGTTGTGATGTGGTTATTAGAGATTACTGCAGAAGTCCCTTACTAACATTTGTAAACGAAGCGTTAATGAAAGAATAATTATGTAAATACATATAAGGCCTAGGGAAAGTTGTGTGATAGGTATGGCCTTGACGGCAGCCATCTTGAAATTTGCCATTTTGAATTAAGGTCAAGTTTTTCAAATGGGAACAGGGTAATATGATACACAATTTCGGGCTACAATTTAATCAGAAAGACAACGATGAAACTAGTTTTGAGATACACCTATTTAGGGAAAAGTTACAGGCATTTAATTGTTTACTTACTACGGGCGATAGTCCCTTACCTCGGCTTCTAACCCTCGAATTAATGATAATAAGTGGATAAAAGCTTCGGTAATACATATTATCCCTAGAGGGAAATGATACGGTAAGGGCATCCTTGACGGCAGCCATATTGAAATCCGCAATTTTGAATTAAAGTGAAGTTTGAAAAATGAAAACTATAGCCTGTGACACGTCATTTTAATAGCAAATTTTCCCAAAAAGCCAATGGTATGCTTATTTTTGTTCTATAGTCAAGCAGTATGAATTTAGGACTGCTTCTAATGTGCACCAAACGTCCATTATTCGATCTTTCAAATTGGCCACACTCCTAATTTTCACCGCATGTTTTAAGATTCCAACTGGCACTTTGCAATTGTTGCTATGGCACATGGTTTTAAACTTTATTACGTTTTTTAAGAGTTGCAACTTGTCAGTTTGTGAATAGTGTTGGGATAAGCATCCAGCAATCTTTCGCAATTTTGAAGACATGCAATGTAATTATTTATTTCAAACCAGAATACATGAGGAGGCTATGTACTTTTGTGATGTAAATAAATAAAAATGAAATTATAAAGGTGTTATATGAACACTAAATTATCAGGAAATGTAGCCTACATGTTGCGCAAACGACAAACAATAAAATATTGTTAATAAATACAATCTTAAAGGAAAAGCAGCATTGATAGAAAATATCAAAGAGACATAATATGACTGTTCCCAAAACATTGTTTGTACCATGAACATAATATTAAAACAGGTAAGTTGTTTATAAAGAGGGTAACTTAATTAACTTCCTGATCAATACTGATTATAAATCTTGCAAACATGAATCATCGACAACAATTGCTAGGAAATGAATGACTTTTTTGTCTGACTAGCTAAAACAATTGTCATAGAAAATAAATAAATAATTATACAATAAAGAAATAAATATAAAACAAAACAAAAGACATTTGATTTACACAACAATCATTTCGTTTTCCTTTTTGAAGTGAATTTTTATTGATTTCTCGTCTCATCCACTATCCATTACAAGCTACGTCTTAAGTGTGACCTGAATGCAAAGTTGAAGTTCTTTCGTTGTGCGATGATTCATGTCACTAAACGAATTTTTGAAAGTCTTCAAAATTCACAAAGATTGCTGGATGCTTATCCCAACTATTCATGAACTGACAAATCGCAACACTTCAAAAAGTGTAATAAATTTAGAAAACATGAGCCATGGAAACAATTGCAAAGCGCCAGTTGGAATCTCAAAACATGCGGTGAAAATTAGGAGTATTGCCAATTTGAAAGATCGAATAATGGACGTTTGGTGAACATTAGAAGCAGTCCTAAATTCATACTGGTTAACTATAGAACTAAAATAAGCATACCATTGGCTTTTTGAGAAAATTTGCTATTAAAATGATGTGTCACAGGCTATGGTTTTCATTTTTCAAACTTCACTTTAATTCAAAATTGCGGATTTCAATATGGCTGCCGTCAAGGATGCCCTTACCGTATCATTTCCCTCTAGGGATAATATGTATTACCGAAGCTTTTATCCACTTATTCATTAATTCGAGGGTTAGAAGCGGAGGTAAGGGACTATCGCCCGTAGTAAGTGAACAATTAAATGCCTGTAACTTTTCCCTAAATAGGTGTATCTCAAAACTAGTTTCATCATTGTCTTCCTGATTAAATTGTAGCCCGAAATTGTGTATCATATTACTCTGTTCCCATTTGAAAAACTTGACCTTAATTCAAAATGGCAAATTTCAAGATGGTTTCCGTCAAGACCATACCTACCACACAACTTTCCCTAGGCCTTATATGTATTTACATAATTATTCTTTCATTAACGCTTCGTTTACAAATGTTAGTAAGGGACCTCTGCAGTAATATCTAATAACCACAACACAACTCTTAAAAATTATAAAAAAATAGAAAACATGCACCATGGCAAAAATTTCTGCCATCAAAAATAATACATATATGTCCTCTATCAGCTAGAAAAATGTCATTGAAATCGGAGCCGGACAATTGGGTGATGTCCCTTGTAAGTAATTCATGTCAACTCTAAAACTGTGGACATTACATTAAGAACTCATCTGATTTTGTTAAGATCCTGAAGAACCTGAAAGTGAATCCAAACTACCTCCTTGTCAGTTTCGACGTATTTTGTCTGTTTACAAAAGTTATTGTCAAGGGTACGATGCAACTGATACGAAATGACATCATCTTGGAACCAACTGACCCGTTCCAGCATATATTGACCTCCGCGTACCTTTTGTATGATTGGTGTTACAATAAAAAACGGATGGAGTAACCATGGGGTCTTCTCTCTCTCTCTCTCTCTCCTCTGATTGCCAACTTCTAAATAAAAGGATTTGAACACGAAGCTCTCGATCTGGTGGTTCTTAACACACCCGTCTTCCTTAGATACGTTGATAATACTTTTGATATCTGGCCACAAGGTGCTAAAAGACTATAATATTTTCTGGAATTTCTCAACAGTCGTCACTCTCAAATAAAATTCACCCCCAAAGTGGGGCAGAATGGATGCATCCCATTTCTTGATACTCTTGTTCGCCGTAAACCTGACGGAATATAAGAACACAGCGTATATAGGAAGCTGAGGAAGCCGACTTATACGGATGTTTATCTCAAGGCAAGCAACTTCCATCACAAGTCACAACGTATTACAGTGCCAAACACTTTAATCCACAGAGCTGTCTCCGTAAACGAGCAGGAAAGTCTACAAGAGGCCTTCAACCATCTTCGTTCGACGCTACAAGAGAATGGATACAGCCGTGCAGATATCAGTATGACCACAAAAAGGGCCGTTATTTCGCAACACAAATTAATCAGTAAAGTTAATAGTAAGAATTATCTCTCTACTACCGTAATGCCTTTCATCGGCCTCATCTCCGGCAAACGCAGCAGAAACTTCCAGACATTGTTTAAATGTTATTCATAGACCTTCAGCCAACATCATATCATTATTCAAAAGACGACCTTTACCTGCGCACTCCTCGTGTATACCGTATGCTATATGAATGTGGCAGATCATACATAGGATAGACTGGGCGTACAATAGACAAACGATGCAAAAAAAACATAATAGCTACAGAAGACATCAGCAACTCGAAAATTCAGGACTATTAGGGCATAACCTAGAGCTTGGACACATAATTGATTTTAGAAATACAATCATAGTACCCAAGTAAAGTAATCATAGTACCTAAGTAAAGTCTCAATAGATACAGTGGGTTTCAACTCAGCCCTAACTGGTCGACCCTCTTTTGGAACAAAAACAGACATTCAACAAAGCTATTTTTCATAGTCAAAACAATAGCCAATAAGGAGGCAGGATATTCAGCCAATCAGAAGTCAGGACTTCCCTCAGCCAATCACAAGTCCCCATTCATAGCTATGACCCTAAATAGTCACAATACGTATATGCATGCTCACGTCTCCCGTCTCTTCATTGCAGTCCCAGAAGACGAATGCAATGTCTGCATTCTAAACGTTGGATATCAATATCTTCACTTAGTTAATAGCCAAAAAAGACATTAAAATTTTTACTTCTGTTGTAGTTTTCGAGTGGAGCACTGCTTTCTTATTGTGGGTTCAAAATGGGAAACAAGTGTTTAGGAATTCGAGCTTAGGAATAACGCCGGAATTAATAAGCCAGGCAGAAAAGCATTTAGATACGTAGTAGACTAAATTGCCTGATTTATTGGACTGTCAATGTGAATTTTCAAATATCTCTACAGGAAATGTTATGCTTCGTCTGTGAACGCATAACAGTGCCAGAAACGGTGTTGAAAAATTGCTAAGCCAGGAAGTTCTCATTGGTGAGAAAAGAGAAACACCTGGTGAACGAAATCCCTTTGTAAACTTTGATAGAATTTCTTATATCGATTAAGGAGGCACATTCTAACCAAACTCTAAAGAAGTTTCATGAAATGAACATTTGGAGAAGTGTGCCACTAAAGAGGCCATGCATAAAGTTCCACATCACAGCTCAAAATGACATATACTCAGTTCATGTGGGCTGGAAATGTTGGCCCAGCGAATCACGTGTTGTCTTCATTTAAATGACAAGAGAGGTCGAGCGTACCAACTTCAATTGTGTAATGGAAATGGAAAAGGCTGAAAGTGCCACAAAGTAAAATTTCCAGTATTCAATAAAAACTTCCTAAAACTGTACTTTATCCTTTAAGGTGCTGCTCCTTGCGAGTGCTCTAGAAACTAGTAGGAATTTTTCTGGCACTTTGGACCCTCTCTAGGTTATTGGCGATGTCGTTTACAACACATTCCATGCAAAAAATCGATTTTTTTATTTTTTGGCACTTTCAGCCTTTTCCATTTCCACTACAGAATTGAAAATGCAAATTCGGTGAAGAGTAAGGTCAGGCTACAACAAGTTCAGTAATGATACTAGGACCATTTTGTTGTACTGTGACTTTAGCTTATTGACAGAAGCAAGTATGAAAGAGTGCTATGTTTAGCTGAGTGTTGTCGGTGACTAGTTATTGTTATTTCTCCAACATCTTGATTCATTTGATGAATGTACAGTTAACACTCTTATCTTCTAACAGGATAAATATCGTGTCGTAGAAGTACATGGTTGAGGAATATTCTGCCTGTCCACGATTAAATTCAATTTAAAATATATGGAACTATTTGGAACGCATAAATTAACACCCCCATACTTTGCTGGAACTAAGGTATTTATATGATGTGCGAAGGGACATACCTGAAACAGACTCCAAGTGAAATAGTATCTACACCAGAGGTTCGGTATTAGACAAGTTCTGTTAGGTATGACCAATCTTTTATTACAATACTAATGTTTAAACATACAATTGTTAATAGTAGCATTGACAAATAATATTCTTTGTTTTTCATTTATATTTTTGAAGTACTAAAATCTGACTGGAAGTTGTTTAGTATATACGTAATGTAAAATATGTAAAATATGTTTAGTATATGTAATGTAAAATACTTACCGATGGAAGGTCTAAAGATTGAAACCGGAAAAAATTCTGAGTATGAGTGAACAACATGTTCTGCTAAGCTTTTAGACAAAGTATAGGCATTATGCCCACCAACTAGGAGTCTGAAAAAAAAATTGAATCCAATATTATAAATAGGTAAATAATTAATTATTGAAGTTAGTATTTTTAGGGAGTTATATCTTGTACAGGATAATGCAAATGTATTACTCATTAAGAAAAAAATTTCAGGGAGGGAAACTACTTACTATCAGATGTAGATCATTAGAATCTGCGGGACATTTGAAGCTGATATTCGATCCATCTTTCATTAGTAATATACTGTCATAATAGCAGACGAATTGTACGTCTTCAAATTCTAAATCTTTAATATATTAGTTTTTAATAGATAAAATGCCGGTGTTTTCTTTTAGGTGGCCAACTCTTGTTACTTCCCAAATTTCTACTCCAAAAATTATTCTACATTTATTAGCTTTCATTAACTCCTGTCTTCTTTACCCCACACAACATAAACGTTGAACGTAAAACTAAAAACTTTATTTAATTTCATTTTATCTAGTATACACATGTCTCCATGCAACCACAGAACTTGTCGAAAAGTCTTTTACCATATGTAATCTCTTTGAGACATCGATGTCTTACCAACGAGTTTGTTGTTTGCTGGAACATTATTAAATGCGCCAGGAATCAGATCCTCACAGAATCTCCAAGAATTACTTATTCCCTTAGATAAATCCCACGTCTCGCAGCTAAAATACTTTCAATCATTTGGAATCATTCATATCTACAAAAAAATACTTTCAATCATTTGGAATCATTCATATCTACATATAGCAGAGTATAAATGTAAGACGACAACCTTGCACCTCAGTTCTATGGCAATAGTTTTGAAGATATTCACTTTTAAATATTTTCGACAACTTATATCTGAGGAAATGTTTACTGAAATATATTCCTTGCTTGTAAGAGTAGAATCTCTTCCGAGACGTTATATATGTAAACATAGAGGTTGTTTTGCGTATGTGTGACGAAATTTCACTTATTAAGCATGTACTAAAGTTCATAGCGTCACATGCGATAAATGTGGTTTCCTGATTGAAAACGCCTGACAATATGATTTCTATCTCAGAATGCCCCGTTGCGGAACTACGCGGAGACTCTTTCTTTTATTCCATAATTCTCTGACAGTTACCACATGCCTGTTGTCCAAGGTCCTTTAAAGGATTCCAAATCCTCAGAAGTTATTTGAGTTGAGGCAGGAGATATCACAGATATGTCATTGCAAATGTATTTTCCGTCTTCCAGTAATCTCCTTCATATGTTGGTAGAAAATCAGTGACAATTTTGTGGTGTGTCATGCAGCTTTGACTTGATATGCGTACTATGTTGATCTACTTTCCATAAATTTCTGTTAGCGCTTACAATCTCGGAATTCCGCCTCAGAATTTTCTCCTAGTAACACTGCGAGTTGATTTTGCTGCTCTTCTTCACCTTATAAATTTTCAGTTTGTCCTTGTTACTGTAAATTACGACCCTTTGATCACTGTAGTTGGACAGGTATACCTATGCTCACCCATTGCAGCAACGTATGACACCTTTGATTTTCAAATGCCCCACCTATAGCTTTTGAGCATTATACTTGTGTTCCTGTCGGTGACACCAGTATTGTGATGACCGCAAGCCTTGAATACCTCTTTAAGATTAAGTAGTTGGGGCAAGGTGCGATTGACAGTCCCTAAAGATTCAGTTACATGATTCACCGTCTGTTTTTCGATGGGTAAATACGTTTGCATGGTAATTCTGCAATGTTTCGTGTCCATTCTGGTGATGACTTGTTTGCACGCCCATGTTGCCCCATATGTTGAAGAATCGAACACTGGAACTACTGAGTGCTTCCACTTGCTAATCACATTATTAATTAAAACCAATCTAATGACAAACACTTTGCTCTTACACTGCTTCCTCGCCAAGGAAGCAATAAACTTCCCGTTGTAAAAGAATACAACATAATTCTGGAGAAGAATTCAGAAGCATTTGGGTCTATATACTCTTCTCCAGGCCGCCCCATAAAATCTTTGCTGATAAGAGATAATCTCTTACTCTGATTCTCAACCATGTGCAGATACAGTTAATTTTCTACTTTGCAGATCTTGAAGCATTGAACGATGTTACAAAATTAACGAATAATGAAATTAGCAATTTGTATTATAGCACAAGAGTTCTATAGAGAAGCCAGCAAGAGAAGATATCTGACAGCTCGTAGTGGTCTTGCCACTACTCATGTATCAAATGCTTTTTGGTACATTTAAAATGGCATTTTATGTAAGACAGAGTGATCGTAGCTGGTCACACTACACCAAATTGGGGGCTGCATTTTCGTTCCACTTGTGGCAAGAAACTTCAGAGACGACCTCTTTTGACCTGCGAGAGGTTTTTGCTGAGATTCTGTTATAAGCTAAACTGACAGCGATTTTACAGATTTATCGTCAGATTTTGCTAGTTGAATGTCGATACGAGATCTCCGATATATGTAAGTTATTGACACTTTACTTCCACCCCAATTCCGGTCTTGTTAATATTGCTAGTTTTTGACAATCCTAGTCTAAACTAACTTCACAAACTGTATCTTGAAGATTTAATAAATAAAAAATAACTTTTAGTGTAATTATTTGACTTATATTCTGGTTTCTTAACACATTTTGTATTGTATCCACATTAACACCTTCTTCTCAAGTCATTACTCTCCAATATTCTTTTAATTTTATTCTTCTCTGCTCTTTAAATTTTGCACTCTATCACAATCATATTATACACATTTCCATTCAAGGCAAGTTGTCATCAAATTACTTTAGGTTTGAAATCTTTCCACGTTAGACACAGCTACATAGGGAATTTTGTTTACCAAAACTCATTTACATATTTATCCTATCCACCAGTATATCCGACCGTTCCGGAGACAAAATGGATCCCCACTAATTCTGGTCAGGATATACAGGACCGAAATGCTAGAAAAGGAGTTTGTTAATGAAGGTGATCCAACCAACTTAAATTGTAGAAATCGACCATTTCCGGTTTTAATATTGTTCACTATAGAATGTAAATGGTAATATATAACGAGGTTTCCTGCAGTAGTTTAAGCGTTTCAAAAACACATTTTATCTTCACCTTAACTCTCTTGCAAAACCTGAAGTTAAAGAAATCCATTAAAATGTTCCGTTTCAATACTGCTCTACTCAGAGCAAAAACGGGAAACAAAGCATTAAAAGGATTGAAAGCATTAGAAGTGTTATTTTAGAAAAGAACAGCGTTAGCGTTCTAAGAATAGGACCATCTTCCCTCTTAAAACTATATTTAGGTAGAAAGTGGAAGACATCAAGTACTTCCGATTTGAGCGTTGATCAGTATAACCTGAAAACCGTAATAGGAAACTAGAATTGGTTTTCTTCAATGCATTAAGCGTCCAAAGAATACAGTAATGTCCACTCTAATATCTAATAATCCTGGAACTAATACAAATTTAATGCAACATCTAGTTTCAATAAGGATTGAAGCAAAATCATGCCCTACAAACTGAAATCTTTCACGTGGTATTGGTTCTTATTTTAGTAACTACTTCTACATTGGTACAAAGATTTTGAGGCAGTATTTCTTAGCATTTCCTCTTTTCCCGAACACTTCAGCCTTTATCTTCTCTTTACCTTTATGGTTCTGTGTTGCTTAATTTAAATTTAGTGACCGTTCCACTGTTGACGTTGTATGAAGTGCAGAACTGCGGGTTCACATGAGATCCTGACCCTGGAATCGAACCTGAGCGTTTCTTGTGTTCATCAAAGTTATCCCTTTTCCCTAGTTCCCAGTACATATCACATTCTTTTTATATTTCTAGATTTATGCAAGTGATCGTGGTAAGTACATTTAAAAGCACAAGAATAATGAGAACTTTATATCATTAGTATGAATGTAAGATAGTTTCCTTTGTTCTAGCGGCTAATTTTCCATTCTTACTCTTGCTATTTTTGTTGACACATATATTCTTTTCAAATAATAATGCTGCTTCGGTATCTAGAATGACCAGTGATTCTATTTTCTTCTTAACATCCGTTTATGTGACCAAGATCCCAAACTCGTTCGTTGTAACTTTGAATCCAACATGATGGAAACCTTCTTTTGTTCATATTAATTAGTTTCTTATACATGTGTCTTACATTACGTTAAAGTTGATTCATTCTCTAAAACTACAAAGGTATAGTGGTTCAATAATGGAGCGTTTACCTCTGGTTCTGGATCCGTATTTCGATCTCATCAATCATCACGTGAGCTTTGTGGAGGACAAAAACCGTAAGTGTCAATTTTCCCGAAGTTCTCTTGTTTGCACTCATTTTTATCAGGCTACCTTTTCATTCATTCTCATCATTACCGTCTCCTTTAGCATATTTGGTATAATTGCAGGATGTAAAACCGAATGATTTATTTTTGTATAGTTTCAAAACTATCACTCAAATCCCTCATGGAGTTCCTTTTTGACTAAGCGATTAGCGTACTCACCTTTGGCGTGGGAAACCCGGGTTCATTTCCCGGCGGGAGCTCATGTGGTTCGGAGTCCACGTTAAGTAGTAGGTCCACGTCTCATTGAGCTCCAGTGCTGAAAGGGACGTTAAATTAAAAATCAACTCAAATCAATCATCTCTAACTGGCAAGTTTTCTCACTTTTCGTGTCATATGCACGTCTTCGATTGCGAATAGAAAATTAATATCATTGCTACAACTCCATATCTTTGTAGTTTTCGTGCTGAGTTTCTCAAGAATCCGTTTCTAAAGAAAGTGAACAAATATTTTAATCTTACCTTGATGTTTCTTTTTCTCCCTCGGTACAGTCCATTCTAAATATAATTTCTTCCATTTCTTTCAGTGAAATTTTTACCGGATACAAAACTTCATCTATCTTACACCTGTCACAGTTAGAATAAGCAGTTGACACATGAACAAATGCCTGAAAATATAATGTAAATAATAAAGTAAGATATTAACTTGTTATTAAATCTAAACGTTTATCCCTATTAATCAAGGAAATCAAAGGTTCCATATAATATTTGGAATTGAATTTGATAAATTCGTGATTATTAAAGATGAATTTCTAAGTGTAGAAACTACATGAGAGTGTGATATTTGGAAATTTATAACCAATACTTTTTATAGTAATTCAAGTATAATGTTCTATGAAACACCTGGGAAGATTGTACTTCTCAAGCCTCTATCCATCTCACGAAAATTTCACCTAATATACTGTACATACATTGAACAGGCAGAACATGATGAAAAATATGAATAGCATAGAATACCAAGGATATGTCAATGGGTATTTCCTTTTAAACCAAAGATTTAAATTTAAAGACATCATTGTGTAGCGTATACCACATATCAAAAATGTCAGAAAAATATTTCTTCCTTACGGAGATACAACGCTTTAAGCAATGCAAAAATGAGCTGCTTACGTCACGTATTGTATTATTATTTATTGTATATAAACGTAACATCTTAATAAGACCTATCCTCTTAGTTTAAAATACATTAAACGTCATTTGTAATGGTTTATCATAACATATATTTTAAATACTTGTACACTTATCATTGTATTACTTGTATTGTTGGACTACTTTATTATTGTATTACACCAAAAACATTAGTCGCCTTATGCAGAGTCGTTTTGATATATGATTAGTGTCATACTAGGGTGGGTCGTTTTGCCACTTTTTTTTCGGAACGCAATGTAATACCTGGCAAAAGTGGCCCACCTACATGGACATGGCAGGCGTAGATTTTTTCTCAATTCGGATAATATCTTCTGTGAGAACTATTGTCTCAAACTTTAAAAAATTCACTGAAAATTACAAAAAAAAAAACAAAATTGTTCATTATTTTTTGTTATGTTAAAGTAAACATATTTTTGGCTTTATACATGCCAGATGCTATGAAAACTGACATTCATGTCACAAAATGCCAGTTATATGCCCCTGCGGTGGGATAGGGGTGCTTCCTCTGGGGGCCGAAAAGGAAGCAAATTCAGTACAATTAAGCTATTTTTGTCCTTGTCTTTTCCTTCGACTGGTGGTTCATAGCGGTAGCAGAGCATTCTTATTTAAAACCATGACACTCCCACCCCTCCAGCTCACAATACCACATCGCTCTTCTCCAGTCCCGATATGTCTAACTCAGCGTCGCAGTCAGGAACGAGTTGGATACGCTTCGAATTGGGGGCCATTTCTCAAGTGCTATATTTTGTTACTGTTGCCTTCAGCTTATATGAATTAGCCGTTACAGATAATAGTTTGCTAACCACTATTTTCACAGAAAATATGCCAGTTCCTTCTTGATCAAAAAGGTCCCAGAATTGGTCGCATCGAGTCAGTTGATTTAGCAGTAACAAAACAAATGATGAAAAGGGCTTAACGTTCGTGTAAAGGGTGTAGACATGAGTTTCCTTTCTGAATCATCTGCTTCAAATGACACCCAAAACTTTAATGACAATGAAACACACCTTGGAGACAAAACAGAGGATAGCTCTTCTGAGGAAGAAACCAGACCCAGAGACGGAACATCTAAACCGAAGCTAGATTTGACTGAAACTGTTATGTTGCTCAGAGATACAATTTAAGCGAGAGGGCTGGGCACATATAATACCAACTGTACTTCAGGCAGCTTTAAAGGCTGGAATTATAACATCTCAACAATCTAGCGATATAATATCTTCTTTAATTGTGGGCAGAAGCAAAATAAGCCGTGCGAAACTTAAAGTTGCTCGGAATTTAAAAGAAAGTTCTAGAAATGATTATTCCATTAAAACCTCTTTTTTGATGGTCGAAGGGATGACACTAAAACACACACAGGCATCATTAGAGAAGAGCATTTATCGTTGGTCACGTGACACCACCCTCTGGCTCTGCACATGACGAGTCCATGGCTATTTTCGAGTACATCATGAACCAACTCAAAGTTGGCTTTGATGAAGTTGAGGTTCTTAAGTGTGATGGAACAAACACTAACACTGGTTGGAAGGGAGGTATTCTTCGAAAATTAGAGGAACTAACAGGATAACCTATACAATGGGCTATTTGTGTCTTGCATTTTAATGAACTGCCGTTCTGAGCTCTCTTCACGTATATTGAAGGCGCTTATTCAAGTTCTACTCTTACACAGGTCCCATAGGCTCAAAAGTATCTGACTGAAAAGCTTCCAGTGGTGTCATTCAAACCAATAAAATTTGGCTTACCTCATCATAGTCCAGAAGAGCTCAGAAAACTCAGTAAAGAACTGAGATACTTGTTCCAGATATCTCAAGCCATTATGACATTCATACTTACAGTCTATGTGGTTATGCAATATCGAGTCAGAACAGTCTTCCATTGTTTATGGTCCTCGTCACGAGACCATTCATAGGTCTAGGTACTTACCAAGGGAATACCAGGCTGTAATCCGTTCATCCATTCAGACGAATGCATTCTTCGCAATCCCAGAGAATGTTCTTGCCATGATGACTGATGGTCGACTTGCTGTCCGACAAGATACATTACACAAGATTCTTAGTGCTCGAGAACACGAAGCAAGGAATCTTCATAACTCCATTAGATATAACATCATTCCCAGTCTGAATTTTGATGGGAAAGATTACACTGAAATGATATTTTGGGAAAGCACTGATGTTTCAATATCTGTACCACCAGTTCCAAGGATGGTATCAAACAAACAGCTCATGGACAAACTTTCAGTTCCTGACAACAATGTGCCAGAATGGTCTTTCACCGTCTATCCGTGCCACACGGTAGCAGTAGAGCGGATAGTGAAATTAGTCACTGAAGCAGCCTCCCGAGTATGTGGCAGTGATGCTAGAGGCGGAATAATCAGGTCAACCTTATTTTCTACGCAAGCTGTGTCTAAATTTCAATCAAAGTCCCAATTTGAGACAATTTTTTCTAACAGTGATGATCAAATTAGTTCATCCTCCCCTAGCTGTGGCTGGTTGGTTGGATAGGGCTGGCAGATGAGCCTTAGGTGCACCCATCTCCACTTGGTGGGCTCTGGGTCGCTTGGCCAGGTGAACGACGAGCTGCACAACCGCTTAACTGTACTGAATTTGCCGCCTTTTCTGGCCCCATAGGAAGCACCCCTATCTTCCCCCAAGGGCATATAACTGGCATGTTTATACTTGAATGTCAGTTTTCATAGCAACTAACATGTATTTAACCAAAAATATATTCACTTTAACATAAATAAAATTAACGAACAACTTTGGTATTTTTTGTAATTTTCAGTGAAATTCTCAAACTTTGAGACAATAGTTCTCACAGAAGATATTATCCGATTTGAAAAAGAATTTATACCTGTAATGTCCATGTGGGTGGGCCACTTTTGTCAAGTATTACATTTTGTTTCGAGAAAAAAGTGGTAAAACGCTGCACCCTACTGTCATACTAAAGGGCTGACTACTGCAGGAAACATATGTTAGTCTAACTGTTTAGTATATCACTAATCACACGTCAAAACGACTCTGCATAAGACACTAGGAGTCTAATTACTATATCATTTCAAATTAAGTCACGCGCAGATTGAGAATATCTAGGCCACTATATAGTTTATCTTTATTTTGAAGACTTGTCATGAATTTCCATGTTATTATACTACGGTACAAATAAGCACTTTCTGCACCAAAAAGTTTTTAATTCCTTTAAAAAAGACCGTATCCTTTTACACCCTTACATTATTATACTATTTACTGTACACATTAGCAATTAGTCACCCCACACCATTGCTACAACGAATCGTATTACTGGTATATAGCGCTTAACTATTTTTACTATATTTATAAAAGGAACATGCAGTGGTTCAAAACTGAGGAAAGCTGTAGCGAATAGAGGCAGACAGATGGTTAGGTTTGTGACGATGGGGATCGTCACAAATATGTAATGTGGATTTGGGCGATATATATATATAAATAGGTCACTTATTATTATGGATTTATTAGGAAGTAGATGGCGCCATCTTTTATTTTTATGGAGACATAAGACCTTATTCTCCCTTCGCCCTTTTCCATCCTACCTTTTTGGTCTCAAAATCAGGTTGGTAGTGTATTATGAAAATATATTCGAAGATCTGGTAACAGCTGGTAATGTAAAATGACGAGGTCCTCGTGATATAAAATCCGGATGGTGATTGGTTGGTTTTGAACCCGGAATGGAAGCCATGGATCAACTGACGTAGATCGTCAGTTGGTCACTGTTCGAGGTACGTAGTGTTTGTTCTTTACGATTTGTTAAATTAAATTATTGTTTTTTTGTGAAAATTGGTGAGAAATTTATCATTGGAAATTTCGTGAGTATACTCAAATATATTTGAAAAACGATAAATATTTATGGATTGACATATTTAGTCACGAGCAAGTGTAAAATATTGCTGATTGAAAAATTAGATAACTGAAAGACGAAAATTAGAGGTCGGTGTAGGCCATGTTGGAATGGCGATTTTTTTTAAATGTATGCTAGGCTGTTTTTCTATCAGAAACAGTAAGATTGTTTATTCTTATTATTACTATTAATATCCAACTGTTAATATTTTGTGTACTATTTGTTTTTTTTATTTTTTTATTATTATTATTTATTTTTTCTTTGTTATAATAAATTGTTTATCCTTGTTAAAATTGAAATAGTAGGTTTGTCATTGCTAATTAACTTCCTTAAAACAACTGAGAAATTTTGCTTGCAATTTCGTAAATTAAAGGTGAGAGTTATACATATACATATTCTGGGTGCGCTACGGGGCCCTTTAATACAGTACCAGCGAAAGCTCTCCTCGTTTTTTTTCAGGATTATTTCCCCGGTGGGCGGGTCTGTATTTTGAAGGTTAGATGTGTGCTGTTCTTTCATTCTTTTCAAGTACGGATTTTGGCCCGGGGTGGTCATTCTGAAAAAGAAGGGGGATTAAGGGTGTTTTTCGTTACAGAACAGTGACCAACTCAGTTAAAATACTCTCACTTATTAAATTTAAATATAAATTCAGTTGTTTACTTTTCATGTTAATGGCATATAAAGTCAAGGCGGTGTATGTAATTACTTGCTCGTATATATTAATTGGATACCTTGTAGGAAGTCTATGTACGGCAGTTCAAGGAATTGGTTCTGGGGATCGAACCCATGCTATCTAGTATATAAGTATAGAATCGTATCCAAAAATAAAAAAATGGCTGTAGGTGGTGACTCTAGTTTCTTTCTTGAAGAAGAGTTTGTAGACGAAATTCCTGTGGATGTTAATGCGTTTTTGAATATGACTATAGACGAAAAGCAATCAAAAATATTTTCTATGAATGAAAGTGACGCTAAGAAACTGCTGTTGTCCATAACAATTGCTAACAGCAAGTCTACACCTGTTGGTTCGTGGGTTGTAGTAGGTCAAGGTAGAGGCACTGATAACACAACCACACAGCCGGATGGAAGTGTGTGTGTGCAAACAGCTGGCAGTCAGCCAGGTCATTTACCTTTTAGCTCGGTGAACGAAGGAGCTAGAGCAGAACCTCTATCTGAATTGACACAATATAGTTGTTTTAATAAGATGGAACAGTCATCAGCATTTTTAGTTTTACGTTCATTCATGGAATCATTAGAGAATTGTGATGGTACGGATCCTTTAAAATTGTATCAATTAATCAAAAGATTGATGAATTTTGTAATATTGAGCGTTTTCCTTTTTCTGCGGTTTTGTATTCATTGCGTGGGAAAGTTACGGGTCCACTGCAGGAAATTCTGAACGAGCTGCCACATACATGTAAAAGCTGGGATTTTGCACGTGATTTTGTTTTTCATAATTTATTATCAGAATGTGCTATTCAGAGAATAATAGTAGAATACATATATCGCCATCAAGAGAATAACGAGGATTTAAAAGCTTTTGTAAAGCGTGTAACAACTGTTGATAAACTTTTGAAGTTGCGTTGTGGGGACGAAAAGCTGATTAGTTTTATTACTAGTGGCGTTATTCCAAACATAAGGGAGCGGTTGTTTTACCATATAAAACCCCAGACAATAGATGAACTTAACAAACTAGTTAGTGAATACAGGTATCATGAACTTTATATAAAGCAGTTTACTTATAAAATGAGGTCCCAAACAGGGTTGCCGGATGCTCCGGTAGGGAGTGACTTTAAGAATTCTCGTAGAACTATACGCTGTTACAAATGTCAGGGTCCACATCCTGTGAGGCTATGCCCAGAAAACAAAACTTCGAAGACATTTTCTTCTTTTTCAAATAAGACTAATAGGAACTTAAATCGTTTAAATAAAAAAGATGATGCGGCATGTATTGAAGTTAAATTATGTGGAATCGCAGTGAATAGTTGTTTAGATAGTGGGTGTGTGACTAATCTTTTGAATTTGGAGCTCTTCAATAAAATTAAAAACTCTAGTGATGTGCAAGTAAATTATAAAGAGTGCTTTAAAGGAAAGACTATAAATAACGAATCTATGGTGTTGATACCTTCAGTTTTGGTTCCGTTTACGGTGAATAATTACACCTTTAAATGCAAACTGTTTTTGTTCAAAGATTTGGAATTTCCCATTTTGATGGGACTAGACTGTTTTCGTCAGGAAGGAGTTTTAGTGGACTTCAATGAATCTAAGGTTGTTTTTAGCAAAGGAAATGCTACAACCCCTCTTGCTGACTTCCCCTCCCCCTCATTTTTCCAAACGAATTCTTCTGCGGCTTCTTGTCATTCCAGGGGTCCTGGCGACGGAGGGTCATCCGCTAGGCTATTTTTGGGAGATATCTCTAGTCCCGATGGTACGCCCTGGAGCAAAAGAAAGAACAAACGTGGACTAAATAGGCAATTGGTGTTCGCTCGCTCGAGTTTTCCTGAAACTACTGCTGGTAGAGAGAGCGAGACTGGAACTTCGGCTGGTGGTCCAAGGATGTTTGGTAATGGAGAGGAAAGGAACAGGTTTGACAAATAGCATTCATTCCAGAAGAAACAACATAAAATAGTAAACGGTCTGAGAAACAATAAATATTCGATTGCGGAACTAAAAGAGAATTCCAGCTTTAATTCTAATCGAAAAAGTGTCGCGGATATAGGTGGCTCTATTAGTTCTATGCCAATAGTGGGAGAAAAACAGTGTGTTAATAATGATGTAACGTCTTGTTATAGTAATGAAGATTATAATTTTTCTGATGTTTTGGGTCAGGAAGGGGATCCGTTACTATTAGCATTTAATAATTGTAAAAGCGATAAGTGGGAAATTAGTACAGATGAAAAGGTTAAGATTTTGAATGGTATTGATGAGGATATGGTGAAACAAGATCCTACTTTGGTTCAGTATGTAGAATATTTATTAGATAAATATGCGAATGTCATTACCCACCGAATTGGTACTATCAGTGACTTTGAATACACTATTCAATTAAAGTCTGATGAAGTAGTTCGGGAGCGCCAATATCCTTTTTCGAAAAGTCAGCAACAAGAGTTATCGAACTTAATTGAAAAATTATTAGAAAATGGTGTGATACAACCTTCTAAGTCTGAATATAGATCTCCGTGTTTCCTAGTGCGTAATAAAGATGGGTCACCTCGATTAGTAGTCAATTACTCTAAACTGAATAGGCTCATTTGTGGGGACGGCTTACCATGTCCTAATATAGAGGAATGCATTAGTTCGCTCGCTAAAGCTAAATATGTAAGCAAGATCGATGAAAAAAAGCCTTTTTCCAATTACAGTTGACTCCGATAGCCGTAAGCTAACAGCATTCGCCGTACAGGATAAATTATATGAATATTTGCGAATCCCCATGGGTATCTGTGTCGGAGTACAAGCACTTATGAGGGCCTTGGATGATATCCTGGGAGACCTACGTGGGCGCGGGGTAGAATACTATGCAGATGACATTGTGATCTTTAGTTCTACAATCCAAGAACATAATCGGTTATTAGAAGAAGTCTTATCGCGTTTTGCGAAAAGGGGCTTAACCATCTCACCAGATAAATGTTTACTTTTGAGAAGTAGTATCGAATTTTTGGGTTTCTTATTAAAGATGGTGAGATATCTATGTTGCCAGATATGTTGCAAGCCATACAGGATCCCCGTCCGCCTGTAAATCGCCGGGGGTTGTGTAAAATATTAGGATTTTTAAATTTCTACGCTAAATTCTGCGATAATTATGCAGGTATCGTAGAACCGATGAATCGATTAAGATCTCCGAAGGTGAAGTTTGAGTGGGGTCCGTTACAGGATGCGAGTCTTGCGCAAATAAAAGAGGCTTTTGCTGAAAAAATTATTTTGCGAATTCCAGACATGAGTAAGCGCTTTTACTTGCATACCGATGCAACTTTACGTTGCCAAGCGGCTATTTTGTCACAAAAGGATGAGCAAGGTTTATTGCGTCCTGTTTGGTTCTACAGTAAAACTTTGAAACCAGCTGATTTTAATCGCACTATTTTTCAACTTGAACTTCTTGCTATATATAATGCGGTAATGAGATTTCGCCCGTTTTTGTGTTCGGAGTTTACTATTTTCACGGATAATAGTGCCTTGGTTAATATGCTGCGAAACCCTAAGAACTTAGGAAGATATGCCAACATTGTGCAGAACTTATTTGAGTTCAGATTTAAAATAGTGCATGTCTCGTCTTATAAGAACTATCAGGTAGATTTTCTTTCAAGGATTTATGAGATAAATCCGAGTGATATTGATGTTGATCCTTGTCCTTTTAATGACTCAGAGGGATATATGTATAGTCTGTGGAATTTACTGCTAGCACATGAGGACATTAAACAGTATCAGCAATCAGAGGCAGATACTAAGGATATTTATGAGATGGTAAAGAGCCATGGCGGAGAGCATCAACAATATAAGTTAATGATACATACTTTATACATAAAAACCAAGGCCAAGGTGTCGCCTTATAAAATACTCGTCCCAGGTATATTGAGACCTCTACTACTAAGTTATTATCATACTTTATTGCCTAATGGCGGGCACTTAGGTTTATTGAAGGTATACAAAAAGATTTGTAGATATTTTTCTTGGCCAAATATATTCAACGAAGTGCGGGACTTCGTTCGCTCGTGCCATGAGTGTCAATTAGTAAAGGCACGAAATACTCTTCCGCAAGGACAACTAATTCCGGAATATTGTAGGAAATTAACGCCCATTATTACGCAGACTTAGCGGGGCCGTTGACTTCTAGTTTCGGGTATCAGTATGTCCTTCTGTGCTTAGATAATGCGAGTCGTTATCTACATTTAGTTCCGTTACGCAATGCTACTAGTAAGTTAGTAGTTAAGGCGTTATATGATATTTTCTGTAAATATGGATTTATTAGAGCTATTTCCACGGACCGGGGCCCTTGTTTTTCATCGGCCTATTTCAGACACTTTTTGTTTGGTAATGGGATAAAGCACATACGCTGTTCTCCGTATTTTCCAGGAGGGAACGCAGTCGAAAAATATGTGAGACTGGTTAAAACGAGTCTTCGGGCATATCTGGATGGTAAGCAGGAGAAATGGGTGCGTTTCCTGAATGAGCTCCAATTTTGTCTTAATGCTGCGGAACATGCGGAGCTTAAGTTTAGTCCATTTCGTCTGTTTTTTGGGAGAGAACCGGTGGATACGTTGATGGTAAAGTGGAGTATTACCTGAGGATTTGGAGGGTCCTAATAATGCCCAAATATGGGAACAAGCTTTTGTTAATATGGATAAAGCATGGGAAGCAAGGCGTCGGTTGTATAATAAGCGGATGCTTCCAGTCACGTTTGCTGTCGGAGACAGGGTGTTGTTTAAGTCTCTGTTAAAATCTTCCTTGAAAGATAACGTAACAAAGTCATTGATGCCACAGTGGTGGGGGCCAATGACAGTCGTATCTAAACCTACTGCCAATATACTTCAATATAAGACTGAAGATGGTAAAATGGTTGTTACCCATACAAGTTTAGCAAAATTATATAGAGAACAAAGAAATGTTAATAACATCAGTGAAAATTGAAAAGCATAATGAGAAGTGAGGGTACCGGTTTTGTGTGTATATTTTGTTGTTATTGTTCACCTTCATAATCAATCAATCATCTACTAACACTTTTTTCCATCATTTCATTTCATCTTCATTGAAAAATGTGTAAGGTACTCCTCAAATCTGGTTAAGATGATTTAATTTGTTTATTTTATTGAAAATTGGTCAGTAATGAAAAATTTCTTTGAGTAAAATTTTTCATCTACGGAGGGGGATGTGTGACGACGTGGATCGTCACAAATATGTAATGTGGATTTGGGTGATATATATATATATATATATATATATATATATATATATATATATATAGGCCAGTTATTATTATGGATTTATTAGGAAGTAGATGGCGCCATCTTTTATTTTTATAGAAACATAAAACCTTATTCTCCCTTCGCCCTTTTCCATCCTACCTTTTTGGTCTCAAAATCAGGTTGGTAGTGTATTATGAAAATATATTCGAAGATCTGGTAACAGCTGGTAATGTAAAATGACGAGGTCCTCGTGATATAAAATCCGGATTGTGATTGGTTGGTTTTGAACCCGGAATGGAAGCCACGGATCAACTGACGTAGATCGTCAGTTGGTCACTGTTCGAGGTACGTAGTGTTTGTTCTTTACGATTTGTTAAATTAAATTATTGTTTTTTTTGTGAAAATTGGTGAGAAATTTATCATTGGAAATTTCGTGAATATACTCAAATATATTTGAAAAACGATAAATACTTATGGATTGACATATTTAGTCACGAGCAAGTGTAAAATATTGCTGATTGAAAAATAGATAACTGAAAGACGAAAATTAGAGGCTGGTGTCGGCCATGTTGGAATGGCGATTTTTTTAAATGTATGCTAGGCTGTTTTTCTATCAGAAACAGTAAGATTGTTTATTCTTATTATTACTATTAATATCCAACTGTTAATATATTGTGTACTATGTTTTTTTTTATTTATTATTATTATTATTTATTTTTTTCTTTGTTAGAATAAATTGTTTATCCTTGTTAAAATTGAAATAGTAGGTTTGTCATTGCTAATTAACTTCCTTAAAACAACTGAGAAATTTTGCTTGCAATTTCATAAATTAAAGGTGAGAGTTATACATATACATATTCTGGGTGCGCTACGCGGCCTTTTAATACAGTACCGGCGAAAGCTCTCCTCGTTTTTTTTCAGGATTATTTCCCCGGTGGGCGGGTCTGTATTTTGAAGGTTAGATGTGTGCTGTTCTTTCATTCTTTTCAAGTACGGATTTTGGCCAGGGGTGGTCATTCTGAAAAAGAAGGGTGATTAAGGGTGTTTTTCGTTACAGGTTCAGAAAAAACATCACAACAAGAAAAGTGGTCGAATTTTTTTCTTGTGACCTAGACGCCTGTTCTCAAACCTGGGTACCATAATAATACAATTTTATACATGAACCTGTATAATTTTATTTTGGATTTAACTTATTTAGGAGCCATACTCGTATTTCTAATCGCCTTGTCTACCTTCCGTTCGGGATTATTCGAGCCTGAACAAGAGAAATATTGACAGAAATGCATTATGTATTACATGTGTTGTCACTTTGAAACTTCAAATTTTTCTTTTCAATAGTCTCACACGAAATAGTGTTCTAAGTACACGAACGTAAATTTATTTATATTCTTTCCCTCGTTAGCTCTGAGGTGATTAAGGTTTGGCATATGGTGGTACATTTCCAAAATATTGTATATTTAGGGTATTGAGTTTTGTGTTTTTCGATACCCACAAGTGAAAAAATCACAAAATCAAACACTTGAAGAGTGCAGTCATTTGTTAAGTTTAGTCCGTGTAGACTGATTTCTCTTATATTGCTTCACTCACAGTAACAGAATATTGTGTTTATTACTCGTCATGATATATCACAAGTAATCAAAGGATACGGTGAATCAATAGTAGAGCTCTCACCTCTAGTGTATGGGATCCCTGGTTCGAACCCACGTCAATGAACAACATCGTGTCTGTGGGATTTCTCGCAATTCTTGTTTCCTCCCACATGGCCATTCCACCGAATCTTTTATAATCATTCACTCTCACTAATCAACCATCCCCCTTTGCCTACAGAACATATTTGTGGAACATAATAGTAGAAAATTCGTTCTATTTTATTCAATAATAAGTCAATTGTACCTAATTTGTTATCATTACTGTGTTACCATATCTGTTGATATGTTGGTTTAAATGTTACCTCTGAGTTCAAAACATTTCAGTCGATCTGTAAATGTTCACATTGACTAATATAAACAATTTACGAGTATATACCATGAGCTAGAGAAAACGACAGTAAGCGCGAAGATATTATGGTGAAATATGCTAATGTAAAAAGGAGTTCCATAATAGCCTGTGAATTCTCAGAAAACTTTTGGAAATGATTATCATCATAAGTATTTATGTCCACGTAGTAAAGAATTTAGGTTATTTTTATTTGGAGAAATGCTTTCTCATGTGTTAATTTCCTCGGGCCTCCCCCTGAACGCATAACTATCGAATCCACGACGAACTTGCATACACGAAATTAGAATCGTACTATCAAATCACTTTGATTTTATATTTGCTGTAGATTTTTCCTAAAGAATGAATAAAATTCGTTTCGTAAGGTCGGTCGGTGATCCCAAACATGGAAACATTAATTAGTTTATTACCTCAGGCTACAAACAATGTGAGTAATATTGCAACTTACTACAATACAACTTTGTTCTAATATACTCAAGTATATTCAAATAAATGGTAATAAATAAACAGACAAATAGCTTTATTTTCAGAGAACCCTTAAATCCTGTTTCTTTTCTTGTTCTGTGTGTAATTAGCAACATCGTACACATTTGAAAAACATGCATTGTATCTTTCGCTATGTAGTTTTGCTAGTTAGTGGCACAGACATTTCCCCCTGTACCGACAAACATGGTGGTCATGGTTTAGGCGCACGAATTCAATTGTAATTCAATCGTAAATTTCGACTAAATAGAATCATCCCATGAGTAAATGAAAATGTTCTTCGTAATCAGCAAGTTGGAAAGTTTTTTTGAGAGCAATAAAAAAAATCAGTGGAAATGTCCCTTATCGCTAAAAGATATAATGAAAAGCACTACTAGCTTTTATGCCACAGAAGCACACTTACGTGCATTATATATATATATATATATATATATATATATATATATATATATATATATATATATATATATATATTGTTTGTATCATAATTGGAAAGAACAATCCATTGAAGTTTAACTGTATTTTCTATGAGTACATTGCTGTTTCCTGATAATACCACTCTGTCTGGATTCCGCATTCTTTAGTGTACTGCCGGTTTCGATGATAGAAAACTGCTGAATTGAACCTACGAAGAGACTTCTGAATAAAATCCAGACTACAGTACGGCAAATGATTATTCTTGTTAGAACCTTTGTCAATAGGAAGGGAATAAATTCGTGTGAAGAAAGTATAAATTTGAATTAATCAATTTAATTCCATCAAATGTTAGTTTATCAGAACACGCCCAAATTCTTACTACTCTCGCATAAGTCTTATTACGATCCCAAATAAGTTTAATGGAGACCTCGCGCACACACACAAACACACACACGTACACACACACACACACACACACACACACACACACATTTTTATATATATAAACAAACTGCAGCTGAAAATTTACATTATCACCAAGTAAGCCACGTATCGGCCTAAGCTGTTACTAATATTTGCAAGTTTTCCTTTCCTCCCGAAATGTCTTTAATTCTATTGGTGTATATTTCAGGGTCCACGATCACGCAACCTAATCATCACTTGAGACATTGGGGTTGAAACCGCTTGCGATGATAGTCTTAAGACGGTATGAACACACGTTTTGGGTCGCTTTCTGCGTCCAGGTTTTCTGAGATGCAGATATGCAAAGACCTTTGTCAAAAACACAATGAAACGAAGAAATTGTAATAATGAATTTGCTGATATACTTTAAAACGGACTCATTGCGAGGATACAGACTTGCAATATTTCACTATCTTACCAATTTGTGTTTGATAAAAAGTATGTATGGACGTTCCAAGCAAATATATATCATATGTTAGTTTTCATATGCTCCATATGAGAAGATCTCTTAGATTTCCTAGTGAATTTCTAGAATTCACAAAAGGGTCCAATTTTAAGACTTTTAATGACTTTTCTTCTTTACTCTTTTAAGAAAAAGTATTTCGTGAAATAAACATAAAGGGCCTGAATAAAGATGTGCACGTGGTATGTCAAATTTAAAAATTAACTAATTTCTCAGACGAAGAATGTACCAAATTATGTGAATTGTAACAATCGCTATGTCCATCAAGAAGCCTTTCTCCAAAGAAGATACTGCAGTCATTCAAGAAAGAACTTGATCACAATGTTGACGTTTTAAATTTTATCAAATCTCACTTACTTCTTGAAAGCCAAATATTCTCAAAATTAAATGCAAAAGTAGTAATTGCCCCACTTGGTCTCACTTTGGACTTTGACCCCGACCTTTGTGACGTCATAGGTCAAAGGTCAATGACCTTGGCCCGGGGTCAATGACCTAGGGGTACCTAGCACCACCCCCTCTAAATTTTGGCAGGGGTACCTTGGCCCACCCCCTAAATTTTGGCAGGGGTGCCTAGGACCACCCCCCTTAAATTTTGGAAATTGCCAAATTTAAAAATTGGGTATGGTAGCCTAGGACCATAGTATGTACCTCTATCAGTATTGGGTGTCTATGTCGTTCCCTTTTATGGGTAAAAAAATGCCAAAAATTTAAATTTCGGGGGTTTTTGACCTAATTTATCCCCTTTGATGAGGTGTTATTACCCTATATAGTTATATGGGCGTATACAGGGGTCCATTACCTTTCATAAGACATGGGTATATTAATGCACCCCTTGAAAAATTTGGGAGGGGTACGTTGCCCCACCCCTTAAATTTTGGAAATTGACCAATTTTAACATTGGGTATTATAGTACCGGACCCTAATATGTATCATGATAAATTTGGGTGGTCCACCTCGTTCCCTTCTAGGGGTACAAAATTGCCAAATATATAAACGTAAGCAATACGTTATACCACGTGTTTGGTTTTTGACCTAATTTATCCCCTTTGATGAGGTGTTATTACCCTATATAGTTATATGGGCGTATACAGGGGTCCATTACCTTTCATAAGACATGGGTATATTAATGCACCCCTTGAAAAATTTGGGAAGGGTACCTTGGCCCACCCCTTAAATTTTGGAAATTGACCAATTTCAACATTGGGTATTATAGTACAGGCCCCTAATATGTATTATAATAAATTTGGGTGGTCCACCTCATTTCCTTCTAGGGGTACAAAATTGCCAAAAATATAAACGTAAGCAATACGTTATACCACGTGTTTGGTTTTTGGCTCAATTTATCCCCTTTGATGAGGTGTTATTACCTTATATGGTTATATGGTCATGTATAGGGGTCCATTCCCTTTCATAAGATATGGGTATATTTGTGCACCCCTTGAAAAATTTGGGAGGGGAACCTTGGCCCACCCCTTAAATTTTGGAAATTGACCAATTTAAACATTTGGTATTATAGTACTGCACCCTAACATGTATTATGATAAATTTGGGTGGTCCACCTTGTTCCCTTCTAGGGGTACAAATTTGCCAAAATATAAACGTAAGCAATACGTTGTACCACGTGTTTGGTATTTTGGCCCAATTTATTTCCTTGGATGAAGTCCTATTACCTTATATGGTTATGTATAGGGGTCTATTCCCTATCATAAGACATAGGTACATTTGTGCACCCCGGGAGGGGTACCTTGGCCCACCCCTTAAATTTTGGAAATTGATCATTTTATATATTTGGTATTATAGTACTGGACCCTAACATGTATTATGATAAATTTGGGTGGTCCACCTCGTTTCCTTCTAGGGGTACAAAATTGCCAAAATATAAACGTAAGCAATACGTTATACCATGTGTTTGATTTTTGGTCGATTTTATCCCCTTTGATGAGGTGTTATTATCCTATTTAGTTATATGGTCATGTATAGGGGTCCATTACCTTTCATAAGACATGGGTATATTTGTGCACTCCTTTAAAAATTTGGGAAGGGTACTTTGGCCCACCCCTTAAATTTTGGAAATTGCCCAATTTAAACATTTGGTATTATAGTACAAGACCCTAATATGTATTATGATAAATTTGGGTGGTTCACCTCGTTCCCTTTTAGGGTACAAAATTGCCAAAAATATAAACGTAAGCATTACGTTGTACCACGTGTTTGGTTTTTGACCTAATTTATTCCTTTGGATGAGGTCCTATTACCTTATATGGTAATGTATAGGTGTTCATTCCCTATCATAAGACATAGGTACATTGATGCACCCGGGAGGGGATTCGGTATCATAGTACATGACTCAACATGTATCATGATAAATTTGGGTGGTCCACATCGTTCTCTTTTAGGGGTACAAAATTGCTAAAATATAAACATAAGCAATATGTTGTACCATGTGTTTGGTTTTTGGCCCAATTTCTTCCCTTTGATGAGGTTTTATTACCTTATATGGTCATGTATATAGGTTCATTTCATATCATAAGACATGAGTACATTGATGCATCCTTTAAAAATTTGGGAGGGGTATCTTGGCTCATCCACTCGGTTTTAGAAATTGTTTAATATAAGCATTTGGTATCATAGTACAGGTCTCCAATATGCACCACTATAAATTTGGATGGTCCACATCGTTCCCTTTTCATAGGTAAAGAACTACCAAAAATCAAATTTCGGAGGTTATTGACCCCAATTTAGCATGTTATATGGTTTATTACCTTTATATGTTTATGTTCCCTTTTAAATTTGGGAATTATCAAATAACAAAATTCGGTAAACGTTTTTTAGGGCCCATTGTAGATGTTGATGTTCCTCTTATGGCCAAATATTCAAAATTTAAATGTTATTGACCGGCTTTATTATTGAATAAGTACAGGATTTATTACTTTTTTCATAAGACACAGGTGTATTTGTGTACCAATCTTAAATTTTGGAAGGGATACATTTCTTATTGTCGTATCAATAATTGGTAATTGGATAGTATCTCATTCATTGGTTAAATCATTATGATCACGTGATCGGTTATTGACCTATGATGGGATTAGGAGTTCAGGACATTGGTACATTGAAACTTTGTAGGATAATTTGATAATGCGTCATTGGTTTTGATTATTCCCGCCAAATATAAACGTAAGCAAGACGTTGTACCACGTGATTGTCCTTGATGAGGTAGTGTACAGGGATTCATTTCCTTTGTTGTGGTACTTCTTAAGTTTGAGTACACACACACTTCTAGAAAACAGTTGGTTCTACTCAGGTAAACAATTGACGGACATTATTGACATTATTGAACATATAATGATATGATTAACTCTAAGACTTAGGTATATCAAGAGAAGTATTCTTTAAATTTGGGAATGGTGATAAACAGAATTTTAACATAAGGTGCGAAATTTGAAACAATACATTGAACTTTAGTCACAGCTCATAGTCTAAGATCATTGGTGGTGATTGATTTGAAATCTGATAGCTAACCTTATTGAATCTTATGACTCATAGACGAAAGGCAATACATGCTACAACACTGGCAAAGTTATTGTTAATGCAATTTGATTGGTTGATCACTATCTGTCGTGCAATCTGATTGGTTGATCACTATCTTTCGTGCAATCTGATTGGTTGATGATTTTCAAATCTTTGCTGTATTCAGTTTTAAGTTTTGTTTAACATTTAAAAATCTTGGTTTCGTTCAACATTTTGCACTCACTGATAAATATGATCAAAACCGTTTATTTGTTAATCGAATAGTTAAAAACCGGATAAAGTTTGACGGTTAACCGTGAAACGTAAAATTTTTTTAGTTTGAATTTTTTTGCTTGAAAATTTTGTTTAAAATTTTCGTTTGAAATTTTTGTTTGAAATTTTTTCTCGTTTGAAATTTTTTGTTTGAAAATTTTTGTTCGAAAATTTTGTTTAAAATTTTTTGTTTAAAATTTTTCGTTTCCAAATTTTTTGTTTGAATTTTTTGTTTCAAAATTTTTTCGTTTGAAATTTTTTGTTTGAATTTTTTTTCGTTTCAAAATTTTGTTTCAAAGATTTTTTGTTCTAAATTTTTGTTTCAAAGTTTGAGTTGACATTTTTAAAAGTTTGTGCACTCATTAGTAAAGAACCGGAACTGTTTAGAACAAAAACCTTTGACAACATTGTGGTGCAATAGTACACGTCAGAACCTGGGGTTGTACTTGAAATGAAAAAACACAATTCATTGAAATGGATCATTTTATTACACTCCACATACATCCATACCAGATAGTGGTTCTGGATATTGTCGATACAATGTATTTTGAACTTCTTGCACTAGTTTGTCTTTAGCATATAATTTTAATTCCAGTTGAAGTCTTTTAAGGTCTATTGCGATATCAATTGGTGGAAACTCAATGTCCATTTGATCACAAATAAACTGTTTATCAATACAGGTATGCACCCACGAACGATGTTGACAACCATCACAATATCTAGATACATGTTGTACAATATGCATAACACATTTTTCAAAATAGTACTTTTTCAGGAATATACTAGTTTTGTTGCACACTTCCACTGCATGTTTAACACACTGAAATACGCTGATGAATTTGTTCCATTCAGTTTGTGTTAGATACACCATGTTGCGAGGGACATGGAATGTACTCTTTTTACGTAACAGCACCATCTTCTCTTCGAGGACTGTACGCAGCACCACTTCATGATTTGAGCCTAATGATTTGACTATGGTCACATTTAGCTCATCATGAAAATAATCGTTCATTTGGTCGATTCGTGAACATAATATTTGCCATTCTTCACAGGTCAGTTGTACACCAAATTGTTCTGCTTTGCCCAATCGAATCACAGGTTCAAATGTTCTAGCACTGATACCAATCATCACATGTTTTGTTTGAAATATATTTATTGGATAATAGCTTGCGAAGATGAACTCTTTATCGTTAGAAGTACACATCTTTCCTCCTGAAAAGCACTTGCTCAAATGATTTCACGGTATTGGTTGATTTATCGAACTACGACTGACGTCATTGGAAAGGAATGTGCTGACATTTGAATTCATGATTTCATCACAGTTACTGACGTCATGCCGAGCAACCACATTCATACAACTATGTCTGATGTGTTGATGTTTGAATTCATGATTTCATCACAATTGCTGACGAATCCGGCTGTGTACTAAATTCAAATTGATGACTTCGACCCAAGAGTCTTTTATAGCATAAAGATACAGATCCAGTATTTAAGAAACGCAGCAGTTCTTCTTGTTTTGATGCTTCCATGGGTAAATATCTTGCTGGTAAAATTATATTCTTATCATTTTCAAGCTTCACTACGATTCTTAATCCAAACTCTGTAGGGATCATTTGGCTAGCTAAGATTCTATAAGGTACATTCTGTTGTAAATCAGTAATCTTGGTAAATGATTTCATCACATCACGTGTGTTTAGAAACTGCAGACAAGTAGCCATGATGATGTTATCATGAATACTAACTCGAACGATACTTATATATGATGCAAAACTGATGACGTTGCATTATCATGTTCTGACGTGTACTATTGCACCACAATGTTGTCAAAGGTTTTTGTTCTAAACAGTTCCGGTTCTTTAATAATGAGTGCACAAACTTTTAAAAATGTCAACTCAAACTTTGAAACAAAAATTTAGAACAAAAAATCTTTGAAACAAAATTTTGAAACGAAAAAAAATTCAAACAAAAAATTTCAAACGAAAAAATTTTGAAACAAAAAATTCAAACAAAAAATTTGGAAACGAAAAATTTTAAACAAAAAATTTTAAACAAAATTTTCGAACAAAAATTTTCAAACAAAAAATTTCAAACGAGAAAAAATTTCAAACAAAAATTTCAAACGAAAATTTTAAACAAAATTTTCAAGCAAAAAAAAATTCAAACTAAAAAAATTTTACGTTTCACGGTTAACCGTCAAACTTTATCCGGTTTTTAACTATTCGATTAACAAATAAACGGTTTTGATCATATTTATCAGTGAGTGCAAAATGTTGAACGAAACCAAGATTTTTAAATGTTAAACAAAACTTAAAACTGAATACAGCAAAGATTTGAAAATCATCAACCAATCAGATTGCACGAAAGATAGTGATCAACCAATCAGATTGCACGACAGATAGTGATCAACCAATCAAATTGCATTAACAATAACTTTGCCAGTGTTGTAGCATGTATTGCCTTTCGTCTATGAGTCATAAGATTCAATAAGGTTAGCTATCAGATTTCAAATCAATCACCACCAATGATCTTAGACTATGAGCTGTGACTAAAGTTCAATGTATTGTTTCAAATTTCGCACCTTATGTTAAAATTCTGTTTATCACCATTCCCAAATTTAAAGAATACTTCTCTTGATATACCTAAGTCTTAGAGTTAATCATATCATTATATGTTCAATAATGTCAATAATGTCCGTCAATTGTTTACCTGAGTAGAACCAACTGTTTTCTAGAAGTGTGTGTGTACTCAAACTTAAGAAGTACCACAACAAAGGAAATGAATCCCTGTACACTACCTCATCAAGGACAATCACGTGGTACAACGTCTTGCTTACGTTTATATTTGGCGGGAATAATCAAAACCAATGACGCATTATCAAATTATCCTACAAAGTTTCAATGTACCAATGTCCTGAACTCCTAATCCCATCATAGGTCAATAACCGATCACGTGATCATAATGATTTAACCAATGAATGAGATACTATCCAATTACCAATTATTGATACGACAATAAGAAATGTATCCCTTCCAAAATTTAAGATTGGTACACAAATACACCTGTGTCTTATGAAAAAAGTAATAAATCCTGTACTTATTCAATAATAAAGCCGGTCAATAACATTTAAATTTTGAATATTTGGCCATAAGAGGAACATCAACATCTACAATGGGCCCTAAAAAACGTTTACCGAATTTTGTTATTTGATAATTCCCAAATTTAAAAGGGAACATAAACATATAAAGGTAATAAACCATATAACATGCTAAATTGGGGTCAATAACCTCCGAAATTTGATTTTTGGTAGTTCTTTACCTATGAAAAGGGAACGATGTGGACCATCCAAATTTATAGTGGTGCATATTGGAGACCTGTACTATGATACCAAATGCTTATATTAAACAATTTCTAAAACCGAGTGGATGAGCCAAGATACCCCTCCCAAATTTTTAAAGGATGCATCAATGTACTCATGTCTTATGATATGAAATGAACCTATATACATGACCATATAAGGTAATAAAACCTCATCAAAGGGAAGAAATTGGGCCAAAAACCAAACACATGGTACAACATATTGCTTATGTTTATATTTTAGCAATTTTGTACCCCTAAAAGAGAACGATGTGGACCACCCAAATTTATCATGATACATGTTGAGTCATGTACTATGATACCGAATCCCCTCCCGGGTGCATCAATGTACCTATGTCTTATGATAGGGAATGAACACCTATACATTACCATATAAGGTAATAGGACCTCATCCAAAGGAATAAATTAGGTCAAAAACCAAACACGTGGTACAACGTAATGCTTACGTTTATATTTTTGGCAATTTTGTACCCTAAAAGGGAACGAGGTGAACCACCCAAATTTATCATAATACATATTAGGGTCTTGTACTATAATACCAAATGTTTAAATTGGGCAATTTCCAAAATTTAAGGGGTGGGCCAAAGTACCCTTCCCAAATTTTTAAAGGAGTGCACAAATATACCCATGTCTTATGAAAGGTAATGGACCCCTATACATGACCATATAACTAAATAGGATAATAACACCTCATCAAAGGGGATAAAATCGACCAAAAATCAAACACATGGTATAACGTATTGCTTACGTTTATATTTTGGCAATTTTGTACCCCTAGAAGGAAACGAGGTGGACCACCCAAATTTATCATAATACATGTTAGGGTCCAGTACTATAATACCAAATATATAAAATGATCAATTTCCAAAATTTAAGGGGTGGGCCAAGGTACCCCTCCCGGGGTGCACAAATGTACCTATGTCTTATGATAGGGAATAGACCCCTATACATAACCATATAAGGTAATAGGACTTCATCCAAGGAAATAAATTGGGCCAAAATACCAAACACGTGGTACAACGTATTGCTTACGTTTATATTTTGGCAAATTTGTACCCCTAGAAGGGAACAAGGTGGACCACCCAAATTTATCATAATACATGTTAGGGTGCAGTACTATAATATCAAATGTTTAAATTGGTCAATTTCCAAAATTTAAGGGGTGGGCCAAGGTTCCCCTCCCAAATTTTTCAAGGGGTGCACAAATATACCCATATCTTATGAAAGGGAATGGACCCCTATACATGACCATATAACCATATAAGGTAATAACACCTCATCAAAGGGGATAAATTGAGCCAAAAACCAAACACGTGGTATAACGTATTGCTTACGTTTATATTTTTGGCAATTTTGTACCCCTAGAAGGAAATGAGGTGGACCACCCAAATTTATTATAATACATATTAGGGGCCTGTACTATAATACCCAATGTTGAAATTGGTCAATTTCCAAAATTTAAGGGGTGGGCCAAGGTACCCTTCCCAAATTTTTCAAGGGGTGCATTAATATACCCATGTCTTATGAAAGGTAATGGACCCCTGTATACGCCCATATAACTATATAGGGTAATAACACCTCATCAAAGGGGATAAATTAGGTCAAAAACCAAACACGTGGTATAACGTATTGCTTACGTTTATATATTTGGCAATTTTGTACCCCTAGAAGGGAACGAGGTGGACCACCCAAATTTATCATGATACATATTAGGGTCCGGTACTATAATACCCAATGTTAAAATTGGTCAATTTCCAAAATTTAAGGGGTGGGGCAACGTACCCCTCCCAAATTTTTCAAGGGGTGCATTAATATACCCATGTCTTATGAAAGGTAATGGACCCCTGTATACGCCCATATAACTATATAGGGTAATAACACCTCATCAAAGGGGATAAATTAGGTCAAAAACCCCCGAAATTTAAATTTTTGGCATTTTTTTACCCATAAAAGGGAACGACATAGACACCCAATACTGATAGAGGTACATACTATGGTCCTAGGCTACCATACCCAATTTTTAAATTTGGCAATTTCCAAAATTTAAGGGGGGTGGTCCTAGGCACCCCTGCCAAAATTTAGGGGGTGGGCCAAGGTACCCCTGCCAAAATTTAGAGGGGGTGGTCCTAGGTACCCCTAGGTCATTGACCCCGGGCCAAGGTCATTGACCTTTGACCTATGACGTCACAAAGGTCGGGGTCAAAGTCCAAAGTGAGACCAAGTGGGGCAATTACTACTGCAAACAACTAGAAACAGACATACACACTCTTGAATGCAGCATTATATTGACAATCCACAGGCAATATTTTGCAGTGATTCTTCGAATTAAGTGATATGCTATGACATTTTTCAGTGATAACTTTCCATACAATTCGTTGAATAACTTTCTTCATTGTACCCTGTATTTGTCAGCCTACTTAGTACATAATTGTGAATGCTTGAACGCAGTCAGTATATATTCAAGATATTTTTGACGTTGGATAGAGGCTTAAGGCAGCAATTGTAAAAATGTGACTGTGAGCAATTCTAACTAAAAGCGATTACTCAGCACCTTCCCAAAACTGAATCATTTCTGGATCTACTGGCAAAGGATTTCTACAAGAAGTTTAACATATTATCATTGAGTACCTGACTCTTACAGGGTCTAATTTCAAAGATTTCAACATCCTTTCAGGCTTGTGCAAGGTTGTCATGTGCAGTTTTCGAGAAAATCGGAAGAAACACGAACTTTTGTGTCGCTAGTAAGTATGTCGTTTCTTGGGTGTTGTATTGCTGGTGGAAGAAATAGTTATTGATTCACATGGTATACAGCATAATGCACAGTTATTTCACATATTGAAATGTATTTACTTACAGTATTACACAAACGTTTTACGCACATGCTACTGCAATGTTCTCTGTAATTATCTAATCATTGATTAAAGTATAAACACTGAGTACAAAGATCCAACTATTTAAACATCAACTTTATTCATCAGAAAACTCAACATTTCTTCGAAACTTGTAAAATGTTCAATTTACTTACAACAAGTTGAGTCATTTCCTTTGCTATATCAAGTAGGTTTTTGGTTCCAGAGATGTTAGTTGCCAAAAGCGACCGCGGGTCTTTTATAAAGGATACCACCGCTGCCGAATGAAACACTACTGAAACACTCTCCACTAACAATTTGCGACTTTCAGAATCCAATCCTAATCCTGGAGAGGCAAAATCTCCCTTGATGGCAATCACCTTTTGAAATATTTCAGGTTTGGTTTCTTTCAGATGAGTGAAAAGCTGTTTCAAAGTAAAATGAATAAACAAGATATAAATAATATAAATAAATATCAGGAATAATAAATACATAAATTTCATTAAGTGCAAAATTAAAATAATAATTAATTACTTTTGAACTTTCTGCTGCGGATAGAAATGAGAAACTTTTCGAAAAATTAATTGGACCATAATATTATTGAATTATTAATAATTTGTAAATGATGTCGACTTATAACGATCGTGGTGTTGTGCTTTGTCGAGTGGTCAAGTTAATGGTCCATCAGCCTCATGACTTGGATAAACGTCGAGAGTCCGTAGCCTCTTTTAATTATTAGCATGATGAGGAAAAAGAAACATTTGAGTAAGTAGCAGATTTTTAGTGATACACGTTTACCTTGGAATTTTAAATCGTGATATTAATGTTTAATTTTTTTTTATTGATTCCGGAATATATTAAATAAATAATTTTATATATATACGCACATCTAAGAATACATAGATTATCTGTAGCTATCATATTTGTTCCAATATAAAATCGGACAAATAAACAATATCATTCGGGTCTTTAACGATTTTGAATAACAAAGTAAAATCTGTAGATAATGTTGCTACCACTCCCAAATTTACCGGTATTAGCCATGACTTCCAACAATGTATATTTATCCAAACTGGATTCAAAACATTCTTCATGAACATAGTCAAAGTGGTTGTCAGCCTCCTCGAAAATGTCTCCTTCCGTCTTATTGTGTGTTTAAATTATATTCAAGTCGATTTTTGTTCAGATAATCTTGTTATCTTTTCCACTCGTTAATAAACGTATATACTCTCAATTTTACGTCAACTTTATCCCTTTTCGGCACCCGCCTTTTTAGGCTAGTTTTTTAGACTTTCACTGAAGCAGCTACTGCATCGTCACTATTTATCCCAGAATCATGGTTTATACCTCATTCTCTTCAGAATGGAGCTGGCTTTCAAATGGTACCACTTGCATGCTCATTGCGTATACCAGGAGCGGGAAAAATGATGTCAAAAGGAAAATTTAGGAGGGAAAATTTCCCCCCTCGCATTTTGGGCCCCTCTGGAGCGGCCCTGTTTGAACGTAGCCATTTAAAAAATCGGATAAATAGTACTTGACATACTGAATGTGTGCGCCAAATTTGAAGTTTCTATCTTGAGTACTAAGGCCGGGAGAAATTTTATCAGGAATTCCCACCATGCCCCAAATTACCGTAAAACACCATGATCTCAGGTAAAAAATTTCCTGAGACATCCCTAATTACCCTAGGATCATGTTTTTCCAATCATTCTCTTCAGCTTAGAACTGCCTTTCAGGCGGTATGACTCACGTGTCTCCATCATGTATCTAAAGCGGGAAAATCCCGAAAAAAGGGAATTTTTGGGTCTAAATATCCTTTTTTCAAATTTTAGCCCCTCTGGACCCCCTGTTTTAACGCAGAGATCTGAAAAAATCTGATAAATACTACTAAGTGGGCTGAATGTTTATGCACAATTCCAATTTTCCAGGTGCAAAAGTAAGCCCGCCAAAAAAATATATACCGACAATGTCCCATATTCCCGTATACAGAGGAAAATTTTTAAACATTCCCTGAGACATCCCTAATTACCCTAGGATCATGGTTTGCACATCATTCTCTTCAGAATAGAACTGCCTGTCACTTGTCCCCATCATGTATCTAAGGCTAGAAAATTCTGTGAAAGGGATTTTTTGGTAAAAATTTCCCTTTTTCAACGTTTAGCCCCTCTGTACCCCCCTGTTTTAACACAGAAGTACGAAAAAAATCTGATAAATACTCCTTGGCGGACTGAATGTTTGTGCACAACTTGAATCTTCTACGTAGAAAAATAAGCCCGCAAAAAATAATACCGAAAATGTCCAAAATTCCCCTATAAAGAAGTATATTTCAAGTATATTGCCAAAATTTCCTGACACGTCCCTAATTACCCTAGGGTCATGTGTCGCACATCATTCTCTTGAGAATAGAACTGCCTTTCCGGCGGTACCATTCACTTGTCTCCATCATGTATCTAAGACGGAAAAATCGCGAAGAAAGGGATTTTTGGTAAAAATATCCCTTTTTCAAAATTTGCCCTTCTGGATCCCCCCCTGTTTTAACGCAGAAATCTGAAAAAATCTGGTAAATACTACTCGGTGGACTGAATGTTTGTGCAAAATTTAAATCTTCTACGTGCAAAAATAAGCCCGCCAAAAAATAATGAACATAGAACGGCCCCGCAATATTAAAAGAAAATATATATTTTAGAATTATGACGTCATCACCTCCTATCTCTCGACGCAGGAAGGTGTGAAACCATACGTAAGGTCTTCTACAACGCCTCTGGATTTGAAAAACAAAAAAAAACGGATGAAAAAGCTCAAATAGGAAGTTATAACGCAATGTACCGTGAAACACCCCGTATTTTATACAGATTGTACCATGGGATCCCCAAAGTGTTAAGACACCTAATTAGTTGAACGTTTAAGATGTAATTGATTGAGTTACTTATACCGTAAAAATTTTAAAAACAGAACACTTTTTTTTTTTTTTTTTTTTTTTGAAACAACGAGTAATAATTCAATTTCAAATGTGTGAGTATTGAGGATTTCAAGCGATATTTCAGCCAACTTGACTTTATGTGTATATCGGATACTCCAGGAATAAGCCGAGGAAGAAAAAAGTTTATCTTATTACTGTATTGTGCTTTCTCCCATGTACCAAATAGAATCACTTGTCATGACTCAGGAAAACCACCTAGAATCCAGCATTCACCTCATCTTCTTAATAATTATCCGTGCACTAAACTATAAAAAAGCGTGGAGAGGCCAATCTATTCAATCGGGTCCTCAATTAGCGAGGATATCAATAACTGGCCTCTCCAAGCTATTTTATAGTTTAGTGCACGGATAATTACTAGATATCCGTGCACTAATTTGGTGTCATATTTAATGTCTTGAACATGCTGCAGTTTTGTCTTTTGCGAACACGACGAGAAATGGAAGACGACGCGATTAATAGTTCTTAACTGTAGAATTAGTTCTTCAGAATGTTCGTTGCACGTAAATTTGTTAGTAATAGTTTCATCAATATCCATCTTTAATGTGAATAGAATCTTTCGTTCCATTAAAGGATAGTTGATAAGAGTCCTTCCTCTGTCATTTCTCGTGTCGGAATAGTGCACCAATTTTAGTGAAGTTTTGGCACATGTCGGTTTTTCGTAGATTATCACAGGGTGCGCCACTATATATTATGTCACTTGACGTAAACAAACATAGCGCCATCAGTTTTTCGTCACCACGTGGCCTAGACAGTAACGAACATAACACTGTCAAGCGGTAACAAGCACAAAAACTTTAAAGGAGAACAGTAAAGCTCACATATATTACACTTTGGTGGGCGAAATAAATTTGAAGGTGGGAAGCAGCTCAATTACAATCTAAGGCTTTGGTCGGAAACGCGGAGATTGGACATATTTATGATAATTACTGAAATTGTTCGCAGGATGGCTACACTGAATAAGTCTACTAGCAGATTTCTTATATGTGTTGAGGACCTCTATACAAGATAAAGGTTTATCTGCGACACTGCTCAGAAAGGCCTAATTATGGAGATGGAGCAAATTTAATGCAATTAGTGGAATTGATAATACGGTGGGTTACATTAAATTGTTACCACTAATTACCTTAAATTGAAATGAAAATGAAATGAAATGAAATTTTGAGTTTTACGTCCCACGCTTATGCCGGTTAGGCTAAAGAAGACGGTGATAATGAGTAATGAATGAAAATGATGGAATGAAGAAAGTGGGAGGAAACGGGAGAACCCCGAGAAACCCCACGCACATGGTGTTTGTCCACCACAAAGTTCACTTGGCGGGAGCAGGGTTTGAACCCGAGACCCCTAGCACCAGAGGTGAACGCTCTACCACTGAGCCACCGCTGCCCCAACCTTAAATTGAACCCACCTCTGTTATTAGCTTGGAACTAAAGTCCAATATAAGCTATTTTCTTGTATCGAGAACCTGAAAACTATGTGAAATTCCACTGCTTACTTCCTTGACTTCATATTGTATAAGTAAAATTCCAAATGTTCAAGTATTAATGGATAGATAAGAATGAAGCATTATCTGGAAATGACTCGATTTGAATACAATCTAAATATGAAATCACGATTTGAAATTGCTGGAGAAACACCTATAATTAGAAATGTAGTACCTATTTAAACGTTTGATCAGATTTTTATGTGATATAGGTAACATAATTTATTACATAAAAAACAAGTATTGCACAATCATGTTCAAGAAACCTACCGCAGAGAAGGCCTAAACTTAAACTAAGATAACAGCATGACAATTTATTTATATACTATGATTTACATCGTTTTGTGCTCTTTATGATTGCCATAAGCATCACCATTTACTATCCCATCAGTGTGAACAGAGACTGACCATTTTTAAGTTTGAAGTGGAAAAAAGTGGATGTTCTACTGTTTTTTTAAAATATTACTCAGCTACTGCTAAGCCTGCTTTGCCCTGTCCTCGATATTCTTGTGTTCGTGTCACACTCCAGTCCAGTAGACATTCAAAAGTGCAAGGAAGATTTGAATAAGTTACCGTTGTTCGGTTCATGGCTCATGATTCATGGTTTTTCTACCGGTAGGGGCACTAAAATTTTCTAGTGTCTAGACATCGGGAAAGCTAAATGAATAGCGAAGTAGCAAAAGTCCGTCGACAAAGCAGCAAATAAAGTCACTTCCGAGTCGATGAGACTGATCATGTATGTTTTAGTTTTATGGGCTTTAGTACCAGGAAATTTATTATTTCTCTGTATGTCTGTGTTTCAATCGCGTGTAACTAAACAAAGCTGAAAAGATCAACATTTCTTTATTATCTATCTCATCATCAATTTGTCTCCCCTCTGTGGAAATGGTAATTGCAATTGTGCATGTAATTAATAGAGAACGGATTTTAAGGTACAGCACCTTTTCTAAAAATATAGTTGTTATAACAACCAAAGTTGAAAATATGTATTTCCGGGCATAAAACGAAACTGAATTGAATCCACTTTGTTGCACCTTTTTCGTGAATGCTGCACTTTTTTTTTAGTTAGATTAATAAAATTTTCCTTTTTGTTACTTCTTTTAGCCTTCCGCACTTTATTGTCCCTTTCCTCTTTTTTTTTAAAAAAAAATGGACAGAACAATGTGTTTTATTTTCAATCTAGTTTACACATACCATTCCATAAATTTAGTCGCAGTATAGATGGATTTGCTAGAGATAAATTTGAACTGAATTTGCGAAACAATTCGAATATAAAAACCTTTGCAACGTCAACTGAACTTCCTGCCCGTGTGCTTACAAAATGTGTACCATTGGTTTCCGTTGATGCCGATCGAAGTTTCTCCGCAGACTAGGATCTCCTGAGCTCCAAACGATAGAAACTAACATTTGGAAACAGAAATGTTGTGCATAATCAAGTATAACCAGTTACTGAAGACCCAGTAGGATGTGACGGTTTCTCAAGCCACAATATTGCTAAATTGAACTTTTCTTTTTTAAAATACGGAGTTGGTTTAAACCACAATTTTATTACAAGAATGTTGAATGTTGTACAAGTTTGGGATTAAATAAAACAATTTTGCAATTTATGTCCAATGTTTAAAGCCAAGACTTTAACAATATTTGTTGGTGTAATGAATAAAGAATGTTCATGTAACTGTATACTATCCTATTAGCACTTTTTTGCACCATTTGAATGATTTTTCAGCCCCTTTTATTCCCTTTTTCCTGCGACATTTTTGCACCTTAAAATCCACCCTTTAGTAATTAATTATCTTGCACAGATTTGTGTGTTTTCAGTGTTGCATCAAATACTCAGACAAGGATAACGAACTTGATGTTTCAAACATCAACAGTGCCTCTGATTGTGAATAACTTTATTCTTATTAAGCTATTTTTGCTGTTTCTTTCATAATTAAGCATCTTGATAAATTGATAACTTGATAAACAGTAAAATAACTTGATTAACAACTATAGCATATCAAGCAGTAGCGTCTCAATTTACTCATAACTATTTTAGTGGCATTCGCATTCAGCATACGAGTATTTAATAGTGATTATACTTTGCCCACCCATCGATTTCCTGAATGCAGTCTGTACCTGGAAGTTCTCACAATTTTCGAAAGTAAGGAACCATGATCGTCACTGCGTAATGTCCTATTTACGCCAACCTATAAATAGCAATTTATTTTTAACAATTTAGTCTTGAAATTATAAAGAGCAATCAAGAAGGATGTTATTACGTAAGGAATACATTTAATTATAATAATTATAGTATAAGTAAATATACGCTCAAAATATCAAACTGAAAATCAAAAACAAACAATTATTTACTTACAATTACGTGAATTTCTGCTCAAGTCCTCTTTCTTTGCGTAGAAACCTCTGGATTACTGCTTTAGAAACAGTAATAGGGGCCCGAAACCGTAAGTCTTGAGGATGACCCACTAATGACAAAGTAAATGAAAATAAGGGAAATAAAAAGGCAGAATGGAAAACCGTTCTGTAGCTTAACGTCCAGACTTTTTTTTTTATCAACTGACACTTCCAACAACTTGGATCGAGAAAAAAAAATGATGTTTCTTTTCACCGTACTCCTTACACGTATTTTAGGAAGAACTCGATTGCACCATTAACTTTTGAATTGAATGATATGCTTAGCAATAAAAAAACGTGCGTAAATCATACTCCCTCTCCCCCGCAAAACATGTTTTCCGTATTGCTATAAAATATCTACATCCACAAATATATCTACAGATTTGGCCACGCTTGAGAGAAGCAGAAAACTCAAGACGTTGATTTCCTAACCAACGCCCTAGATCACACAAGCACGAGGTGAGGAACACGAAGCGGGTGCACAATAGGAGTCTTCTAAAGAAGTGAAAATTCAGCCAAAGCGTTGCCAACGACTTACTCGCAGAGTTGCCTCCTCAAAACATGACGGAGACCGCACAGCACTTCTCTGTTCTTTTACACTTCAACACATGATTCTGTCTCGTTGAAAATAAAAAATCCCAAGTTCTGACGATCCGTTTAATTAAATTAAAATACTCTTTTCTTCATTTTCCGTTGGGCGTTAACACACGACTTGCACACCCAGAGAAGACGCTACTGATATCAAGTTATTTTGTACGTAAGTATACATACATTACAGTATTGTCTTTTCTACATAAGGTATTTCGTTGGCCGTTTGTCAACCTTTCTTTTATAATCTACATATATCATATATTGAAAACATAAAAAAAATGTGTCAATTGTTATAATTGTAAATAAATAGTTTATTTGTTTTAGATTTCACCCATTTACATTGTGATACGATAATGTTGAAGAGGGTGTTTTTATATATATTCAAAAACCAAAACTTCCTTCATGTCTACCTTAAAGTATCAAAATTCTTATTATAACTTTTCTTTATTACTTTTTATCAGTATTTACAAGATCTGCTATTGATCGAAAATACAGGGTGTTTCAATATGAATATCTGGGTTTTAACGCTTTGCAGTGTTTATTATAATTAACTTACAATTATAAACAATACATCAGATGAAAGAGCTACTCAAATAGTTTTGTACGTGCTCATGCCATGCACTGTTCGAAAACGCCAGTAGCAAAAATAGCGACAAGGAAGCAAAAAGCTTTTGGTGTTTTACGTTTTGCAAATACTGAATCTGAAAGTGAAACTGTGTGAAGAATTTTAAGGAGATGCTTACATCTGCTTAATTATCGTTTGTAGTTGCTACAAGTTTTACAGATTAAAGTTTACATGCGAACTTTGCAAATTAAACGTTGCTGCATGACGATGATGATTTTCTGGATCGTATCGTCTTCAGTGATGAATCGACATTTCACCTAAGTGGCGATGTGAATACTCATAATGTTCGCCTTCTGAGAGTCAGAATATCCTCACGAGATGGTACGTTTACAACGAGATTCCCCTAAATCGAATGTTTTTTGGGCCATATCCCGGCGGAAAGTTCATGGACCTTTCTCGCCTATCCACTCGATGTATGCAGTGCGACGAATGGTGCTGACATTTAACACTTGTAGGAAAAACTATTTGAAGTGCTCTTACAGTTTATGTACTATTTAGAATTGTATGTTAAAGGAGATAAATAGCACAAAGCATTAGAACCCAGTTATTTATTTTGGAACACCCTGTAGTTCATACTCTTTCTTCCTGGGAATGATTAAAGTACTCCGATGGAGATAATGATTGATTTGTAAGGGACATGATTGACAATTTTCATTTTTCAAGTGTTTTTCTACTTTTCCTTTCTGAATAAACAAAGATCTAGTGTAATCTTCAAAGCATTCTCAAGCGCTTCATTCGGGGGAAGGGACGGTAAGGAAGACTGGAATATTTGTTGGATAATTATCTAAATATAAGAAGGCTTTTTATTCATTGCGGGGTGCAGGGAAATGCGTTATACTGACAATAAAGAAGAGAAAATCACTAATTAAACCTAGCCATCACTTGATTTAACGAAGAACATAACAAAAATGAGGGAAGTAATGATCCATGGGATAATGGGTACCGGTGATGGTTAGTACGTAATTATTGTAATGATTATTGCGTTCTAATGATACCATACAGTAATATCTTACGAACCATAATTTTGGAAGAATCCGGGAAATTTCGAGAAGCTCCTCAGAAAAATATATTTTTAGCAATCTGGGCGCCTTATCCTAACACCAAATGTCCCCAAGCATTAATGCATGTTTCTTATTATATTTTTGATTATCTTCATTGTAGATTCATGGTTTGTACGTCACTCTCTTTAGAATAATGGAAAGCTTTGATCGATACTCCATGCATGTGTAACGATCCATAAATTCGAAAGATTTTTTTAAATCTTAAAATGTTTCCTTTAAAATGTATATTTTAATTAGACACTTCTATTAGGACCCCAGTGTCAGGTACAGTGGGAGACACTTCTGGATGGTACAGCCATATGGAGATTTACGTCAAGAGTGCTCCACCAGTTGAGTCCAAAGTATTTGCTGGAAGTATTGCAACCGAATTAACTTTAAAAGAAGGCGGGTGGCATAATCGCCAGGCAATGAAAATTCCCGCACACTTGGGTGAAATTCCCACTACCGTCTACAGCATCATTTCTCCAAAATGGGACGAATCTACTTCTTATGGCAAACATATTACTGGATATTTGTTCTATTTGTGGAGATAAGTTGAAACAAACAATTGAAGTCCAATCCTGTTGCTGTTGGAATGAACTCTCTTTAAGTCGTTTGATCTGAAATGACTTTACAGAACCTAAATAAATATTCTGTCACTTCAGGGGAGGAGGGCAAAATCTCCCCTTCTACTGTATGAAAACATATACTTTCAATCAAATGCTTAGCGAGAGTGAACCCATTGGTATAGCTCTTTTATGATTTGAAATCTTGCTCCCAAGCCATTTTTTGTCATAACTGACAACATAGGAGAACGGGAGATGCAAATATGATGAAGGAGAAATACACTCACATGTGCAAATTCAGAATTGGAGACAAAATGATCGGATAGCATCCATATTTTGTCGAAAATTTTGATTTTGTAAGTAGACATGTAAAAGCTCACCCGAACTTGAGAGCATCCCATTACCAATTGTTGAATTAAAGTGGAGAACTCAGTTGAGAGCATCAGATGATTACGGAGGGAGAGAAACATCTTAAGATATGGGGAACGAACAATGGAAAAAATACCAACTTGCCTCGACCGGACTCGAACCCTAAAGCCCATGATTACGAAATCACGCCTTTGCTCACTCATCCACGGAGCCACACAGAGTCTTGCGGTCATACGTCAGGAAAAGCGTTCGTTACGACCAGTGATTTATTTGTAGGGGGAAGCTAGGGAAATTCCCCGTCTCTAGTTTTTCTTTCCTTGGCACTAACTTAATTACTGTTGTCCCACCCTGAGAAGAATATTTTCCACCAGTCGAGAAAATTTCCTAACAATTTGCATACATTTTAAGCAACACAAAACATTTATTCATCGCTGTTCTGCATAATTATACTTACACAAAGGAATTATTTTCAATTCTATGAATTCCCGTACCAAGTAAACAGAAGTACTGAGTTTGAAATTCTATATCTCGCGAATAGTTTTGCAGAAAATACCTAAGCTAAATTTTCTATTGGGAACAGGGAGAAGCACACACGCGGAGCTTAGGAAGCAGATTGCGCCCATAAGATTGGTTTTGGTCAGTAAGGGACATAAATTTACATTCAAATGGCAAAATCACACGTTTAATTATGCTATAATTTTACTTTTAAGAACTTCAAATGCGTAGAACGAAGGCATTCTTTTTTGCTTGGAGGAATAAAATTATGGCTGAAGGTACTACACATTCCTTGCTACCGTATCACGATTTAATTAAATGTTTTAAAAGTTTTTAAAGCTGAATCCCTAACCAAATTGATAACTGCATGATCTATCTCTTTGCAGTTCACTTAAAACACTATAGAATTATCGTAAAACTTAATAAAAGGAAAAAAAGTTCTTTCACAGCCTGAAGCTTACGATTATTACCATATACTTATAGCGTAGGTGATTCGTGTATCTTCTTTCGTAGCTCATTGGATCCGTTTAGAATTCCTATTCCCGCGACCCGTGTTCGAATCTTCGCGTCGCTGTTTTTTATTTTTATTTTATTATTGATCAGATAGGACTCCAGTAGAAAGAAACATATGGTTACAGTTCAAGGTGTGATTCGATATTCTGCAAGTATTTATTTATATTTTTCTTGTCAAGCGAAAAATTGAAGTAGAATTTTACATGCGTAAAACTTCTAAATTTGACTGTTAATAAGAACTATGAATAAGATTACAGCTCAAAATAAATTGAATTCTCTTCAATTGTTGTCCATAATTAGCTATGGTCAAGGAAATGGATTTAAGCTGTTTTGTGTGTGATCAGCACATTGACTTCGATCATCCCTATTTTTTGGAACTAAATATCACTAATTTTGTTTTTTTCGTTTATATATAAAATTCTCATCCTTTAGTCCTTAACAAAACAGATATTATTGTTCAAACTGTCACTATGGGATTACATTTCATTATATAAAAAAAATTAAACTAACTATATATATATATATATATATATATATATATATATATATATATATATATATATATATATATATATATATATATATATATATATATATATATATAGGGGAAACCATATAGTCGTTGGCACTCTGACAATTATTGGCACTTTCCTTAGTTTTTTCTCTTCACTAAGGAAAAATGAATACGTGTTGGTAAAAATTTCCTGCAACTGGGAGCTCTAATCTTCTCTGCCCGCGTTCCCTTTGTTTGTTTTGCCGGGAACCTTTCAGTTGGAGGCAAACTCTAGTCGACAGTGGAAGATATTTGGATTTTTCAATTTTGCAGGTAATTCTTATACTTTTTGTTAAGGATATCTATCAGCTTAAGAGAAATGTAATTAGTTTGGTATTGTTTAAAATATTTTAATATTTTTTGCACGAGAGGAATTGGGTCTACTAATCATTCCAATGGTACATTTTCAACCGATTTGTTTGTCCTTCGAGTGAATGCATGGGGTGTAAATAACTGTACGAATGAAAATATAAAATGTCAGTCATTGGCACTAGAGTGCCAATCACTGTCTCTGATGCTGAAGAATAAAATAGCTTGAAAACTGTCCGATAATGCTTTCCATCTCCACATCTATTCTTGGTCAAAATTTTGGTTTCCTACTCTAATAGGTAACAGTTATTGGCACAGTGCCAAGAACTGTATAAATGACCATCCAATGACTGTAGGGATTTGCAGCAGAATAGGTTCTGGTAATGAAATATGTCTAATATGCCTATTGAAATTATTTGTTCATGTAGTCTAGTCCAGGGGCGGACTGGCAAAGTTTGGCCCACCCCGCTGAGTTACATAGTTAGCCCACCATCAAAATTTATTATAATAGTTTGAACGTTGAGTTACAGCAAGAAAATATTTTTCAAAACTCAGCTAGTCGGCCATGAAGTGCGCGTGGTCAGACACAAGAATAGTTATTAACAATGGCGAGCTAGCCTAAGTCAATGTGAATAACGGTGTAAAGAAACTCCGGTAAAGAAAAGTCTGCTGTGAGATTCAAAACGTTAGTCCCAAACGTCTGGACGGTTATGGACATTGTTGGTGTTAGCAACATGGGCATTTAGTTTCTACTTTTTTTTAAATGGTAGGGCCTAGATCAATGTCAAACTTAAATTATTTCATATAAAATTAATTACAAAACGTTTTCTTATTGTTGCAGAAATAGGCACACAATGCCAAAGATTGGAAGAAAAAGATATTCACTATAACAGAGAAGTGCTTCCCTTGAAGCAATATCAAAAGGTGTAGGAATAAAGACAGCATCGAAGCAGTATGGCGTTCCTCGGTCTACATTACAAATCCATCTGAGAAATCAAGATGTGAAATCATCTTCCGGACCACGACCCATTTTAGAATAGGAAGAACCATTGTTGGTGGAATTTTTAATAAAATGTGCTGAAAAGAGTTTCCCCAGAAAGAAACAGGATATTCTTAAAAGTGTTGCGGAAAGAACGTGCGAATCTGTTACAAGTGCGAGTGCTTGTGTAACAGAAAACGACATAAGATCATGGTTTCATAATATACAGAAGTATTTTGAAGCCAATAACCTTACAGATGTTCTGCAGGATGCAACACGTGTTTACAATGGTGATGATACTAAATTTTAGCTTTGCCCGAAAACTGGAAAGGTGTTAGCGTAAAAAAGAACTAAGTAACGTGTACGATGTAGACACGCGAAAATGCAAAGGAGTCTTTAACAGTTATGTTTACTTTCAGTGCTGCAGGTGACGTAACACCCCCAATGATAATTTTCCCTTATGTTCGTGTGCCTAATGATGTGGCTCTATCTGTGCCTACAGGATAGGGTATCGGTCGCAGTGAGAAGGGGTGGATGAAAGCCGAAGTATTTTATGGATAGATAGGTAATGTGTTGTATCCGTAATTAAAATCGAAAAATGTCAAGTTCCCGATTATATATTTTGTGGACGGTCATAAAACTCATCTTACTTACCAACTTAGCGAAATTTGCTGCAAGCTTCAAATTGAACTCATTGCTCTGTACCCCAATTCTACAAGAATATTGCAACCTGCTGACGTTGCCGTATTTACACCATTGAAGTATGGGTGGAAGCAAGTGGTACGAGAGTGGCAACTTTATAATCAATTGCAGTCTCTGAAGGAAGCTAAATTTGCTCCTCTGTTGAAACAAGCAGTTGACACTTACATTTCGCCATCTATTATACAAAATGCATTTAGGGCATGCGGTTTACACCCATTTGATCCCAACGACATAGATTACACTAAATGCCTTGCAAAACCAATACAAACAGTTCAAGAAATACGCGGTGGTAATGAGCAAACTAAGGATTTAGTATTAACCAGAACCGAGTTTGAAAGTATAGTAGGAACTGATGTAATGAGAAGACTTCAGGAAGTTGACAATGAACAAGTCCTTGTAAATAAGAACGAAGAATTCCATGTACTGTATCGCTTATTTCAACATTTTATAGATAATAGTAGGCCTAAGTCTTCGGTAGAGAGATGTGTTAATCTTCAGTCGGGGCAGACGAACAATCAGCAAGGTTCACCTGTATCATCTGCATGTATCCAACTCAATGATTTCAACCACTCAGATACTGCTAGTGATGCTCATACTCTTTGTGAAGTAAACCCTAGTACACCTACCAATGGCAGTACTACAGATGCAAAGACCGAACACCCGTTGCTGCAAGATGTTTTGATATGGCCAGAAACTTCTAAGAGAAAGGGGAAACGAAATGTAGAAAGACTGCCGTTTATAATAACGTCTCATAAATATCAAGCTATTTTGCACGACAAAAATGAAGAAGCAATTAGCTGAACAAGAAAAAGATAAGAAAGCAAATAAGGAAGATGTCTGAGAGAAATGAACAAGAGTTAAAACGTAGAGGAAAAGCATCTGCAAAGAAATCAAAGCATGAGGTCTATCTCGATTGTTCAACGGAGATAAGCGGTCCTTCAACTTCTAACCTCGAAAAAGACAAAGGACTGACTGAATCAATACAAAATGGAACACTCACAAGGATGCTGAACTTCGATTCGTCATCAGCTGCGAGAAGCAACGTAATATCTTTCAAACACTGTTTTCAGCTATTCTTTTCGGGAAGGATGGATCTTGAATGCGAGTTGTGCCACAGCAAGTATCACAGTCGTTGCATTCCATAGTACCATAAGGAACACATACCAGAAGACATAGAACATGGAGTTGTGTGTCACGGATGCTACGTTCTACAGGATGACAGTGAATGTGTTCTCAGATGAGGACGAGATTAATGAAACGGATTGACATAAATCATTGAAACATACAATTTTGTTTGTGCATTTCTCGTTTATTTAATTTTAAAAATATGTTGTGCATTCACCGGTTTCAATTTGTCTTTACTTCATAATGTCCAAGGTCTAAAATGTCTATTTCTTGTCTATTAATACATATAATATTTGATATTACTTCCAGTCAGGTCTACAAACCTTATTTCTGTCAATCGTATCTTCTACTCTATGCTTTATAATGGTGCCAATAGCTGTCTTCATTGGGTGCCAATAACTGTTTTTTGAGTGCCAATAACTGTAAGATCATTGTCACATTACAAAATATATTTTTATTGCCAAACTTTACATTTGTATTGTAATTTCTCAACATACTATTCAATTAGAGATTCCCAGAAAGTATATATTAAAAAATCGCCAGTATATGTTATAAAATAAGTTTTTTATAAAGATATGAATGAAAACAAGTCCTTAAAGTGCCAATAACTGTATGGTTTCCCCTATATATATATACTTAAAAATATCGAAAATAATATGACAAATATTATGAACAATTTTATAATAGAACTAAGCAATGTTTTATAATACACTAAACTGAATGAAATACAGGGTATTTGAAGTTAGCGATAATATTGCCAGTAGATTCTGAAATACAAGTTTCTTGAACAGATAGGGACACTTCACCTTGAAATATACACCTTGAATTTGATTCTCGATAGAATCTGAAATATGTTAAGAACTTTAAATCTTGAATAACGCAACACAAGTTTGAATCCCATAGCTGTAATTGAGTCTTTATAAATTCACTCTTTTTATATAAATCAACAAATCCAAAACCGGATATTTATTCAAAAAGTATTTTCTCCTTTACGTATATTTCAGGGAGAACATTTAACGTCAACTTTTTATTAGCAAATGTAGCAACTGATCAAATTGAATAATGCTAAAAATAGCCTACTTCGCTTGCTAGAACTTATCTTTGGTAGAAGTTCATACATCAAATCCTTTTTTTTTTGTGTTTCTTGTTTTTTTTTGTTTTTTTTTTTGTTTGTTTGTTTCTTAGGTTTCTGAATACTTCGGAAGATTTTAACAGAATCCTTGTAATTATACATTTATGTTTGCTCTGTTTGATATGAAAAAAATATTTCTTATGAATAAAATGGTCTGCAAAGCTCTTTGTAGAATGTCTGTTATTAGTTGTAGTAGTTAGTTTTACTTTAGCGTCCCATTCAGCAGCGAGGCTATATGAGACATGGACTTACAGCTTAACGTGGGATCAGAAACCATAGGCTTTTACTGAGAATCGAGCTCCGTTTTTAGGGGAAAAAATCTAACCACAGTCAGTACCTTCACGTTGGGGTTAGAACATACCCTATTATTATACTGGTATTTGGAAGCAGTGATAATTGGTTACGGATTTCTTGACCTGGAAGCAATCACACTCGTGTCCCTGCATGACCGGAACAGACCTGGGGACGACGACACGTCGTGATACGCACGATGAAATTATATGATACTGTTAAATATTAAAGTTAATGCATCATTTTTATATCAATAGATAACTTAAATAAAAAAGACAGTAACAATACTATTAACGTATATCTACATAGTATATAAATTAAAAATACGTTGTCTATTATAGCGAAAAATGGCTGAACCGTTTGAAATGAATTTTATTGACATAGTTAACCTCTAGCTTGGACTAGGTTATTGAGATCTTGCTCGGGAGAGTACTCCCGGTAGTAGTAACTAAATACACGATTCTGATTGGTTGGCGTTATCCATATCTTGCTACGTAGCCTATACCTATGTATATAACAGAAATCATACGCTTGTTGCTATCGGTCCTCGTGGTCGTGTGCGCTAGCGTTGTAAGCTGGTAACAAGAATTGCTTTTGGCATGAGTTCAAACCCGGCCGAAGGAAATTTATCTATTTTTTTTTAATTGTTCATAACACTTTTTTCAATAAAATATGATGAAAAAGTACTCGAAAAGGAGATTTGCTTACTTTTGGGGAGATAAGTAGTAGTGGTAGTAGTAGTACAGCAGAGGCGGATATATATATATATATATATATATATATATATATATATATATATATATATATATATATATACTAGCAGCGTTCACCCCGCTTCGCTGCGGTCACCCCGGAACGCAATAAACTTTGTTACTTAGATAATTTTTACTTTTTCGCTTTCAAATTGCAGTAAATGTTAAAATTATAGCGCCTGTCATTTATGTTAACCCGCCGAGTCACATGGTCATGCGGGTTGCATATAAATACGTTTATTTTTACCTATGATGAACTAATAACAAAGGATTTGTACGTATGGACACTTGAATGGTCAATTATCTCAAGACACTGGTAATTAAAAATTAAAGTGATATGATAAAAACCATCTAGGGTCCAAATCCTAATAACCCCCCAAAAATGAAAGAAATTGGTTCAGCCGTATTAGCGTGATGAGTTCACAAAGGATTTGTGCGTTCTCTTTTATATATATATATATATATATATATATATATATATATATATATATATATATATATATATATATATATATATATATATATATATATATAACTTTCCATGAAATCATGAAAATAAAAAAAAAATTACTTCCAACTCTATTCAGAAAGTAGGTATATTGGCACGTATCGAACCGAGTTGTTTGCTACGCGACGTTATGCCTTCAGGCAAACTTCTGGCTATCGACTAGGTAAGTCTTATGGGCCACTATGAAGAGAGAAAGAAAGAAAGAAAGAAAAAGGTATGCTTGTTTCATGGGGAGAACAAAATATAATAGTCTATCTGCTCCTTGACATTAAGTGTTTGAAACCAATCTGTTATGAATATCCATTTTTCTAATTTCCTTAGGAGACTAAAGAGAAACGTTAATTCTCCTATATATGAAAGAAAAATATATATCTCATATATCACACAGATAACGAAATAAAATAGCATATTTATCTATGCCTTGGCATTAAGTGCTTTAAAATTGTTCAGAATATTTTTCCTTATTCCCATAATAAAAAGAAAAAATGAGAATTGTTAATTCCCATAGAAGAAGAAAGAAAAATATAATTATATTTATTAAACAAAAAGAATAAAGTAAAATATATTTAAAATATATTAAAACAAAATACGACTAAACTAAGTAAAACATTTACTCCGAATAGTCTCTGCAAGTAATTTGTAGAAAATTGTCAGAAATAATGAGCATAAACTATCAGGTCTAGTTCTAAAAGTGTAGCAAGTGATAGTTCTAAACTCAAGTAGAATATTCACTCTGCTTCATTTAAATAGCAGACATTTTACAAAAATAATGATCTTTTGGCTGTATCGTAAATATTTTAGTAAATAAATAAATAAAATACATATGTATAATTTAATCATCGCAACTGGATAGCTGATTCTGTGGGTGAAGATAATGAATATTACTACAAACTGTTACAAAGGTGGGGGCCGCAGTGGCCCAGTGGAAGCCGGTGGGTGTAGCTAAGCAGCCTGTAGTGTTTTCAACGGCTCGGCTCACGACTCAGTCACCTCAACATACCGAGCCGGTTCGAGATCCATAAAATTGATTAGATGCTAATACAATACGAAGTATATGTTCTATAAGCCTTTCACACAATTCTACTGCTTGGGGCTGAAATCAGTCAATAATGAGGAAGTTAATTATTCGTCCCTGATTGAAAACTGTTCCGGAAGACATCTTTAAACAAATCCCATTTTTATGGAACATAGTGAAATTGATCAAAGACAAGCGCTACAATTCGAGTTTTGGTTTCATTTTAATGAAAATTGGCTTATGCTTTCAACTAATAATCCTATTGTTTGGGATTTAACTCTATCAAGAATAAGAGGTGAAAGCTAAAACACACCCTTTGCACATACACATATATAACAATTTTGTGTTATAGGCAAAACATCTGAAAATCATTTGATTAGACAAAACATAGGCTATTTTTACTTTAGGCCATCCGCATCATTCGAATTTGTTGCGGGTGAAATTGGCAATGGATAAGCGCGTAAAAGGGACCAAGTTCCTCTGAACTTCGAAACTTGGTTATTTAAATATTATAATAAAATATGTTTAAAAATAACTTCCACCATATTGAGTCAATTTGATTCAATATGGCGTATATTTTCTTTGGGGCTTCTCGATCATCCCTATTAAACGAAGTCAATTGGGGTCAAGAGAAAAACGAAATTAACTTTTTCAGTTTTACGTCCAAAGATTATGCCCTGTAGACTAAGGGGGACGATGATTGAGGGATGTGAATTATGATGGTAGACTTGATGGAATGATAATGTGGGAGGAAACGGAAGTACGCCGGCTATCAAGAATTAGAGGTTGAATTACTTTACCCTGACGTTTAAAAAAGATCCAGTATAACTTCTGTAAAAAATGATTATTTTTTAAAGAATATGGTGCGAGTGTAATTTGGAGTTTATGAACAAGCCACACTTTTAGGGGTAAAATCAGTCAAGAATGACCAATCGCCCCCTCCCAATCATGTTCCTTTACAAAATTCCAAATATTGTTTTGTAGGTTCCCAATTAACTCCGCTGTTTGGAATTATAATTGGCCAATAATAAAGGAGTAAATTTCATTCCTCTTGTCATGTAACACGAAATATTTCGTGTAAATTAGTTTTGTGAAACATAATGTGTTTTGTTTGAAATTAGAGGCATAAAGTTATTGTTTTGAGTTGAAGTTGGAGGGGAAAAAAGGTGAATTAATTTCATTTCGTGAAACTGTTAACAACATTTTTTCTCCAAAGTTCCAATTTTTCATGAAATAGTAGGTATGTTTTCTTTCATGCTGTAGTTAGGTCTATTGTTTATGCTGTTATGCATGAGAGTTGGGGAAATTAAGCCAATTTCAAGATTACATTTTACGATAACTTCTGTGCTTTTGTTAAACCTGATTTCATGAAGCAACTTTTATTTTTTTTTATTTATTTATTTATTTATTTTTTTTTTTTTTTTTGAAAGTGTAAGAACTACTATTGTTGGTAGGGACTGAAACTGATGAAGAGAAAGATAATGCAAATGTAAAAGTTGAAACGAAATCCGCTCGCTTCTTTAACACACAGCACAAGTAGTGGTGAAAAAAACGTTATTTTGTAAAGAAGAAATAAAATATATAATTCTAGCCCCAAATGTCTTTTGGGCATTAATTAGGGAAAAAATAAAATTAAAACTAATTTTTCTAAAAACGAAATAAAATATTTAACTTTAGCTCCAAAGGTCTCTTGAACTTAATTGAGATGAAAATAAAATCAAAGTTGAATTTGATGAAGAAAACCTAAGACATTTAATGCAGCTTCAAATGTCTTTTAGGTTAATTGAGAACAAAAATGAAATGTATAAGTTCTTTACCATTGAACAAAAGAAGAAAAGATAAATAAAAGGCAAATATTTGGAAATTAAAGAATTCTAGTATTTTGTCTAGTCACCTTCTGCTTCTATAACGTCACCCAAACGATTAGGTATACTAGCTACAAGATTCGAGAATATAGTTGGATGTTGTTGGAAATTATTCCAGAGTTCTATTACATGTGCCTCAAGAATTCCTTTGTTACGGTCTTGTCGACGTTCTTTCCATTCTTGAACCATTAACGCCCAAAGATGTTCTATGGGGTTAAGGTCTGGCGATCGAGGAAGCCATTCTATACATATTAGCTCTGGATGATCTTCCAACCATGCTTGAGTTTGCGTCGAGATATGAACACCGCTGTTGTCTTCCATAAACACGAATTCCTCTTGTTCTGGAAATTTTTCGTGTAGAGACGGAAGCAGTGTATCCTCCAGTACTTGGATATAAGTCGCACTAGTCATTCGTCCAGGAACAGGAATAATATCGCGCGGACCTTCAGCTGTCATAGAGCCCCAAAAATGAGCTGAAACTCGTCTTGAATGTTCGGTGCGAATGACATGTTGTTGAAGTATCGTGTCCCGCGTGGCCTGTATAATAACATTCTCCCTTGCAGATCAGAGAGGAACACCTTCTCATCAGACCAGATGACGAGATCCCAATAGGCTTGTGGAACACTCACGTTCTTCTTAGCCCATTCTGAACGCCTTTCCTTGTGGTAATCTGTCAAAATAGTTCTCATAGCTGGTTGTGCGTGATGGAGTCCAGCCGCAGTAAACCGTTGCCTTACTGTCTTATGTGAACATCCTAGTTCAACAGCTTTGTCTCTCAACACAGACACTATTTTAGTTCTAGGCACTTTTGCTGACACTAGAATCACAAACGAAATACTCCACAGGATGTATGAATGTGAAGGCGTGTAATAAGGATCAGAGTAATATTATGGGTTGATTTACTTATTGATGCATGTTCATTGTGGGTATTATTAATTTTATTTTTGTAAAGAAGCAAGTTATTACCCGCAAATATAAATATAACTCTAACTAAACTCTTTTTCTATTTTTGAGAAAATAATATGACGAGTGTGGATCTTTTTATTTGTTTTTGGGTGTGAGACTGTTGACCAGGGTAAAAGAAATCATGATTTTTTTAAAAAAAATATCATTTTTGTTGATTTTTTAAAATTTAAATCGATTTTTTTATTTATATCAAAACTTTCTCCTCATATAATACAAGTCGCGAACTGCAGAAAGGACATTAGAAATTAGTATTAAATGTTAATTATGTCATTTAGGTGGAAGTATTGGGATTTAATTTTGAATTAATCCCCAATCGTTTACCTATTTCAATCCCAAACAATGTGTCTCAAGCATTAAGGAAAAATCTTACAGCAACGTTTATCAATATGACACTTTTCTTTTTGCGAAAGTTACTGATGTTTGGCAGGGCCATATTTAAAAAAAATCGAAACTAGCTAGCCGCACGAAATAATATAAAGTCCATAAATTTCGCCTAAAATTAACTAACTCTATGGCGTATGGAATCCATAGGATCAATTCCACGTTCACAAAAGCTTTCCCTGACTTCTATCCTTAGGCAACTGGATCCAGTTTCTAATTTGTATTCCTATATCTGCGAAATCAATCTAAAAGTTGTCCTCCCATCTGCGCCTAGGTCTTCCTAATGGTCGTTTTCCGATTGGTCTTCCAGTTAAGACTTTGAAAGCGTTCCTACTTTTTTCCATCCTGGCTACATGACCTGCCCACCTGAGTCTCCTAGACTTGATGACCCTAACAATGTTTGGTAAACCGTACAAATTATGTAGTTCCTCGTTATGAAGTTTCCACCATTCCCCATGCCCGTTCCTTTTAGGTCCGAATATTCGTCTGAGGATCTTGTTCTCCAATACTTTCAGTCTCTGTTCTTCCCTCATAGCAAGCGACCATGTTTCGCAACCATACAGAGCAACAGGCATGATTATCGTTTTATATATTTTAAGCTTCAAATTGCTCGACAGAATTTGCGACGACAAGAGATTTTGAACTAAATAATAACACGAATTCCCTGCTTTTAGTCGACATTTAATTTCTTCGTGAATATCGTTTACGTCTGTTAATATTGATCTTAGATATTTGAAAGTATTCACTTTATCAAAAGAATTATTATTTTTTTAACGCATCCAAAATTTGCCGTATTACGATCCCGAATAACTTCTATGTATTTAGTACATAAATTTCGCCTGAAGTTTTAAACTCTATTATTTTTTATTTTTTTTTTTACAGAGGGGATCGAGCCTCCTAAATACGACCCTATTACCTGAAAACAAACAAATAGGCGTGGGCACAAAAGAACTTTCGTCTTAAATTTTCATGATGATTTCTCCGTTGGAATAGTTTTAACGATTAAAAACCCTATGTTACAAAGAGAAGAAAGCAGGATTTACCCGTTACCCGTTCAAAACGGGATTTTCTCTAATCATCCTCTGCATGATACTCGTTTTCATATTGTGCTTACATAATTTGAGTCTCATTGTATTTTCTTATTATCTTCCATAATCGAAATAACAGAACAGAAACGGGATTTTACTTATTTTCACTTTAATTTATTTCGGATTTTGATTTAAACCAACGACTTTTATTTAAAAAATCAAGTGATTTAAATCTTGATTAAATTCGTGGATTAAATCAGACTGATTTAAATCAATCCACCCTGCTGTTCACCCATTGAAATTTCCTTCAGTAGTAAGCAACTACTTATTCAATGAATCATCACTAAACGCTAGAGGCAAAGAAAGGCAAAGCAATATCGCCTGAAGGTCGTTTGAAATGCGTGTCTTGTCTTTGGTTTACCTGTGAAGTGAAGCATTTTGCTTCTTCTACTAAGTTCTGACACATTATGTCAATGAAATATTGGTCTGTTTGTGAAAACAAAGAGAGGAAAGAAAAAAATATGAGCTATCCGCGTCAGTCTATTAGATCTTTAAGCATGTTGGAAAAATAAACCATGTCCTGTATTTAACCAAAATATGGTTAATAAACTAGCGTTATTATCATTAAAGGCCGTATGCGTCCTGGAACCTTGTATTATACCTGGAAAAGTTCGTGTCAGATCCAGAGGAAATGTAACATTTTATAATTATGCAACGATAAATGAAAAAATGGAAGTACGCTCTGTCTTAGTGTTCGGTGCGGAAGACCTGGGTTCGATTTCCAGTGTGAGTTTATCTGGTTTGGGACAACACGTTAGGCTGTAGGCCCATGTCTCATATAGTCTCGGTGCTGCAAATTAAGTTAAAATTCTAACCATTCAACCCATCAGTCTTAGAGCTCATAGTATTATGAGAAAGTGATTGGTGTGATCCGTGATGCGTTGCAATTAAAAAAGCCACAATGAGAATCACAATGCTGGATATAAAAGTTGATTTCTCGCTGAAGCATCGTGACTTATAATTAAATTTCAGATTTTTAGCTTCTAAAAATTGGGCCTATGGGTCCCTAATATAAGCTTGGCTAAGTAGTTAATAGGGATGCGCACGAGTCGAGTCGAGACAGAATTTTCCTGAGAAAATTAGAGTCGAGACACAGCTCTTCCAATAAAAAAATATACGTTTTTCGAGTCGAGATATCACTTTTACAGCACATTTTCGAGACGAGACAGCTTCAAATCTTGTCTCGTGCGCATCTGTAATAGTTAAATATATTCTAAAACTCATGAAATAGAATCAACAATTAATTTAAAATTATTGACTGAGTATAAATGTAAACCCAGAGTTTAAAAATAAATATGTAAAAATGATTAGACACATAGTTGCATTCGTCTGGATATTCAAAGCCGGTTTTCACTGTTCACATCAGTTTAAAAATTATCAACCAACTAATTACAATTTCCATTCTCCACACGAGAAGAATAAGTGTACGAAAATGTTATTTGGGAAATATTTAAACCCCTTTCATCTCCCAGAAAAACAGCGAATGATAAAAGCTATCCCAGTCAATCCACGTGTTAACTACGTATGTTCAAAATTCATTGTAAACAGTTAAATTACTTCCTTGCTTTGACCATTTAATTAGGATCGTGTAGCAATAACCCCCGTTCCCCACTCCGTACATTCTACAAGACAAATTTTACTGGCTCGCTTGATTGAATTTTGACAATCCCTTAAAATCAAATAACTTATCTTTTCTGTTACTCTCAAGCGCTTATACTCTTACAGACCTTGCAGTTATCTTTCAGTGCAATGTTTTGACACATACAGACGCACTCATCAAACAAGAAAGGCAAATATAAATTTAGTACGAAGAGAAAGCAGAATCGTGTTGTTATAATTTCATTTAAAACTTAAATGAACATTAATGAAAAATTAGTTTCACGTTCCACGATAAAGTCCTTTAGGCTAAAGAAGACGGATCATCAACGAAACTAATGTTTCTTGAAGTAAAGTTTTAATGATCTCCTAACGAAAATCGAATCCCAGACTACACGAACCACAGGCGCACACGCTACCCACTAGATCAACAGGAACGGTTAGGGCTTCTTTAACTGTGTCGTAGACACTTTCATTTCCATCGTCTCCAGGTTTGTTAGGTCATACCGGATCCAGGTAATGAAATTCTTATCTAGTTTCATTACTGTTTCCCAATAACAAATTAATTTCATTTTTCTCTTGACCCCAATTGACTTCGTTTAATAGGGATGATCGAGAAGCCCCAAAGAAAATATACGCCATATTGAATCAAATTGACTCAATATGGTGGAAGTTATTTTTAAACATATTTTATTATAATATTTAAATAACCAAGTTTCGAAGTTCAGAGGAACTTGGTCCCTTTTAAGCCTACCTTTTTCTTTCTTTCTTTCTTCATAGTGGCCCTTAAGACTTACCTAGTCGATAGCCAGAAGTTTGCCTGAAGGCATAACGTCGCGTAGCAAACAACTCGGTTCGACACGTGCCAATATACCTACTTTCTGAATAGAGTTGGAAGTCATTTTTTTTTATTTTCATGATTTCATGGAAAGTTATATATATATATATATATCCCCTTCTGCTGTACTACTACTACCACTACTACTTATCTCCCCAAAAGTAAGCAAATCTCCTTTTTGGGTACTTTTTCATCATATTTTATTGAAAAAAGTGTTATGAACGATTTAAAAAAATAGATAAATTTCCTTCGGCCGGGTTTGAACTCACGCCAAAAGCAATTCTTGTTACCAGCCTACAACGCTAGCGCACACGACCACGAGGACCGATAGCAACAAGCGTATGATTTCTGTTATATACATAGGTATAGGCTACATAGCAAGATACGGATAACGCAAACCAATCAGAATCGTGTATTTAGTTACTACTACCGGGAGTACTATCCCGAGCAAGATCTCAACAACCTAGTCTAAGCTATAGGTTAATTATTAGGGTGGGCCGAAAAAGGCCGAAAAAAATTTTCTTTTTAGAAAATTAAGATTGAGTACCGTGCAAAAGTTGTATAATGTTATATTATGTTTCCTCACCAAAACAGAGCCGGATTAAAAGATATTTAACCGGGCCCCGGGGGCCCCAAAGAACGTTAATTTTGAAAAAAAAGTACCCAGCAATGAAAACATTACTAAAATATATTTTTTTAGAAAGTTAAGTTTGAGTACCATGCAAAAGTTGTATAATATTACGTTATGTTTCTTCACCAAAATAGAGCCGGATAAAAAAATATTTAACCGGGTCCTAGGGGCCCGAAAGAACGCTAATTTAAAAAAAAATGTAGCCAGCAATGAAAATATTATTAAAATATATTTTTAGAAAGTTAAGTTTCAGTACCGTGCAAAAGTTGTATAATGTTATATTATGTTTCCTCACCAAAACAGAGCCGGATTAAAAGATATTTAACCGGGCCCTGGGGGCCCCAAAGAACGTTAATTTTGAAAAAAATAGTTGCGAGTAGTGAAAATATTGAAATATTTTTTTTAGAAAGTTAAGTTTGAGTACCATGCAAAAGTTGTATAATATTATGTTTCTTCACTAAAATAGAGCCGAATAAAAAATATTTATCGGGGCCCCGGGGACCCGAAAGAACGGTAATTTTGAAAAAAAAGTAGCCAGAAATGAAAATATTATTAAAATATATTTTTAGAAAGTTAAGTTTCAGTACCGTGCAAAAGTTGTATAATGTTATATTATGTTTCCTCACTAAAACAGAGCCGGATTAAAAGATATGTAACCGGGCCCCGGGGGCCCCAAAGAACGTTGATTTTGAAAAAAAAAATAGTTGCGAATAGTGAAAATATTTTTGAAATATTTTTTTTTTAGAAAATTAAGTTTGAGTACCGTGCAAAAGTTGTATAATGCTATGTTTCTTCCCCAAAACAGAGGCAGATAAAAATATTTCACTAGGCCCTGCGGGTCCGAAAAGTGTTATTTTGTTGTTCTTTTTAAATATATATACCATTATTTTAAGTATTTATAGAAAATTGGTTAAGATTCCTAATACTGTAACTTGACCCCAGGATTTTAAATGTTCTGATCTGATGTGCAGCTCTTCGCCTGATTGGTGTTTAGTAGATATAATAGTACGAACACAAATACATAAGGTAAGGTTGAAAAATTGACCAACAAACACCAAACCAGCGCAGAACTCACCACGTGGAGATGGCTACAGCGAGTTCCTTCCACCCGCCCTCCTCTTACTTAAAGCTCCTTAGCGGAATCTTGGAACAAAATATTGAGATTTATGTCCGAAGCTTGGTAGATACTTACGTGCTTCCAGTTTTGCGCGAATATAATCGTCTCGTGCAACACTACCGCATACTTCTGAAGAATATTCTGTTACTACCTTTAGACACTTCTCCAAAACCTGCGTGTGGAAGGGGAACGTGACAAACTGAAACCTCCTCTTTTCCACAATCATTTCGGTTAGTTCTATTGATACGTTAGCCGAAATTGGAGGTTTCGTTACTAATACTTCTGACCAATCAGTCAAATCGATATAATCCGCATATTCTTCAATGCTTTGCCTATTGCAATTGTCAATTAGAACTATAGTTTGGTATTTTTGGCCATCAAAATAGAGACCCTTAAAATTAGTAGCTTTACACTGTAGACGGTTTCTTTTTTCTTTTTTGCTAGTTTCGTACGGATTTTGTTTTTATCTACTACCTTGTCTTAGTTTTGTTCAGTAAATTCATATCTTCTAAAACAGTGGATACAATTTTAGCACCTATTCGATATACCTGTTAAATCTTTTGCGGTACTCATTTGCTTAGGGCTCACTATTGTTTATTTAGGTTTACTTTAGATTTTATTCTCTAAACGATAGCTCCATGCGAACTCTTCATCGTCTGAATTCGGGGTGGAAGCGCTTACGGGATTGAGGCTAACGATTGTAACCCTCTTGTAATTGGTACCGCAGCATCATAATCGATCTGTGTGTCATGCTTTCTTTTGAGCCTATGGGTTTCTGCTTCAAACTACATTGCAACTCGTCATTTGTCTCTAATTTCTCTGATCTAATAGGAGCTCCCACTCCAAAAGCGGTATATAATTTGATTTACCACACTTACAGGTTAATCTATCGCAGCATTTGCAAGAGAAAATATCACATAACTTCTGAGCACCGTTCTTAAATTTCTTTAATTTGGCTCTTAATGGGGTATATCTCATTTCTTAATGGGGTTAATGATCGTTTCGCATTTTAAGTTGTAATTCAAAATCATATGCTTAATTCGAAGTCAAGACAATACAGGAAGAGAGGCTCGCAGCCATATTGTTTCTACTTTATTTGAATTCAGCAATGTAAGCGCCGCCTTCGGAAAGCCAGTGTTATGTATTTTGCATCCAGATGCAAAAAAATGATATTCTCTTAAAGTTTGAGAGTTCTGAGGTGGGCTCAACACAAAGGTTTTTCGTGTGTTAATATGGTAGTTATGAAAGATAGTTAAGCTCTTAATAGTTATTTGCATATATTAAAACCATGTATTTCATGTTTTATGTATTAATAGTAGTGTCTGGTAAAATGTTATTACCTAAAACCATTTTATTTGAACAAAAAATTAGGAACTTTAGGGCCACGGGGGCCCGGTTAAATATTGTTTTAAAATCAACATATTTGACATGGCTTCATTTCGTACCATTGCACAACTTTTGATAACTACTCAATCCTGAATATCTGAAAAAAAATTTTTCGGCCCAACCCATTAACTATGTCAATAAAATTCATTTCAAACGGTTCAGCCATTTTTCGCTATAATAGACAACGTATTTTTAATTTATATACTATGTAGATATGTTAATAGCATTGTTACTGTCTTTTTTATTTAAGTTATCTATTGATATAAAAATGATGCATTAACTTTAATATTTAACAGTATCATATAATTTCATCGTGCGTATCACGACGTGTCGTCGTCCCCAGGTCTGTTCCTGTCTTGCCGTCACACGAGTGTGATTGCTTCCAGGTCAAGAAATCCGTAACCAATTATCACTGCTTCCAAATACCAGTATAATAATAGGGTATGTTCTAACCCCAACGTGAAGGTACTGACTGTGGTTAGATTTTTTTTCCCTAAAAACGGAGCTCGATTCTCAGTAAAAGCCTATGGTTTCGGATCCCACGTTAAGCTGTAAGTCCATGTCTCATATAGCCTCGCTGCTGAATGGGACGCTAAAGTAAAACCAACTACTACAACTAATAACAGACATTCTACAAAGAGCTCTGCAGACCATTTTCTTCATAAGAAATATTTTATTTCATATTAAACAGAGCAAACATAAATGTATAATTAATTACAAGGATTCTGTTAAAATCTTCCGAAGTATTCAGAAGCCTAAGAAACAAAAAAAACAAGAAACACCAAAAAAAAAAAAGATTTGATGTATGAAGTTCTAGCAAGCGAAGTAGGCTATTTTTAACATTATTCAATTTGATCAGTTGCTACATTTGCTAATAAAAGGTTGAAGTTAAATGTTCTCCCTGAAATATACGTAAAGGAGAAAATACTTTTTGAATAAATATCCGGTTTTGGATTTGTTGATTTATATAAAAAGAGTGAATTTATAAAGACACAATTCCAGCTATGGGATTCAAACTTGTGTTGCGTTATTCAAGATTTAAAGTTCTTAACATATTTCAGATTCTATCGAGAATCAAATTCAAGGTGTATATTTCAAGGTGAAGTGTCCCTATCTGTTCAAGAAACTTGTATTTCAGAATCTACTGGCAATATTATCGCTAACTTCAAATACCCTGTATTTCATTCAGTTTAGTGTAATATAAAACATTGCTTAGTTCTATTATAAAATTGTTCATAATATTTGTCATAATATTTTCGATATTTTTAAGTATATATATATATATATATATATATATATATATAGATAGATAGATAGATAGATAGATATAGGTATAGATAGATAGATAGATAGATAGATAGATAGATAGATAGATAGATAGATAGATAGATAGATAGATAGATAGATAGATAGATAGATAGATAGATAGATAGATAGATAGTTTAATTTTTTTATATAATGAAATGTAATCCCATAGTGACAGTTTGAACAATAATCTCTGTTTTGTTAAGGACTAAAGGATGAGAATTTTATATACTAGGAATGCAATGGATGTACCCGATTGCAATGAAATGAGCTGAGCGAGCTTAAACTACGTAGTCATTCCTTGCCATTATGCAATAATAAATGCCATTTTTAATTGTTGACAAAAAAATCGCGTGAAAACTTTTTCCCCATGTTAAGTCTATGGAAGCGTTTTTCGGTGATTATTCCTCGATGGTACATCGAATTTTTGATTTCGACCTATGTTCTCACTCAGCACGACATACTCTATCAGCGTGCTAAGTTTGGTTGAGATCGGCCAAACGGTCTAGGAGGAAGCGTTTTTCGGTGATTATTCCTCGATGGTACATCGGATTTTTGATTTCGACCTATGTTGTCACTCAGCACGACATACTCTATCAGCGTGCTAAGTTTGGTTGAGATCGGCCAAACGGTCTAGGAGGAGTTCGCGGACAACCAAACGGCTAACCCGAGTATAAGAGCTTCGCTTCGCTCAGCTCAACTAGGAATGCAATGGATGTACCCGATTGCAATGAAATGAGCTGAGCGAGCTTAAACTACGTAATCATTCCTCGCCATTATGCAATAATAAATGCCATTTTTAATTGTTGACAAAAAAATCACGTGAAAACTTTTTCCCCATGTTAAGTCTATGGAAGCGTTTTTCGGTGATTATTCCTCGATGGTACATCGGATTTTTGATTTCGACCTATGTTCTCACTCAGCACGACATACTCTATCAGCGTGCTAAGTTTGGTTGAGATTGCTCATCACACACAAAACAGCTTAAATCCATTTCCTTGACCATAGCTAATTATGGACTACAATTGAAGAGAATTCAATTTATTTTGAGCTGTAATCTTATTCATAGTTCTTATTAACAGTCAAATTTAAAAGTTTTACGCATGTAAAATTCTACTTCAATTTTTCGCTTGACAAGAAAAAAATAAATAAATACTTGCAGAATATCGAATCACACCTTGAACTGTAACCATATGTTTCTTTCTACTGGAGTCCTATCTGATCAATAATAAAATAAAAATAAAAAACAGCGACGCGAAGATTCGAACACGGGTCGCGTGAATAGGAATTCTATACGGATCCAATGAGCTACGAAAGAAGATACACGAATCACCTACGCTATAAGTATATGGTAATAATCGTAAGCTTCACGCTGTGAAAAAACTTTTTTCCTTTTATTAAGTTTTACGATATTTCTATAGTGTTTTAAGTGAACTGCAAAGAGATAGATCATGCAGTTATCAATTTGGTTAGGGATTCAGCTTTAAAAACTTTTAAAACATTTAATTAAATCGCGATACGGTAGCAAGGAATGTGTAGTACCTTCAGCCATAATTTTATTCTTCCAAGCAAAAAAGAATGCCTTCGTTCTACGCATTTGAAGTTCTTAAAAGTAAAATTATAGCATAATTAAACGTGTGATTTTGCCATTTGAATGTAAATTTATGTCCCTTACTGACCAAAACCAATCTTATGGGCGCAATCTGCTTCCTAAGCTCCGCGTGTATGCTTCTCCCTGTTCCCAATAGAAAATTTAGCTTAGGTATTTTCTGCAAAACTATTCGCGAGATATAGAATTTCATACTCAGTACTTCTGTTTACTTGGTACGGGAATTCATAGAATTGAAAATAATTCCTTTGTGTAAGTATAATTATGCAGAACAGCGATGAATAAATGTTTTGTGTTGCTTAAAATGTATGCAAATTGTTAGGAAATTTTCTAGAGTGGTGGAAAATATTCTTCTCAGGGTGGGACAACAGTAATTAAGTTAGTGCCAAGGAAAGAAAAAACTAGTGACGGGGAATTTCCCTAGCTTCCCCCTACAAATAAATCACTGGTCGTAACGAACGCTTTTCCTGACGTATGACCGCACGACTCTGTGTGGCTCCGTGGATGAGTGAGCAAAGGCGTGGTTTCGTAATCATGGGGTTTAGGGTTCGAGTCCGGTCGAGGCAAGTTGGTATTTTTTTCCATTGTTCGTTACCCATATCTTAAGATGTTTCTCTCCCTCCGTAATCATCTGATGCTCTTCAAGTGAGTTCTCCACTTTAATTCAACAATTGGTAATGGGATGCTCTCAAGTTCGGGTGAGCTTTTACATGTCTACTTACAAAATCAAAATTTTCGACAAAATATGGATGCTATCCGATCATTTTGTCTCCAATTCTGAATTTGCACATGTGAGTGTATTTCTCCTTCATCATATTTGCATCTCCCGTTCTCCTATGTTGTCAGTTATGACAAAAAATGGCTTGGGAGCAAGATTTCAAATCATAAAAGCGCTATACCAATGGGTTCACTCTCGCTAAGCATTTGATTGAAAGTATATGTTTTCATACAGTAGAAGGGGAGATTTTGCCCTCCTCCCCTGAAGTGACAGAATATTTATTTAGGTTCTGTAAAGTCATTTCAGATCAAACGACTTAAAGAGAGTTCATTCCAACAGCAACAGGATTGGACTTCAATTGTTTGTTTCAACTTATCTCCACAAATAGAACAAATATCCAGTAATATGTTTGCCATAAGAAGTAGATTCGTCCCATTTTGGAGAAATGATGCTGTAGACGGTAGTGGGAATTTCACCCAAGTGTGCGGGAATTTTCATTGCCTGGCGATTATGCCACCCGCCTTCATTTAAGTTAATTCGGTTGCAATACTTCCCGGCAAATACTGTGGACTCAACTGGTGGAGCACTCTTGCCGTAAATCTCCATATGGCTGTACCATCCAGAAGTGTCTCTTACTGTACCTACCTGTACAAGAGGTACTCTAAAACCCCTACATCTCCTAGATTAGATATTTGCTGGCTCGCACTGGAAGACAATCAGTAGTTATAGTCTAAAGATATAGTAAGCTATAGAGTCGGTACTACTGTTTACAGTAAATATGCATTTTCAGAAAGAGAGAGAGAGAGAGAGGAGAAATGAAGAGTGATAGAATGAGAAAGCGAATTTTCATATAGAAGTGAAATTCTTCTGTGTACGATGGGTCACATGACACGTACTCGATGCAATTAAGAGTGTGCTAAAATTTACTAGAATAAAAACAACTTATTTCAACCAAATGCTTCTAAGATGATTTTAACAGTATTCGTAAATTGTATTAAGTGAAGACCTATACTTCATGAACGACGTCTACGTAAAAATGAATATTAAACAATGTCACTTATTGCGAGTATATTTTGAAAGACAGAAAGACTTCGCATATTTGTGATCAGTAGTATTTCTAATTACAATGACCTAATAAAACGTAGATAAAATTTAACCTAGTTCATTGTTTTACGTTTAATTTCTCCTGTGAGTGTCTGTGTTAAGAAAATAATACCTTCCTTTGCTCTTTCTTACTTCCTTGGTTTTCTCTCTCGCAACAGTGATATTTCCTGTTAAAAAGTCATCGTAACTTGTAACCGTCTTTCGATATAAGTTGGCAGATATATAACCGAGAATCTATAGTAGTTTTTGCATGATTTTTCGTGACCTAACCACTGAGGCGCCGATGAGGATGCCTAAACTAAAATATGTATTTCAAATGGAAATGTTGGGAATTTTCCGAGTTGCTCCTCAATGTATGGATTGTAAAACATGTGCAAGTTTTTTTTTTTTTTTTAAAGATGCATCATTCTTAAGATACTGATAGGCAAATTATGGACCTATCATAACTAAGGTACTGCCAGGTATTTATTAAGTATATATCTTATATTTCAAAATGTGGTAATACATTTCGAAAATTTTTCGTACCTTCATATCCTCCAACTGTACTCCAATTAAGCTTGATTGAAATATATTCCAAAAAATGAAAGAATGATTGGATATACTTCGTGAAAATAGTTCACACTGGAACCCAACCAATTTCTTAATAAACAAAAACGTGTATTTTTTTAAGAATCTGAAGGTAATGTTGGTAATACTCCCAAATTTAAGTGTTCAGGATCAAATCTAAGTTTGGTTTGCTTCTAGAAGGTTAAAACGTAAAAGGAAGAAGTAGTTTCATGCAGAAAAAAATCGTTGTCGACTAATGTTATAGTAAGATGGTCATATATTCAAATTTTCTAAATTTAGGGACATTGTGTTCTTCATTTAAAATAATTCAGCTAGTGTTCAGCGTCTCTTAACACCCTATAAATTAAGAAAGAGGATGGGGAGAAAATGGGGTCGGAGTTGTGAGTTGTCCATGTTACGGAACCAAGAAAGGTTAAAGTCACAAAATTTCATATTTGTACTGTTCATTAAAACACATATTTTTACACATATTTAAGCACATACTTAAACACATATATAAGCGTTTGGAGATATTTGACTCAGAACATAACAAAATGTGCTTTACTATGATGTCCATACGAGGAGATTGGATTCCGCGTGCTACTTCGAGTTCAAACAAATCTTACAGAAAGTGTGAAGAATGAAGAAAGTAAAAGATTGCCAACAGTAACACGTAGAAGGATTTGCTGGTATAGCATATAATAAAATAATTAGACAGATAGATAGGTGAAAGGAGTACGAATTCAGAAATCAATGTTTTCTAATTTCAATAAAATGTATAATATTTACACTTACTTGAGAATCAAATAACTTGTTCAACCGTGCATAAATATCATTTGATTTCTTTGGTCTCAGAATGACGTAAATCTTATCTATTCCTGGACATGAGTTTAGAAGTTTCTCCAGCAGTACAGCTCCAATGAAACCTAAGGCTCCAGTTATAAGGACACTTCTTCCCGTGAAGAATCTTGCTATGCTGCTTTCAAATTTTGGAGGAGTAGAAGTCATGTTGCTTTCTGCTACAGTAAAAATTCTAAATTAATAGAAAACATCTGTTATATTTTCTAACACACGAAATTAACTACAGTATTTAACAATAATAATTAACTTTTTGTTATACTAAATTGTGTATTTTGAAGAAATTTCAAAAAATTCTCAACCATAGAAGTTTATGCAAAAGGAAAACTAATGGCATATAATGATGATTTTCACATTGTAATTACAAGTACAGGAAGTGCGTATATACATATTTGAAAATCCGTGTTCTCAAGTAATTATGTTACTCTTGCCTTACACTTGAGAATTTCTTTTGTAACTTTTCTATAGGGTTTTAGGTTAGAAATAGGCTACAATTACTGGTTGCAGAAGACAGATTTCGTAAGTACGTGTAATTGTTTAAAGAATATTACTCCACAAAGCAAACAATTTTAATAGCAAAATGTTTTAACGAAGAAGTAGTTGTATGTATACCACGTGAAGGAGTTTGGTTTGGTTTATTATGTAAACAAAAATACCTTAACAAGCTAAATATTACCCAGCCAATGGTTAAATATAGCATTTTGCCTCAAATTAAATTTAGTGTACTTTACGATGGACGGATATTTGAAAATAGAAAAAAATTAAATTGGGGATGGTCAGAACCGGTTCCTGGTGGAACCAGTTTTCGAGTTTTAACGATTCCAGTACTAGAAGATCCGGTTCCGGAACCGGCTTTTCGGATCCAGATCTGAAATCGGTTCCTAAAATTTGGTCTCAGAACCTGTTCTGAATTTGTGTACGATCTCGTGTTGTAAGTAAAAACGTGTGAACGTAATCGAACAGGAATTTTTAGTGTGTAAGCTACAACTGATTTTATTTTTCGCAAACGAGTTCTGAAACAAATGATGTAATACAAAACCAATACTGAACATAAGTAGCTCGGACTCATTCCAGGTTTTGCTACTCAAGTAACGTTTGCTTTTCTTGTGTATTTCCGATTTAAAATTATCATGATAATGTATCTACGGACAATTTCAATTGGATACAAATTCTAAATATTTTGCAATAGAAAGGCAAAATTACAGCTACAGAAACAAATTAGCCATTTTTTGTTTCCACACTACACTAAACTTCAGTATTTGTCCATCCAACAAATACATTTACACATAAACATGTACCTATTCACAAACATGTATATCTAAAACACGTAAAACCTTTTTGACACAAAATTCGACTTCTGCTGATTGCTTTTCTACATTTTGTCATATCTCTTAACACACATATGAGTGACATTATTCATAAGAAATTTTAAAATATCATTAATCTAATACGTACAATTCTGAAACAAAATACAGTGCACTGGTGACGAATAATACTTGATTATGCATTGCAATGGTACTTCAAATATTAGTAATTAATAAGCTTGATCACATATTGGGTGTAAAAAATTTTGGTATGTGCACACAGAAATTTTGGTTAATTAGGGATAGCTGGAACCGGTTTTCTGCACTGAACGGACCCAGTACTAGAAGATCCAGTTCCTTAACCAGGTTTTCGGATCCAGGTGTGGAACCGATTCCGGAACCGAGCTTTCGGATACAGGTCTGGAAACCGGTTCCTAACATCCGGTTCCGGAACCGGGTTTTTCGAATCCAGGTCTGGAACCGGTTCTGAAAACCAGATCTCCAAGAGCCGATTTCTCGCCGAACCCGTTCCGCAGCAACCGGAACTTTGTCGCCATCTCTAATTTAAATCTTTAGATTAGTGGAATTGAAAAGTCAGATTGTTTCATTTTCTATTGTAATCTATGGACAAATTAGTATGTTGCATCATAAGCGTTATACAAACGCGCTAATATCAACAGTACTGCGGTAGCCAATCAATCAAGTATTATAACAGAGTTTCCAACGTCGGAAACAAAATTATCAATTTTCGTCCTCACAAATAACGTATATTACAAAAAGAGTTATCGTATATTCATTATGCACGTGATAATTGTAGAAAAAGGCATGATACCAATAATAATAGTAGAAATATATAAAGAACTTATCTAGTAATCTTCAGTTTGAAACTCGAAATTGGGATCACTGACCTTACAATATTTTTTTTTTTCTTATTGACACTATTCTGAACAACAATACATTTGCACTCTCTCTTAAACATAATTGAATTCAAAGAATGGATGCAAGATTGCGATTTGTCAATTCTCAAATGGTTATTGATTTATTTTAGAGGGAATGACTGTTAAAAAGTGTGTGTGTGTGTGTTTCCTAAATACTTAATGCGCATCTACAATTTATTTGCACATTCAAAAACTGCAAAAAAGTGTGTGTTCTAAAATTATCATATACCCTACATGGCCAAAAGTATCAGGGCACCCAATGATACGAAGTCGAAGAGTAATAAGACTAATATTAAAAGGGTATTGGTTCCCCTTTTGCATCTATAACAGCCTGCATATGTCTAGGGAGACTTTTCACTAGTTTTTGATATGTAGCAATAAGAGTGGACGCCCTAGCGGCCATCAGATGTGAAGTGAGTTCTTGCAAGGAAAATGGTCGTCTTGCCTGGCTATGTAATTTGCGTTCCAACTCGTCCCAAAGGGCCCCAACGGAATTGAGATCGGGGCTCTGAGAGGGCCAGTGCAGTTTCTGAATGCATATTTCGTCAAACCATGGCTGTATAAGTCTCGATATGTGACTGGAGCAGTTATCCTGCTGGAAGAGAAATTGGCGCTCCTTGAATTATTGTCATAGAGTTAGAAGAGCAGCATTTCCAGAATGTCCAGATACTACAAGAGTCCATGTTTCCCACAACACGAACAAAGGTACCCAGTCCAAACCATGAAAAATATCCCCACACCATGTAGCAGCCATCACCAAACTTCACAGTCGGCACAGTGCAGTCATTGCAGAAGCGCTCAATCATTGCAGAAGGTATCCACCACACCCAGCCTCGTCCATCAGACTGTCACCTTGTATACAGGGATTCGTCACTCCACAGAACACGTTTCCATATGTCCAGCGTCCAATGTCGGTGAGCTTTGCGCTGCTGCAATTGATGCTTGGCATTTTGGGAACTGATGTTCGGCTTGTGTGCTTCTGCACGACAATGGAATCCCAGGTTTTTAACAGTCCTGCTGCTAGTAGGCCCTACTAATGCCTGATGCACTTTGAAACTCCTATGTGATTTCTACCAACGAGGACTTGCGATTTAGTTTCACTATACGTTTGAGCATTCTTTGGCTGGCTTCAGTAAGTATTTTCGGCCTGCCACTTCGTTTGTCGGCCGTTTTATTGCCTTGACGTTTCCACTTTATAATTACATCCCCTACAGTGGATTTCGGTCTCTGTAGCATGTCCGCAATATGGCGAACAGATTTCTCACTACTATAGCATCCCACTATCAAGCCACGATAAAAGTCATTGAGTTCCGTAAGCTTACCCATTGTAATACGATCGCACCACTGTGACCTTCCACACTACTCCCGATACTCTTCTCGGTTTTAGTCAGACGCCACTTGACGTCAAGGGCCTGATCCATTTCTTTGGAGGGGTGTCCGGATACTTTTGGCCAGTTAGGTATTTACCTATTATAGCAGAAGCATCAAAGTTTAAATTATCGTATATCACGATAAATTATCGTATGGTTGCCAAGCATGGATTATATTTATAATTACTTGCATAGTAATACACGAGGAATTGATTCTTGATTGTTCATATCTTTGGATCATATCTTTGGATAATCATCATCAACGAATTCAATCAATAACTTCTGATCCTCTCCATCTTAGCTAATATTGTTGGTGATCCATAAAATAATTCGTGATATTTTGTATCTCCCGTACGGAAAACGGACAGATTGAGTAAACATAAATTATTTGTAAGTCAGAATACTTTTTGGCAGCTAATATTAAATTAAATAGAAATTACTCATATTATTTAAGCCCTTTCCACTGGCCAAAGCTTTGTTTTCAGTATTCTCCCATCCAAGAAGAAACGATGATCGTTACTTTTACACAATACAACAACAATATTTTATAATAAATTATTTTTCCGTATATGACTCAAAATAACGACTGAGTTATCCAACAGTCAAATGAATGGTTTGATTTTACTATACGTTTCTTATCTGCAACAAATGGCCTGTTCAGTGGTGAAGGTCATCAAGTTCCATTTAGTCATTTAGGACATAGTTAATCAAACAATCAAGAGCAATAGTTGAAGCTTCTTTCAGAGCTTAGATTATGCCTTTCCAGATTTAAAATTAAGTCATAAAGTTAAAGTAAAAAAAGAGAAAGAGAAGAAATTATTAATTGGTCTTTTTATTAACGCGTACCATCCATTTTTTGCGAACAAAAAATAAATGTCTAAAGATGAGACACATATCAATCGATAGATCTAATCAAGCTAAACATAATGATATTGTTAAATCTGAATCCTCATGCGTAGTTTTCCTGAAAATCAAGATAAACTTTTATTTCATAAAGAACTAAAAATTGATACTGCAATTTAATCACACCAACAACATAAAACTGATACTTAAGTTAAAGCATCATCAGGTTTTTCATTATGACACTAGCAAGATAACAGTATGCAGCACAGGTAAATGAGATATAGTCCAAAATTGAAACGAAAACGAAGACTTTAACTTTTGTTTCACCATAATATTGAGACACACACTAATCGATAGATAATATTACGTTCAATAAATTTATGCATTGAACGTAAATTCTGATACATAGTTTTCCAGAAGCTAGAGCCAAATTGTTTTATGACGTTATTTGAAAATTATATATATAATTATGCTAAGAGAGATTTTTTAAATATACTCTATATGAAGAATATACTGGTAAAAATAATATATTATATCTTATTTTTTATTGATACTTACCCACTAACAATATCGTGCATCTACTTGAAAATTATTTATATAAATTCTGAGATTAAATATAAAGGAAACCCAAGGAAGTTCCGTAACTTTTTCACCCACCACTTTCGAACATCGATATGTCACCTAAGAAGTACCTGGAATATCAAAAATAGTCCCCATCAGCATCGACAACCTTCTGCCATAATTCTAAAAGAGCATGGATTCCATCGCCGTAGAACTTGGTGGTTGTGAATGGAACAAGATATCTAAAGCATTTTGCACCTCTACTACGGATTTGAACTGGTGTTCTATAACGTGATTGTCCAGGGAATAGAACAGGTGATAATCGGACGGTGCAGTCTGACCAGTATGTCAGATGCAATATCGTTGTATGCATATGCTACTGAGTCTTACCTGGTCTCAGGGCACAGCGCACATTGAACATTCTTGTCTAGATGAGGTTTCCGTACCTGCAACCTTGAACGTATCTTCATTTTTTTGTTATTAGGGAGACCATTTTGGGTGAATGAAATGTACACAGATTTCGAGGAGGAAATGTGCGAGTATAAAGGAAACATTCATTCACAGCAAAGGCAGTGTGTGAGGCCTTAATGCGAGTGCCTTTGATTTCTAAAACGAATCTAATTTGAAATTTAGTTTCCGATAAAATTTTGGGTTAGTGTTGGATTGGAAATAACACAGCCTAAAAGGAAACATTCAGATATGAGAGCAGAACCGTGAGTAATTATATGTAATAGAAACTGCAACTGACTCGGATTTGCCAATAAATGAGTACTACTTAGGGATTTAGTTCTGTTCATTCCAGTTCGTTGTAGTCGGTATTAACACTCACACTAACACTTCACTAATACACAGTTCTTGAAGGTTGTTCAGTGACACTTGTCTTAGTCCGAAAAATGAGGTGGGAAGGTCTCTAGTCTAGAAGCAAACATCTAAATTGCTTGGATATCAACTCTGGGTGACGACCAATTAGGAATCTGGACTCCAGCATCGTAGACTGCGAGGCAACCATCTCTTCCTTCTTTCCTGTATGGGCGAAGTTTTCGGCAATTTTCCCTCTTTTGGGAGGACCACGAGGGTGTCTCCTAAGGTTCTGAAGTACCCTAAAAGTCTATGACAGTCCTTTTCTCATTTTGGGTATTTTCTTCTTCATATTCGTATATGCTTTAGTAACAAAGTAAGACAAATCGGAGTATCTCGCACACAGAGATGTTGAAATATCGAGGTAAAAAGCTTAGTGTTACAAGTTGTTGCTTCTATTTGTAACTTCGCTTGGCGTTGTTCGAAGGATCTGGCGTCCCTATCTCAGCAAATCAATTGCTTGTGATGAGAACGTTCTCTTCAATGTGTTTCCATCTTATGTCTGCAGTTTCATTGTATGTTTTTTCTATTTTCTGCTATATCTGCATGTTTGCTTCCGGCTAATGTTGAACGATTGAAAGCTAAAGTAAACGTTTCTATGCAATGGAAAATTAAATTTAGAATAATCGCGTTTCTTGATTATTTCCTTTTTACTCTTTTCTGATTTATTTTGTTTTCCGATTAGAAATTACAAATTAGATCTGTTTTACGCTCCCTCCGCGAAGTTGCAATTCTCCCAAACACAAAATTGAAAACTTGAAAATATTCAAAAAGTGAGGAAAATGAAATAAACGGGTTCCTTAAACATAAGAAAAGTGAATGAAAGCTGAATTTGAAAAAAATTGAAACATATACATATGAGAAATTAAACTCAAAAAAGGGTGAATTTAAATGGAAAGCCCTGTATATCATTCAGGTCGTAAATACGTAAATTGAGTGCAAGACTAACTATGACATAAACATATAACAATGACAATCAAATCATTGTTATACAACAGAGGAGGAGCAAGGCAGTGCTGCATGGAATGAAAATATGCGATATATATGTGTGTGTAAACAGCAAGTAGAACATCACACGTGGGTATCTAGTCAACTTCCTGTGATAAAGCATGCGCTGCTACAAGTACATAAACCAAGAATGTATTCAGGGGAGGGATTACTAGACTAAAATGAAAGGAACTCCTAGTTACAAATTAAGTATATATATAGCGTAAATAAATGTTTCCGTAAAGCCCCATTATAAGGATAGGGGTAAGGGAAGTATTCTAGGTAAATCTAAAACAAATAAAACGCATAAAGCAACAAAGGTTTTAGTCTCCCGTATACAAAGTGTATTAAAACGTATATGTAAATAAACAACGCTTAAACTTGGAATCGATTTTCCTATCAGAACCTAATCTACAAGTAAAATTAATATGCTATATAGTTTCTGACAATCGCAAAACATTAAAAAGGTTATGGAAAATACGAGGAGGGTTTGTAGAAAACGGCAGATGACCTATTTGAGTCGGCACCTTGTGAGACTTAAATATTTATCTAAAAGCCGACTAAAATGTATATAATAGGAATTTCTGGTGAATATGCTTACAAAAGAACAAAAAAAAACGCTATTTAAAAAATCTAAGAATAGCAAATTGGACATCGAGTCTGAATGGGAAGGACCACAGACGAGTAAGCTTATTCACAAGGAACGGAAACAAAAGGTAAGGATACAAACGGAAATCCTTAAGGAAAGAGTATCCTTATCCAACAGAAACAGACTCAAATGTATCCGCGGATTTCCAGAACTGGAACAACGTAAACACAACAGAACGAGGATCTACAAAGTTCACCGAGTACGTCCGAGTATCCACATGTGGTAAGCAGAGCAGAATGACATGAGCAAATGACGGGTGGGAAGGTGCGATCCCTGTAAACCAACCTAACTTAAACTAAAGCTACTGGCAACGAAAACTAGAAGACTGCGTAGACATGATCAAAATACCAGGAGTAAATATTCCAGTTAACGTGTCGTGAAACTACTGCGTTCTCAACATACTTGTTTGACTTGTCAATGTCGGTGACGTCGATTGGGATTGGGAAGTGTACTGTATGGCGTGCATTGACTACTGAGTGTGTCTAACACCCTGTTTACGTTATGCATGTGCTTGTTTTGTTTTTTTTTTTTTTTCGTGCAAAACTGGCGTATATATAGGGTTGTGTATTCCGCTCTCTCAAAGTAGAAGAAAGAAAAGTCTGACTACAGGACCACCCCATAGGCAAACGGGGATGTGCACAATAGGAGGGGAAACGAGAAATACACAAACATTCGCACAGTTGAGTTTCCGGTTTGCGTGATACAGTCTAGAGGTGTATTCGGTAATGCCATAGTAGGACTCACATACGTACTAACAAAAGGATGCGCGCATTTGTGTAAGACTGATCACCATGTCATTCCTATTTAAAAGTGCTCACGAGGATGACATGTAAGATTCATCTGGATGGTGAAAGGTACGGAAAAGAACCTGACAACATATATATTTACGAAGTAAACTGAAGTATGAGAATGGAACCTCTATACATGATCAGTTTGCTCCTACCAGAGAATACAATGCAAGTGCCTATGTCATTCCCACATTGGATAAGTGCAAAACAATTCGGGAAAGGAAGACAATGGAGAACAAAGACCAATTGAATAAGTGTATACAAAGCGGACAAAGGGTACGCGTGGTATACATCAAAAGGAGGAATAAATCGTACACGGTACCATCAAGGCAACCTAAGTGCACTTTGAAATTTATATCCCAAACGCAAATTTTGAATAGTCCAAAGTCTTCCAAACATGAAGTATAAAAGCAGAGGTATGAACAAAATAACGAGAAAATTGATTCACAAAGATTACATAAACGACCTAGGAGGAGGGGAATCGCATAAAGAAAGGGGAGCACATAACCGACCAAAAAAAAATAGGGTAAAAAGTTGGATCACAGATTACGGCGTATAATGTGATTCGAAGTAAACAAAGGGATAAAATGCAAAGAAAATAACAACTTCGAAACAGTGGCAAAAGTACGGTGCACTGAAGTAACTATTAACTGACAAGTTACTAAGTTCGTCACTTAAAAGATCCAATTTCACTGTAAATTCGTCAAAAGTAGCGGAAAAGTTTAAATTCGGCACCACAACAGAAATGACGGTATGATTAACGTCCAAGGGGGTTCTCGATTCTAAAAGAAAGGACCCAGCCATAAGGGTAGTAAAATTGTCATAAGGGAGAAATTGGGTCAAACCGTGTGTGTATTGCTGACATGTTCGTATAAAACGGTCTATTGTGAGAGCGTTTAATAATGTGTACAACCAACAGAGACGTAAATAACAAACCAGCCAAGGTATAGCGATACACAAATTTCACCGAAGTATGAGCGGAACGAAATTCACAATGTCATCTGTGTATACAAGCGATAAGGTCGGAAGCCAAAATCCAAATGTATACGAACAGATACAAAATAGGTGTTCGAAGAAAGAAATGCTAAGCCTTGGGATTGAAACACTGTGCCAAGAGATTCAAAAAACATTGTGCCAAGAGAAACAGTGCATTGGGAGTGCGTCGTTCTAGTAAAAGAAACACTCTGATGTTCTGCCATAAACAAAGCGAATATCCTGAAAGGTGGAGAGCCGTAAAAGAATACTGAAGGCTCTAGGTACGAATCCGAATCATGGGATTACAAAAGCAAGGAGCATACAAAGCACGGTCACCACGTTGTGGACAAATCGGGTTCTGCACCAAGTTGTGTGTCCTCAGGACCACTACGGGAAGAGCGGGTTTCGGACAATATGTTGTGAGACTGTGGCCACAAGTGTACGAGCTGGTTTCGGCACCACGTTGTATGTAAATCGGGTTTCGGCACCACGTTGTGTGCATGCGGCCACAAGGGTATGAGCGGGTTTCGGCACCACGCTGTGTGTAAATCGGGTTTCGGCATCACGCTGTATGTAAATCGGGTTTCGGCACCACGGTGTGTGTCCGCAGGACCACTACGGGAAGAGCGGGTTTCGGCACCACGTTGTCTGCATATGCTACTGAGTCTTACCTGGTCTCAGGGCACTGCGCACATTGAACATTCTTGTCTAGATGAGGTTTCCGTACCTGCAACCCTAGAACGTATCTTCATTTTTTTGTTATTAGGGAGACCATTTTGGGTGAATTTAATGTACACAGATTTCGAGGAGGAAATGTGCGAGTATAAAGGAAACATTCATTCACAGTAAAGGCAGTGTGTGAGGCCTTAATGCGAGTGCCTTTGATTTCTAAAACGAATCTAATTTGAAATTTAGTTTCCGATAAAATTTTGGGTTAGTGTTGGATTGGAAACAACACAGCCTAAAAGGAAACATTCAGATATGAGAGCAGAACCGTGAGTATATGTAATAGAAACTGCAACTGACTCGGATTTGCCAATAAATGAGTACTACTTAGGGATTTAGTTCTGTTCATTCCAGTTCGTTGTAGTCGGTATTAACACTCACACTAACACTTCACTAATACGCAGTTCTTGAAGGTTGTTCAGTGACACTTGTCTTAGTCCGAAAAATGAGGTGGGAAGGTCTCTAGTCTAGAAGCAAACATCTAAATTGCTTGGATATCAACTCTGGGTGACGACCAATTAGGAATCTGGACTCCAGCATCGTAGACTGCGAGGCAACCATCTCTTCCTTCTTTCCTGTATGGGCGAAGTTTTCGGCAATTTTCCCTCTTTTGGGAGGACCACGAGGGTGTCTCCTAAGGTTCTGAAGTACCCTAAAAGTCTATGACAGTTCTTTTCTCATTTTGGGTATTTTCTTCTTCATATTCGTATATACTTTAGTAACAAAGTAAGACAAATCGAAGTATCTCGCATACAGAGATGTTGAAATATCGAGGTAAAAAGCTTAGTGTTACAAGTTGTTGCTTCTATTTGTAACTTCGCTTGGCGTTGTTCGAAGGATCAGGCGTCCCTATCTCAGCAAATCAATTGCTTGTGATGAGAACGTTCTCTTCAATGTGTTTCCATCTTATGTCTGCAGTTTCATTGTATGTTTTTTCTATTTTCTGCTATATCTGCATGTTTGCTTCCGGCTAATGTTGAACGATTGAAAGCTAAAGTAAACGTTTCTATGCAATGGAAAATTAAATTTAGAATAATCACGTTTCTTGATTATTTCCTTTTTACTCTTTTCTGATTTATTTTGTTTTCCGATTAGAAATTACAAATTAGATCTGTTTTACGATATTGTTTCCCATCCAAGGGATAGAATGATGACCCAGGTCATCCTAATTACGTGGGTTTATCGTTGTCTTGTAACAGGAGAACCATTTTGCGATACAGAAGTGATGGCTTCAGAGTTTAAAGTTTTTCCTGAACATGGATCAACTGCTGACAGTACACAGTTGCACTGATGCTCTGACCAGCTGGTACCAGTTCTTCATGGATGATACCGTGAGCAATTCACCAAACACAGAGGACGACCTTCTTCTTGTGTAGTGCTGGTTTCGACTGTTATGGAACCGGTTCATGGGATGCTTACCAATCATGACTGTGCCATGAAGCTTTGTACAGAACTCACTTATCATTACATACCAGCACCCTGTCCACGAATTTTTCCTTTGTTAGACGCCAAAGAAACAAATGGGTCTGCTCGCATTATCTTACGGCCCGGAGTCAAATCATGTGGAACTCATCGACCCAATTCGTAGTGCTTCCCAAATTGATGGTGGTGCTGGCAAATGGTTTCTCCACTCACACTGAATTGTAGCCCCGGTTTCTCACGTGTCTGACTACTGTTCGCCTCCATTGCTGCCTGAAGATCTACATTTTGTGCATGTATTGGTTTTCCAGCACGTGGTGTCTCTTCGGGTGTTTCGTTGCCGTCCTTAAACTTGCTACACCACACTGCACTGTCCAAGTAGTCACGATACCCTCACCAAAGGCCTGGCTACAGCGGCGTTTGACCCCCAGTTTGAACTCGTACAGCATACACGCCCTTATGACGCTCTGTGGAGGTCCCATGTTCCATGTGTCCTTACCAAAGTTCACGGTGTAACTGAACTTCCGCAACCAGGTAGTATGTTGGATATACCCACACCACCCAACTGACCTTCGTCTTATCTCCATTCGCAATCAGCTCACGGTGTGAGGGCCAATTGAACACAGACCTCCACAAAAAGCGACAGAATTTTCTTGGTTACCTTTATAAACTACGTTCGAGAAATGTGTGTTTAAAACGCATTTCAAGTATATTATTTTGTTTTATTAAAACACATTCAAGTACGCGAAACAACAAATAATATGAAAGCAATTCTGTGTAATTTGTTTAGAATCGATGGTCATTTTCCTAAGCCTCCCTCACCCTCACCCTCACCCTCAATTGACGCCCCTCACCCTCCATCACACTCACCCTCCATTGACGCCCTCCTCTCACCCTCCCTCACACTCACCCTCCATTGACGCCCTCACACTCACCCTCATTGACGGTCTCCCCTCATCCTTCCTCACACTCACCTTCCATTGTCGCCCTCACACTCACCCTCCATTGACGCCCTCACACTCACCTTCCCTCACACTCACCCTCCCTCACACTCACCCTTAATTACTTTATCGCCCTCTCCCTCAACTACTAAAATGAGGGTGAGGTGATGGTGCGGCCCTCATGGGGGCAAAATGAGGGAGGATGACCATCTCTGCTTCAAAGTAACGTTATCGTGGTATTAATCTTACATAAATACGATAAGCTTTCCACAAGCCCAAGAGCTTTGGTGATTCATTCTTTCTTTGCTGACAGGAAGACCTGTTGATTCATTCCAGTGGCATTGAAAGGAAGAACTAAACTAAAAATACACTGATGACGAGTTCCATTAGACATACAGAGGTATTCCAAGTGTTTGGGCTAACAAAGATAATGAATGAGAGTAGTACAGCCAATGGGAAAAATTGAACGTGACTTTGTTGTTAAGCCAAGTTCGTTGTTTAAAACTAGCTTTAGTCTGTGTTAGTATAGCAGTAAATCTATTTTGTAGTATGTATATAATAATAATAATAATATAATAATAATAATAATAATAATAATAATAATAATAATAATAATAATAATAATAATAATAATAATAATAATAATAATAAGTTGTTGAATCAAACCACTCAGACACAATTGCTTAATAGACCCAGTGAATAGGTCTATAGGTATTGTGACAACTTAAGTAACCTGGATTGCAATCAGGAGCGGATTAAAGGCGAAGCTAATGGAGCCCAGGCTCAGGCGGTCCTCCAAAATCCCCGTCTTTAATACTAAAATACATCAATCAAATTATTATGTTATAGGCTTCAGATCCATGCTTTCTTTTCCCGCTCGCTAGGCTTGCACTATCGCTAGAGTTAACTCTTCTTCCACCAGCTTGGGCTTGTACCTGCAAACATCAGACTTTCGTGGTACCTCCGGGCGTGGATAAATAAACTGATTGATGTGATGAATAAACAAATAAATTCAAACATCATTCACACAGAAGACCTACAAATTCGGAACTTTTCTCACAGTGTAACCTTGTACAGCTTTACTATTTGTATATAATTTTTCTCCTTTTACTCTATAGTGTTTTTACAGGGACTGTTGACCATTTGGCTCATATTCGGCATTTATTTGTTACACTGAAGTATTTGGTCATTTAACTGTTAATAATTAATGTAATTATACTAATTATTGTAAACTTGGAGCACATTAAAATGATACAGCATACTGCTATCAAACGGGTCGGGTCAGGTCAACTCGGGTCGGGTCAAACGGGTTATGCGGGTCGGATTGTCGGGTCGGATCAATCGTGTCAGCTCGGGTCGGGTTGTCGGGTCGGGTCAATCGGGTCAGCTCAGGTTGGGTTATTGGGTCGGGTCAATCGGGTCGGATCAGTCGGGTCAGTTCATTTTGGTCAACTGAGTTTAGGTTGAGCTTAAACTCGGCTGGAGTCGAAAGATGCTGTTTTTCACTAGCTGCCTAATTAAAAATAGCAATTTTCAATTGATTTTATAGAAGCCATAAATCTATTTTGAACACTTGCAGCTAGTGTTTTTATGGTAAATTTTTATTTTTGTACTTGTGTGTACTTCAATTTGTAAAAGTGAAAGATTGATTTTACCAATCGACTGTAATATTAATATGGAGTCTGGATTTAGAACAAAACTAGAAGTTGCTTAAGCAAGGCCAAAAGAAAGATTGGATATGGACGACCAAGCCCAAGCAGGACTGCGGTTGCTCAGTGGTGGAGTATTCATCTCTGGTGCATGGTGTCCATGGTTCGATCCCAGCTTGTGCTAAGTAGGCTTTGTGGTGGAGGAACGCCGTGTAGTGCGTTTTCTCGGGGATCTCCTGTTTCCTCCCACTTTCTTCATTCCACCATTTCATTCATTTCTCATGGTCACCATATCCCTTAGCCTCGGTGCAGAATCGAGGGACCTTAAACTGAATATTTCATTTTATTTTACCAAGCCCAAGGACATCGATACAAGAACAAGATAAAGATTGGATATGCAAGACGAATTGCATAGTAATCTTGCTCTTGGCCTTGTTTTGGTGATTACCAAGTAGCGATGAGCATATTTTCTTGCTTTTCGTATAGTATGAAAGACCATAATCAAAATCACACTAGGTCTTCATTTGTACCGATAAGGCGAGCATTCTTGGCTCTTGTATAGCATGAAAGACTACCAAAACTACGAAATGCAGGACCAAGACTTGTCTTCAAGACAAAGAATAAGACGCAGTATTGATGACCAAGACCCAGGGTGCGAATTGTTTGAATTTTATTTGTTGGTCTGAAAGTGACAAAATAAAATTAGTACTTTATAATTAAATATCATACTGTATTTTTAAATTTTAAGTTACAAAATTCATATTATGTATCTTCCTACGTGCAACTATATATACTGTAATGTACGTTTTAATTACCGAGAAAGAAAAATCAAAGTGGCACGGGTCGCGGAATCATAAAAAGCTATTTTGGAATGAAAGTTGAAGGGTTGGAAAAAATCACAGGTGTTCTCCTGTTTCCTCAACCCTTATCATTGTAGTTAAACGATTTCCTTTTTTCTCCGCCAAGAGACTCTTGCTACTGCCTTCCGAGAAGACCCCCTGCCGCCCAAGCAGGTGAGAACACTGACCTTGAATAAAAATTTCGTCACATAGAACTAAAGCAAGAAAAATAAATAAATTTATCCCACGTCGGACATTGGTATCAGTTATAAAAAGAGAAACCAAACCTAAAAGTGCCAAATATTCATTAAGATGCATATACCAATCCCCCGCTTGATCTAGCTAGTGGTTAACGTGTAAGACTTCGGTACACGTGGTCCGGGTTTAATTCCGAATGGGAGTGCATTTTGGCGTTCGCCCAGTGTCGTGACTATAGTGCTCTCAAACGGATCGGGTTGACCCGACCCGTCTCAGATCGGGTCAGCTCGGGTCGGGTTACGGGTCGGGTTACGGGTCGGGTCAACTCGGGTCGGGTTGTCAGGTCGGGTCAGTCGGGTCAACTCGGGTCGGGTTGTCGGGTCAGGTCAATGAGGTCGGATCACGGTTCGGGTCAGTCGGGTCGGGTCATCGGGTCGGGTCACGGGTCGGGTCGGGTCGGTCTTCAACCCGACCCGACCCGACCTGTTGGAAGCACTACTCCTCAGTGTTTCGATAAGCCTATGATGCCGTGGAATACACCAAAGAAAAGTTATGCGCTGGAATTATTCGTGCCATAGGGCCCTATGAAATAGTCGGCTCCAGGGTACCAAAAGCCTTAATCCGCTCTGAGTGCTATGGGCAGAGACGTACGCAATAATTTATTTCGGGAGGGGTCCAAAGCGTTTCGGGGGTGCCCAAACACAATTTCAGGCTAAATTGTACTAAACTTTGTACCTAAAATTAGACTAAATTGACAAAAAAGTCCGGATTTCGAGGGGGGTCCGGACCTCAAGGACCCACCCCCTGCGTACGTCCTTGGCTATACACACAAAATATCCACTTTTTTTAGAAATAAAGGGGACCGTGGTGGCTCAGTGGTAGAGCGTTCACCTTTGGTGCGTGGGGTCCCTGGTTCGATCCGAGCTCGCGCCAAGTGAGCTTTGTGATGAACAAACACCGTCTGCGTGGGTTTTCTCGGGGTTCTTCCGTTCCCACCCACTTTCTTCATTGCACAGTTTCATTCATTTCTCATCATCACCGCCTCCCTTAGCTTTGGTGCATAATCGTGGGACGTTAAACTAGATGTTTCATTTTATTTCATTTCATTTCTTTAGAAATAAAGCTTGACTTTTCGTGCCTTTCTTTCAATTTGTCTGATTTACAATTGACACAGAACATAGATTAAAAAAATCTAAAACAATGGTTGTCAAATGCTTGTTGATATTCAACTTTTGGTGAAAACAACTTAGGAGATGCAAAAAAAGATATTGAAGTTATGACTTTATATAACACCATATTTATAAATGAAGGACGGAACATACTTCGGATACAAGCAACTTTAAGGACGAATGAAGGCAATTACTCTTCATTAAGAAATTCATTCTCAAACTCATAATTTCAGGGAAGCTCAGGCCCCATGGGTATGGGCGTGATATGTACGATCATTGACTGTTTGCACCCTAACAAGTATTGGCGTAACTAGGATATTTTAAAAGGGAACTTAAAACCATTTTGAGGCCAAAGTACCCAAAACCCCAAACTTCCATTGTTTCGGTATTTTAGGTTTATCTTTAATAAAGAACATAACACAATTTTCGAGCATTTGGGGCAAAAGAATTGTGGTTACTATTTCAGTCTTGCACATTTTTAGCAACATAGTCATGTTTGTTTTATTCTTTATTAAATTTAAGCTATTGTTTCTCAAAATAACTCGACAAGATTCGAGACGAGACAGGGTTCTTCCAACAGAAAAAGATACATTTTTCGACGCATCACTTTACACAACATATTTTCCAGGTGAGACAACCTCTAATCTTGTCTCGTGCGCATCCCTATTTGCACGAAATAATATTAGAATACACTAGAAAAAGAAAATATTAATTACCTTATAAAGTAATCAAACCTTAAAAGTCACCTATTTAAAATTTGCCCTCTGAAATAGTTCATATTTTAAGGGGGCTATTGATATAGAAACAGAACATTAATAATCAACGATCAATTACTCTGTGAAGATGCTGAATTTTAAGGTGTATGCGCACCTTCTGTAGCATTTGGGTGCAAATTCATCAGTACTGTAATTTCGGTAGATTTTCTTAGTATCCTCTTTTCTAAACGTATGTAACATAGTGAAATTTAGGTGGGCTTGTAAGAAATTGGGGAGGCTTTGAACACCCCAAATTAGACCTAGTGACGCCACTGCCAACAAGCCACCAGTCACGAAAGACAAAGAGAAATAATTTAATAATAATAATAAAGTTGAACTGTGTAATTTTAGGACTATAATTGTATATGAAAATCATTATAAATACAATTATGTTTTATATTTAATAGAGCTTTTCTCCCTATCGCAGAACTTATGTCCGGCACGGAATCGAACCCGGATAACCCAAGGATTTCTGCTTCAGATAATCACTAATTAGAAATGTTCTCCTTCAAATAAAATGAAATGAAATATTCAGTTTAATGAAATTCCCACGATTATGCTCCGAGGCTAAGAGAGACGATGATGGTGAGAAATGAACCAAATAGTGGAATGAAGAAAGTGGGAGGGAACGGATGAACCCCGAGAAAACCACCGCATACGGTGTTTGTCCACCACAAAGTTCACTTGGCGCTCCTTCAAATAAAGTACAGCTACAAATAAAACATTTTCTACCCTAGAAGAACGAATTTCCTTTACATTGTTCCGTCCATTAAATGTACATATTAACAATTGCTCTACTGAAGCCATCCCTGCAACTAATGATGTGAAGTGGAAAATTTTCGGCTTAAAACTTCCCATTTCTGAAAATTTTTCATTCTAAACAAATATTCACTATCAAGTATTAACTCCACATTAAGCCATGATATTGATTGAATCCATGAATAGAAATATGACATTACAGCAAATTATAATCTTTCAACTTTCTAGGTCCTATAATGGGAAAATATATAAATATTATTGAGTACCTAGTAATAAACCTAGTATTTGATAACACAAGAATTATACGATAGAACAAGCGAGTATCGTTCTACAGTATGAAACTACGGTAAACTTCCAAACTATACAAATTCAATAGTAAAACTGTAAATAGTAGAAACCGGAAGTAGTTGATTTCTACCACTTACGGCTTAAATATTAGGTTGTCGAAGGAGATGAGACCTATTATTGGAACGACGAATCGTTTTCCGAAAACCGTTTGTCAATAGCTCTTACCGTTTTTGAGTTATGACCAATATTGTTGAAACCAGAAGTGGTTCAACATAGCTACGGGTTTAACTCGAAGATTGGTGAAAGAGATGGAACATATTCTTGGGATACTGAATCGATTCTCGAAAGCCGCTTGTCGATAGCACTTACCGTTTTAGGTCTAGGAAAATCAATATTGAAACCAGAAGTAGTAGTGAATTTATACCACTTCCGATTTTAGTGGAAATACAGGAGTACAGGTGGTTTGTCCCCTTAAGACCTTAAATCGATTTCTGAAAACTTTTTATCGCTAGCTATGTTCTATATTCGTTAATGAGTTATGAATATGTTTGTTGAAACCAGATATGGTCGATTTCTACCCCTTCCCGTTTAAGTAAGATTGTTGAAAGAGATGGAACCTATTCTGCCTAAGCAGAATTGATTCCCGAAAACCGTTTGTCGATAGCTCTTACCCTTTTAAGTTTATGAAAATAAATATTGATACCTGAAGTAGTAGTGGATCCTACCACTTCCAGTTTTAGTAGAAATGTAGGAGTTAAGGTGGTTCCTTTCATATCCACCTATATCCGAAAACCGTTTGCCGATCGCTATTACCGTTTTTTACTCGTAGTCTTTAATGTGAAACCGGAAATTTCCGATTTCTACCACTTCCGGTTTAACAGATTAACTGCCAAGGTGATTTGAGGGTACCTGTTAAATAGGAGGTTTTTGAAGGAGATGCAACCTATTATTGGGATGCTGGATCGATTCCCGAAAACCGCTTGTCAATAGCTCTTACCGATTTTTATGTGATACCTGTTGACAGACAGACACACAGACGGACACAGCCGTTCTATAAGACTTCCGTTTCATATGCATAGCGTAGTTTGGAAGTCTAAAAGTACGTATATAGCCAGCAGCAGGAAATATCTTTTTATTTGATAATTAAATATAAAGTTATTTATTGCGGCTTGGAGCTTTGTACTTTTCTTATATATATATTGTTCTCTTACTTAGAAGAAGAAATAAAGCTTTTTTCTAGTTACAATTTCAGAATGAATGAATATATGAATATTTATTAGTTTCTCTTCTGAACGAATATAAGAAAAAACATTATTTCCTGAGAACTTCTAGTATTTTTAATGGGTTACTTTCGTTAAACTTTGAAATTTTCGGTAGCCAAAAACTTGCAGTAGATATTTTTATATATTTCGTAATTATTATTTATATTAAGTGAAAATATATAAATATAGAAAAGTAATAAACCTATGAGAAACATCTTGTCTTCGCGCATGAAAAGCGTATGAAACTGATGGAATATTGATACGACGATTTTCTGTGAACGACGATTAATTCTAAGAAAAAAACTACATTACATTTTCTAACATATTTTCCAGAAATGAAGAATTGCAAGATAATTAATTTTATGAACCCTTACCCTCACCCTCAATTGAGGTACTCACCCTCACCTCCCTCAGACTCACCCTCAACGGACACCCTCACCCTCCATTGACGCCCTCACACTCACCCTCCCTCACACTCACCCTCAATTACTTTATCGCCCTCACCCTCTAACGCCCTCACCCTCAACTACTAAAATGAGGGGGGTGAGGGCGGCCCTCGTGAGGGCAAAATGAGGGAGGATGTCCATCTCAGGTTTCGATATGGATATTTTCTGTAATAATTCTTTCAAGTGAATAATTTCCCCTTCAACTTCTGTGAAAATACTATAAATGTTTACACATTGTAGGGACTTACTACAATTTATATCCGGTACAAACAACATTTACTTATACAACTCGTAAGTAAAGGTATAGAAAACATGTAATATGAAATGAAGTTTTTTGGTATAACATCCCACAGTTATGCGCTGAGCATGGTTGAAAAGATAACAGTGATAAGTAATGATTCTGTGAAATGAGGAAACTGGAAGTAAATGAGAGAAGGTCGAGAAAATTCACCACAGGAACACTGTTTTTTGTCTTCATGAAGTTCACTTGCTAAGACCTGGGGTCAAATTAAGAATAATATGTACCAAAGGGGATATCGCGCTAAACTTATAGCTCCTTATGCAGAGTCGTTTTGATGTATGATTAGCGTCATACTAAAGACCTGACTACTGTAGGGACGGTTCCCCATATATTTTAGAAAGTTCTCCAGAAACCACTCTACAGTTGAAAATGTTTATTTTTGACGATTTCCTTCGTTAACGCTAACGAAAACATATAAGCACACCGAATTTCAAGTTGTTATTCCAATTCCAAGTATCTAAAACATGAGATTATAGGTCCAAAAAAGGCCTATTTAAATAACACGGGAAATTTCTTTATTGCCCCTTTAGACCAAAATAAAACTTTAAAATATTCATTTTTGGCAATTTTCCGTAGGTTAGTCCCAGAAAGCTACAATCATGCTAGATTTCAACTTTCCACGTCAATCTGAAGTAGCCCTTTATTTTGTGTCAGTTCATGTAGTTTTATATATAGTTAGGATGAGAATCGAAAATACCAAATTTTATGTCAACCTTATGAGATTGCAAGTTATATAATCCTCCTCTTCTGTTTTTTACGCTCTTTTCTGGATCGAATACGAGAAAACGCTGGAAGACGTACCTAATTATTTTAAATGATAAGTTTATATACAATATGTTATGCCACTAACCTTCATAAATTGCGAGATATGGACATTTTAATACAATTATTGCCACCCTTATCCCCCTCCCGCGTCAAATTTCTAAAACAATCTTCCTTTAGAGGTACTTTAGATCACATAGGGGTCACGGAACTCACTGGTAGAGCGCATACCTTTGGTGCGTGGTGTTCCTGGTTCGATCTTTGTTAAAGTAAGTGTGTGGTGAACAACATCGCACTCGTGGGTTTTCTCGGGGTACTCCCGTTTTTCCCTAGTTTCTCATTCCACCAACCTCCCATTATCATTCACTTGCTTTTATCATAATCTCCCTTAGCCTAAAGGGCATATTCGTAGGACGTTAAAGATTTTATTTAATTTTCATTGCAGACATCACAAATCCTTTGCATCGTCCACATTTCAAGTTTCTAAGTACTCACTGTAAAGGAGTACTAACTTGGAGTGTTCTAGAACAGTGCTGTCCAAACGGCGGCCCGCCAAACCATTTTCTGCTGCTCACAAAGCTTTCAAGACTTACGATTGTTATTACTCATACTATTTTCATTTATATTTATCCATTCTTTTAATATTTCCACTCTTCTTTCGAAATAAAGCATCCATTTAGCGCTTCTGTACAACAAAAAGGCGCGGGCATCCACGGCGACACATTTCCTTAACTTTCGACAGTTTAGTCGAAAAAGAGTGTCAATGCTTGGTAGTACTTATTTGTGTAAAAAATGTATTTTTCACCATGAAAATTGTGAAGGATCGCTTCACAAGCTGCCTTGAAGATTCTTCTCTTTCATCTTCTGCGGCTCGCAACAACAGGAATGGATATCACAGCCTATGTAAACGCTGCTAGTGATCTTCATTTGTCACGTCGAATATGTATATAATATTTCAAATACATTTTTTGTGTATTTCTTATTTTAGTATATTATTATTATTATTATTATTATTATTATTATTAGCTGTGGCCCTCCACTGTACTAGTAAAGGCATTGCTGTTTTATTCCCATTAGCTAATGAATAACGAATATCGCATGTTAGGCAATTCTTAAGTTAACTTATTATGTTTGTTTCTTAACTTGTTTTCTCATTATTATGTTGTGCAACTTCACACGTTAGAGAAAAAAATCAAGAAAATAAAAAAGAGTTCTGTTCTAAGTATACGTTATTATGTAACAATAGGAGGGAATCTGAACGTTGCACTTTACATGTAAGAGCAAGTACGGTACACTTTTTTTTTCTAGTACCTTTTTTTTTTATTCTTATGAACACCAATGTAAAATAATTATATTCAGTATAACATCAATTTCACATTTTTCTCGTTAGTGTTAATTGAAAGTAAAGCAAGTAACATCGTTTTTCTTGCCTTTTTTTTTTCAAACTAACAAAGCCTGTATTAGTTTTCATAAAAAACAACAATATCCTGGGGTTAAAGAAACGAAACAATACAACCAACGTAGTATCCTTTCCGCAGATCTCATAGCTATCTCAACTGTCTTTCTTGTTCAGATCTCGTTTTCAACCCCCCAAAACATTGAATGGTTGTTTGGATTGTATTATAACTTTTTGTCCCACCATCAAGCAAGGGTGCCGATTATGGGAAACCGGGGAGTCCAGGCCCCCCTAAAGCTCATGTGGGCCCCCTATTGAATTTAAATATAGAGTATTTGGCATAATTTGAATGCAAATTGTCTTAAAATCCTCATATGTATACAAGGACGCCGCCCAAGGCTCATCTGGGCCTCTCCATGGAAAGGGGGGGGAGGCAAATGGTAAGTTGAAGTCGGTTCCTCTATTTTTATATGTCATTCATTTTCCCCTTCTACTAATGCGTATCTCACTTCAGCAAATCTATTTTATTGATAAACCCCTCCCTGACCTGAAACTATTGTGTTTACAGTACGTAAATATGTAAATTACATCACGCATAATATCCTTCCTCTGGCTAAAGGAGCTAAGTCGTGCATTGTTTCTGTTGTTTTTGGAGTTTCGCGCGTAAAAGGATAAAGACCATTTAAAAAGCAGAGGAAAGAAAGAATGAATGAAAAAGACTATTTAAAAAGCAAACAAAAAGGGAAAAAAATGCATGAATGAAAAAAGAAAAATGGAAACATAATATTCTGTTGGTTAAGGATCATTCGTGTTTTGTTATAATTTAAGAAAAAAAAAGATATACAAGAACAAGTAGCGACAAAAAAAAAACTCGTTATTAAATAGTTATTAAATACATCCGTCAAACTTCTGTTTCGATTTAAATCTCTAAATCCTTATTCTAAAAATTTTAATGAACCAAATTTTGTTGCTAAAATATTTGACGAAATCGCGCTGAATTGGCAGCACTGTTTAAAAAAGGAAAAAACTACATTTGCTTAATAAATCGGTGGCGCGGCGCAAGTTTGAGTAACTGTTGGTAGAGTAGTTGCGTGATTATAAACAATAGATTCGCCTTATGACTCGTTGGGATTACTCGAAGTCGAAGACATCAACGACTGTAATGCAAGCTCAACTTCTAATAGAACATACACTGTCATTGTAAATAAAGTTATAAAAATTATCTGTAAAGCGATGGAGAAAAGGAAGCAGAAAACGTGATACAACTATTTCATGAAGACAAAACATGTAGGCCTATACAACTCGTGTGTAAACTTTAATTTCATAGTACTCAGAACTGGTAAAAGCTACAACTGTGAAATTTGCAGGCAATTTAGAGGAAAATCAGAAGATTTGTCTGATAGCAAAACGAGATCGCGGGTGTTATTGTTTGCGTAGTTACAGGGTCAAAGGTCAAAATGCGATTTTTTCCTTATGGGATTTCAATGTTAAATAGTAGTCTCACATGTCATTTTTTTTAAAAATATCCATCTCCGGTAGCAAAAATTGGTATATCGACATAAATTTTGATCCGAAACAATGTGATAACGAGAAATGTGGGCAATCGTGACCCGCTGACCTCAAACAGGTCATCTGTGACCCATGAGGAAAAAGCTCCCTTTTCAACAGTTTATTGTACACAACTAATTCAGTTGAAGATAATGTTAAAGAAACATATGCACAAAGGATCTACCGAACACAAGGTGACCAGACGTCCCGTATTAGCCGGGACAGTCCCTTTTTCTCAACCGCTGTCCCGTTTTTCTGCTTCTCAAACGGGACGCCTAAATGTCCCGTTTTTAAGCAAAAATGACCCACATGTCCCGTAATTATTAATCAAAATATAAATGGTCAATGCAATTTTCTACACTCTTCCGTACCAATACTCATTGGGAAGGTTCAGTTGTGTATGGATCTTCTGAATATTCCAAGCACGGCTTTACTTCATCAGCCATCAACTTTGCATTCCGCAGTAGAAAAAACACAAGGTCAAACATTTACAGTTTTTGAGGTAATTTCTGTTTTATATGATTTAAAGAAAAATTTAGCTTCAAAATCTCAAGATTGCTTCATTTCAGTAGCTGCGAGGAAAACTCTTGAGAATTTGGATAGGGGGAGTTTTATTTCTGAAGGAGCTAAGATTCGCCAGTATGTTCACACTTTCTTTCAAACTGCAGTGGAACATTTACCTAAGTGAATAAAAACACTTGAAATTTTTGAAGCAATTTAGTTAGATTACGCTTTAAGGCGTATCATGTTGGCAGGATATACAAAAACTGTAGACTTTATTCAGGAAAATAGTCCTTTCGTTCAGATTGATGCTACTGCTCTTTAGGACGACTGCATGTATTTAAAAGAATACTTGACACCAGAATTATTGACTAAGTGGAACTCAAATAGAGTATCTCCTGTCAAGTTCTGGGTAGAAATATTTTCCCATTTCTGTTCTAACGTACTGTACTCAAATCTAGAAGTTGTGGAGTTCCATCTCTGTTTACCTAATGGTCCAACTGAACGTGTATTCTTGCACATGAATGTTTTGTGGACAAGTGAAAAAAAAAAAAAAAACAACTGTCTATAGATACTTTGAAAGCTGTGCTGATCAGTAAGATTAATTTTGATCAGTCTTGTAATAATTTCTACAAACTGTTGAATGCAAACAAAGAACTGTTAAAGAGGATCCAGTCATCCCAAAAATACCACTGAAAGTTAAGCTAGATGATATAGTAAAGAATAACGGACGTTCTATAATGAGGTAAGTAGTTTATTAGTAGTTAGAAGTACTGTTGGATGGTACTTAAGTTAGAAACGACACTCTTACTTATGTATTTTATAATTGAAAACACTAGTGAGTCCCAAAATGCAACCTGGAAGTCAGATATTTAATCCCCGTCGCCGATTCTTATGCGTCCCGTTTTTGCAAGTAAAAATTCTGGTCACTTTGACCAAACATCCTTTTTTAGCAAAGCGAAGAGGTCAGAATTATCATCAGAGGTCAAAGATTACGTAGTTAAAATGTTATATTTGATGTGTTAACAAATAAGAAACTGCAACATTGGAAATAATGCTTTGAAGTGCATAGAACACATACATGAAGATCCTTCCAGTAAGTGTGTATGGGCATAGAGAAAAGGTCATCATAAGAAATCAAAGGTCACGTAGTTAAAATTTCATGTTTGATGTGTTAGCAACTATTAAATTGTGACGTTTGAAAAATGATTTGAGCTACCATGTAACACATGCTTAAAGGTGCTTCGAATTGGTGTGTATGGGCATAGCAAAAAGGTCAACAATGTTATAAAAGGTCAAAGGTCACTCAGTTAAAATGTCATGTTTGATATGTTAACAAGTATGAAACTGCGATGTTGAAAATAAGGATTTGAGCTGCTACTTGACACATGCAGAAAGTATCTTCCAATTGGTGTGTGTGTGAGGTCAACAAATCGTAAAAGGTTAAAGGTCACGCAGGTAAAATTTCATGTTTGATGTGTTAGTAAGTATGAAAGTGAGACGTTTGAAAAATGATTGGAGCTACTACAGAACACATGCATAAGGTCCTTCGAATTGGTGTGTATGGGAATAGGAAAAAGGTCAACAGGGTCATAAAAGGTCAAAGGTCACGCAGTTAAAATTTCATGTTTAATGTGTTAGCAAGCATAAAACTGTGACGTTTTAAATACGGATTGGAGCTTCCATAGAACACATGGAGAAAGGTCCTTCCAAGGGGTGCACATGACCGTAATGAAAGGTCCATATTGCCATAAGGTGAAGCAGCCTAATTTTGTAATTCAGATCCTGCAGGCAATGGTAGGTATGTTTCTGTGATGTTTAAAAGAATGAATTGAACATGGTATGAGTCCCACCTTTTGTTAATTACTTAGCTTTGCAAAACTGCATTCGAAATGTTTTATTATTATTATTATTATTATTGAAACATATTTATAGCTATTTACTGCACAGAACTATTTTAAATATTGTCTTATCTGTACAAGGAACACTGACGTCCTTGTAGACTAAATCTTTTTAGTACTTTGCAATTTATTCCACGTAATTTCCGTGATGTGCTAAACTTAAGGTCACTCTGTGTATAAGATTCTTTGTGAAGATTTTCCAAGAGTGTCTGGAGTGATCTGTTCAACGGCACGCTGTATGGATCGTCAAAGCTCTTCAAGTGCTATTGAAGGAGTTTTATAAACTTGTTGCTTAAGAAAGCCCAATAGAAAGAAGTTGCATGGGGTTAGATCAGGACTTCTAGCTGGCCACTCAACATCAGAATAGTGTTGTAAATAGAAAAAAACGGTTCGTATTTTTTCAGAAATTTACGTCTTTTTTAAAAAAAAAACATTGCCTCTCGTTTTTTTCTAAATTTCGTTTTTTCTTTTTCAAATAGTCATTTGTAATACATCTTACGTCTATTTAAGTATGAAATATTTTTATGTAGGTGTAATTACCGTAAAATGCAACATAAATTATACGCTAGATATTGATACGCTACAAATATTTTACAATTTACATGAATACCATACCTATTAACAATTCGGGTTTCAACAGTTTTCATCAATATCAACTAAGAAATAAAAGTAGAAATGAAATTTTGTTTTTTCGTGAAAGCAGGCCTTTAATAAGTACAAAAATAATGTCACGAACAGTATAAAATTCCAATAACTTGTCTAAAGGTAAAAAACTAATACTAATTTGCCTAATAGTATTTTTCTAAATGTCATATATAAATAATTTGTCGACTAGATATATATGATATACAGAGCCGGCTCTACCATATATGCAACACGTGTATTTGCGTGGAACGGCAAGCTTGGATTTTCCGGCAAAATCTGTCATAAGTATGTTATTTAAATTAAATATTTCTTGTTGGAAACAGACTTCATGATGATGGTACTTACATTTACTAAGCTGACCCTCTATTTGAATACTACATTCATAAATTATGTTTAGGTTGCATTAGATTAAGGCCACATGGACAATGCTAAAGCAAATGGTCGAATAAATCTGAGCACAAATTGCTTGATTGTTGCCAAATGCAAGAATTCAATTCTCGAATAGTAGTGAATATCTGTTCCATTTAGTAAGTTATCACAGTTTTGATATGAAACTAGTCTTGTTTTTGTCAGAAAGAAGTTCCTTATCATTGAAGATAGAACCAAGTTTTTTAAAAAAAAAAATGTTAAAAGATGTAGAAGAAAAATCAAGAAATAAAGATAAAAGAGCTAGTTGCATTGGAATTGCAAACTGATACATTGAGATTGAAGCTCGATAGTGAATTCTATAAAAAGAATTACCATCTTTTCTCTGCAGGTGTGTTTGCTTTATCTTTCACTAACATAATAGATTAATATTTAAAGGAAAAAAACAGACACAACGGGATTGCATTTTTAGTAAGTATTTAAGCCTTTCTGAGTGCGACTGCACTTACCCTCACCTTTGTTGCTCATGCTGGAGTAGCATACTTAAAATCATGACCTTTAAGATTTGATCTTTCTGGAGAAAGGGGGCGGTAAATTATGCCATTGCACGGGGTGACAAATTGACTAGGACTGGCCCTCATGATATGTATATACAAGACATGAATATAGGATGACTCAATTTGAAGTAATGCTGGGTGTTTCAAAATTAATATTAGGGATTTGAAACTTTGTAGTATCTATTACAATTAAGTTACAATTATAAATATTATATCAAATGAAAGAGCAACTCAAACAGTTTTGTTTGCACGCATGTACATGCATTGTTTCTCTGTCTGCCCTTAGAAAGAGCAAGTAGCAAAGATGGAGATTAGAGAGCAGAAAGCTTTTTGTGTTTAAATAAAGACTGAACCTGTACAGTGCAACCGTCTGTGTGGAGAATATTAAGGAGACGCTTGCAACTGCGTCTTTATCGTTTGCAGTTGTTACAGGTCTAAAGCCTACAGACCAGTGGCGGCGTAAGGCAAACTGGGGCCCGGGGCCAGTGAAGTAGATCGGGGCCCCTTCTCGAAAAATCATGATTTATACATTGCTATTTTTGACATTCATTTGCATACTTATTCTTTCTGTTTACTCCTCCTCCCCCTTTCCCGTTGGTGTGTGTGTGTGTGTGTGTGTGTGTGTGTGTGTGTGTGTGTTTAAACCATCTTAATTTGGGATATGTTAAATAAATGGGGGTGACATTCAGCATATATATCATATATGTATATACAGTATATATTCATTTTTAAACAAGGGGCATGACAGAGGATTAGGGATACAAGTGTAACGGAAACTACAACCCATGACAGAAATGACATAATCTTAAGAACAAACAAAACATAACAGCAAAGAATCCAGAATTTATCCGACACCTAAGTTATACTATTCTAGGTTAAAAGTGTACTGTAATTAGATAAGTAATTAGTTTAAGTAATGCTCCTAATAATACATTTAGAGACGAATTTACGTACAAAATGTATCAATGAGCTGATATTGAAAAATATGCAAATAACAATATAACCGATGCGATTTCTAAATGCAAGCTATCAGTTTTCTATAGAATTTTCTTGTTCGGTTCTCGCCTTTGGTGTTTGTCCTGTGCAATTTCCCATATGATAAGTTTATTCATAGTCTTTCACCTGTCTGAGTTTACGTTACAAGGGCTTTATTTGATTAGATTTTTCTCATACAATTAGCCCCATTCACTTTAACATTCGTTTTCTCTCCAATGATAATACATGATACTTAAACACTTTTTTTTTTACCGAACTAGTAAATAATGGCTAGAATAGATTTCTCTCCTGTGTGTCTTCTTCATTTATCTTTTACTAGGTTTCTCCCCAGTGATAATATACGATCTATTTAGTGCCAATATCAATAAATATCAATAAATAGTTAAACATTAGAATCTTTCTCTCCTGTTTGTTCTTTTTACTATTGTTTCCAGATTTCACGCTTGTTTTATGATTCCATTATCTTGTATTTAATAATTCAGTCATATTTATATTCTGCCACTTATGACTTTCCGTTAGACCTACCACTTACTAACACACTTACAAGGGATATCACCCAATTGTCCGGCTCCGATTTCAATGAAATTTTTATTGCTGATAGAGGACATGTATTCATTACTTGTGATGACAGAAATTTTTGCCATGGTGCATGTTTTCTATTCTTTAATAATTTTTAAAGGTTGCGATGTGGTTAATAGAGATTACTGCAGAAGTCCCTTACTATCCTTTGTAAACGGAGTGTTAATGAAAGAACATCCATGTAGATACGTATAGGGCCTAGGGGGAAGTCGTATGGTATGTATGACCTTGACGGCAGCCATCTTGAAATCCGCCATTTTGAATTAAGGTCAAGTTTTTTAAATGGGAATAGGGTAATGTGATACATAATTTCGGGCTAGAATTTAGTCAGAAAGACAATGGTGAAGTTAGTTTTAAGATGTGCTCATTTGGTGAAAAGTTACAGGCATATTAATTGTTTGTACTTACTATGTGCGTAAGTCCCTTACCTCCGCTTCTAACCCACATATTAATGATAATAAGTGGATAAAGGTTTCGGTAATACATATTATGCCTAGAGGGAAGTGATACGATAAGGGTATCATTGACGGCAGCCATCTTGAAATCCGCCATTTTGAATTAAAGTGAAGTTTTGAAAACTGAAAACCATAGCATGTGGCACCAAATTTTAATTGTGGTTGTTCTTTCATTAACACTCCGTTTACAAAGGATAGTAAGGGACTTTTGCAGTAATCACTATTAACCACATCGCAACCTTTAAAAATTATTAAAAAATAGAAATCATGCACCATGGCAAAAATTTCTGTCATCACAAGTAATGAATACATGTCCTCTATCAGCAATAAAAATTTCATTGAAATCAGAGCCGGGCAATTGGATGATATCCCTTGTTAGTATTAGAATATACTGTAACAAAAAATCCTGAATGTATTGAATAATTGGGGATAGGGCTACATCATAGAATAAATATGTGAGTACAGAATTCTACTACGGGTTGTACCATCCTACTTTTCATTATCACTCATCACCAGTCAATTAACAGATCATGACGGCTTTTTATTATTCTTTTGGTACTTTTGTATTTTTATTGTCTTAAGTTGAAACCTGAAACAACTTTCGGCAATAGTTCCACTACCTTATTAGCCTGTGTTCCACCACCATTCAGAATGCTACCTTCCTTGCTTTAGTAGCTGCGAAAGTATCAACCATCAAAATCTAAAGTAGATGCTATTCCATTATCGATAGAAAGAATGTCCGGATTCGTGTCTTTCTTGACTCGTAGTAGAGCGTAAGTATGGTCTTATCAGCTTCATTTTGCTGAAAGACCTTTCAAATGATGCGACAGATACGGGTAGTGTTATCAAAATCTGAAGTGCGGTTGCCAAACTTTTGTAAGCTTCAAGCCCCATTGAAAAAAAATCAGTATACCTTGTGGAGAAAAGTCAAGTTTGTTCTTTAGGTTTCTAAGCACACCTTAGTGAACGGATTACATATAAACAATTCTATGGTATCCAGGTCATTCGGTTAGAACAAAGCCAAATCAGAGCAACAAACATGCTTTTATCCTTTCCTCGCTCTCATTTAGCTGCTGCACAAAGTTGGCAAAGTAAGAAAATAGTTCTATTTTATTTCTATCTAAATATAGAAGGAAGCAATATAGCATAATTCACGTTTTTTTTTCTTTTGAACATTTGAACTTGTTTTCTTATTGAACATCTTATTCACTCTAAATTTGTGGGCTGAAGTGTAAATTTGTACGCCAAGAAACAAGAGCAGAAAAGGAGAAACCAGCTAAACAAAAGAGTTTCGCTCGCTGAAAATTCGACTTGTAAAGGACAAAAGAAGAAAGACAGAAGGAAAACAAGCGAATCAGCAACTATAGCGTCTGCACCAAAGAGCTTTCAGTTAGGAACAGAATGCTAGTACCCTGATATAAAGGTAGCCAAGAAAGTTTTGTCACTTTTTTACCAACCACACTGAACATCGATATGTCACCTAAGACGTACCTGGAAAATCAAAAATAGTCCCCATCAGCATCGATGACCTTCTGCCAACGTTCTGGAAGGCCATGGATTCTATCGCGGTAGAACTTGGTGGGCCGTGAAGCAAAGAAGGTATCAAGTGCATTTTGCACCCCTACTAGGGATTTGAACTGCGTCCTCTAAGGTGATGGAACAAGTAATAATCGGACGATTCAATGTCCGGGGAGTGTGGCGGATGCAATAGTGTTTTTCATCCAAGGCGTAGAATGGTGTCCTGGGTCATCCTATCCACGTGGAGCTTAGCATTGTTCTGTAACAAGGAGAAAACCTTTGCGATTCAGAAGTCCGTTCTCCAGAGTTTTGAGTTTATCTTAAACACTGCTTAACTGCTGACAGTACACAGTTGCATTGATGCTTTGAGCAGCTGGTAGCATTTCCCGATGCACAATGCCGCGAGCAATCCACCAAACACACAGGAGGACCACTGGTCCACTGGACCACTGGAGTACTGGTTTCGGCTGTTTTGAAACAAGTTCATGGAATGCTAACCAATGACGACGGCGCCGTGGAGCTTCGTACAGGACCCACTTCTCATCACAAGTCAGCATCCTGTTCAGAAATGGATCCTTCCTCAGACGAGACAGCAGAGAAACACAGGTGTCTGCTCGCGTTGCCTTCTGGCCCAGAGTCAAATCATGTGGGGTCTATCGACCCAACTTGTAGTGCTTCCCAAGTTGATGGAGCTGCTGGCGAATGGTTTCTCTATTCTCACTGAATTGTAGTCCCAGTTTCTCACTGTCTGGCCATTGTTCGCCTCAATTGCTGCGTGAAGATCTTCATTTTGTAGATGTGTTGGTCTTCCGGCTCGTGGTGCGTCTTCGAGTGTTTAGTCACCGCCCTTAAACTTGTTAAACCATTGCTGTTCTGTCCACGTAGTCACGACACCCTCACCAAATGCCTGGCATGTCTTCCGCCTCGCTGTAGCGGCGTTTGACTCCTGTTTGAACTCGTACAGCATATACACCCTTACGACGCTCTGTGGAGGTCCCATGTTCACTCTGTCCTTACGCAAGTTCACGGTTAACTAAACTGCCACAACCAGGTAGTGTGTTGGATATACCCCACACAAACAACTGATCTTCGCCTTATCTTCATTTGCATTCAACTCACCGTATGAAGGCCATTTGAACACAGACGTCCACAAAAAGCGACATAACTTTCTTGGTTATCTTTATAAAGCTTTATGTAAGTTCATCACTTCTTTGTGCCCTTCCCTTGAACTGATAAATAACTAAGTAGTGATATTTCAGGAAGCAAGCTAGCAGAATATAGACAAAACAATATACTTCGACTTTTCTTTTACTATATTTTAATCTACACTCAGATTTTTCCTTTAAATTTCTCTAAAGTAATTGAAGAGTAAAATTTTTATTTTATTCACATTTTAATCACATACATTTTTCCTTTGAATTTCTTTCGGGCCCCATCAGAGTAAAACTGATTTTACTTATTTTTCACCAACATTCAGCTTTTTTCTTTAATTTTTTGGGGAGCCTCCAAGAGAGCGAAACGTTTTTATTATTATTTTTTCACCTCCATTCAGCTTTTCCTTTAAATTTCTTTGGGAGCCAACAAGATAAAACTGTTATTTATTTTTAATCTACATTCAGTTTTTCTTTAAATTTCTTTTCAGGTCCCCAAGAGAGTGAGGCCCTAACCTATGTTTAGCTTATACAGAAATCCGGCACTGATTAGTTTTATTAGACAGATGTTTTTGTTGTTTCATCTGTTATTTGGTGAATATTGATTGACAATTAATCAATATTTACTTTTACTTTTAGGGAAGCTGTGAATTATAAATCTTGACGGCCCTTGTACCTCACGCTAACAAGTTCTTTAGTAATTATTTTTACCTACCGTCCGGGGGCCCCCACAAAGTGGGGCCCGGGGCGGGGGCACCGCTTGCCCCGCCCTTACGCCGCCACTGCTACAGACTACAGTTTACGTGCCAATTTCGCAAGTGAAATATTCCCGCATAACAATGAAGATTTTCTGGATAGTGTCGTCTTCAGTGATAAATCGACCTTTCACCTAAGAGCTAATGTGAGCACTCATAATGTTTGCATCTGGCCGTCAGCAAATCCTCAGGAGATGGTACAATTGAAACGAGACTCCCCTAAATTGAATGTGTTTTGTGCCATATGGCAGAAAGTTTATGGGCCTTTCTCGCCTATCGACTAGATGTGTGCCGTGTGACGAATGAATCTCACATTGAACACTTGTAGCAAAGATTGTTTGAGGTGCTCTTTTACTTGATGCATTCCTTATAATTGTACGTAAAATGTAATAAGTACTACGAAGACTTAAACCCCAAAATTTATTTTGAGACACCCTGCATTTCTCAGCAACAATGTTGGAACTAAGATGTAAAAAAGGAGAGAAAAATGTCCTTATAAAGTTATTGTTTACAACGATAATATTATTAGTCGAGGCTATAACTACAACAACAACACGAGTTATTACCTGACCAGCGAACGAGTGCAGGCGGCAGGTTTTGGAACTAAAATACAAACAACAGTGTTTCTAACCGGATTACTTGTAATTAATCTGTCACAGTTATTTTTTTTCCTGTTCATAATAAACCACTCCAAGCATATGCTCAAGTTAAGAGAAACAGTTTCAAAATTTATAGAAGTTATTCCCAGAACACTTTAAGGGACTGCAAAAAAAGTGCATACACCCTCCATATTAATTTGGCAATAACTTGCGAATAAACTTACCTCAGTGTTGTACAGAGAAACACCAAAACTACGTAGCATTCGAGTGTAAGAATTCCTACTTCTTCTATTAACAGAACCTCGAAGTTCATCTTTGTGAATCAAACTTGTACTTTGACAACTGCGCTTTCATTTTTTAAAGCAAGTTCTATGGAATAGTTTTAAGATAAGACGTCTTCGAAATTGTAACCAAGTTGGATCATGTGATCTCCGATCGATTGTCTAAGCAGTGTCTTGAGTAACAATATTCTTTTGCATTGAGATCATTTTCGGATGTGCTGCAGGTCCGGTCAGAGAGAAACTGATAATCTTTCACCGTCACACTCGTAACCGTCAACCCAGAACCACGTACAACAAAGGCACATGCGCTAGCCAATAGAGCAACGAGAGGATTTCCACAGTTCTCAACTACAAACGTATCGGAATTCTTTCTTGGCTAAAACTCGAGAAAATAATTTATTTGTCAACCGATAATAATACATTTAAAACAAACACAAGCATCGCGAACCTTACTTGATTTAAACTTACAGTTACAAGGTAATACGCAAGTCTCTAAACCACCTTCTGAATATCAACCAGCCTAATTCCAAAATTGAAATTTTCCGAGAATGAAATTTCAAGTTTAACATCTCATGAACAATTCATATTCAAATGTACCTAGGTATTCATGAACCAAAACCATAACTATGAATTTTATGATGTTATATTTTACTCTTTACAAAAATATTTCTCTAAAAAGGTATCCATTTATCGAAGTGAATGAACCATTGATCCATTTTTCATTTTTGTAAATAAATTGGAATCCAAGCAGTCCGTATGGAAAATGTCTTCATAGTTACCAGGTAAGACATCTTTTATTTCATACAGGACTAATGTTCTCGTTATGAGTCAGCAAATACAACTTACAAGGTGAGACAATACTTTTTATAACAGCAATAATGCCCGTAAATCTGTGATACCTCTTCCAGAATAACACTGTTCAAAGAATATGAATACTTTACCAATAAAAGGATAAGTACTTTTCTATTTTGCAAGCCTATATTTTCCACTTTTGTTTGTGATGTTGAGTGGCTGGAGAACAAGTAATGGTATGTCATATTATCAAAATTTCGAATAACTGGAAACGAGCGTTCAAAATTCATATGCTGCATTTGTAATGGAACATACCAAATAAGCTTCTCCTGCCATCTGCAGGCACATTTCCAAAATTTAAGTACCTACGTACTGTTTCGTGGTTCGATACCAACTCATTCTACCTAATAACTCAATTTCACCATGAAACGGTTTACCATTGTACTGACCCAAGCCGCTTATAAGTTAGTAGGACCCGGAAGTTGAGGGAAAGTCCTCTTTTTTACGAGTGCTCGAAGACGATTCTTAACATACTCTATGTTCATTTTGAGTCATTGTATGACAGAGAATGGTGGATTTTATTTGACCTTATTTGCCTTTGTCGGCGTGGTTTTGTTTATTGGTCTTTTTAAAACTTTTTATAGGTCTTTACGCCCTTTTTTGCCCTTCGTCTTTCGGCAATGAATTTACTGGTCATTAACTCAAATCACCACCACCTCTTAAACATATTTTCTTTAGTAAAGAAAATTCAAAAGATAATACATTCTTCAACGACTGGACTGATAAGACCAGATCTGCAACAATCAGACGTCAGATAAGGAGGCATAACAATGTCCTCCAGCAAGGGGTAGATGAGGGGTGGAAGTTTTCTTATTTTAGTTTGTACTTCAGTTTGTGAAAGGACAGACCGTTAACCTACGTTGTATTTCTTGAGCATTACCTAGGTATTTTCATTAAATATGTAATTCTAATTAAATTGAGTCTTATTTTTACGTACCTTTTTCCTGTTTTTAGGTCGTTTTTGAGATAGTTTTAGGTCTTTTAATTTTCTTTCTAGGCAATTTTTAGGTCTTCAACTTCCGATCCCTAGTTATCAGTATATAATTTCCAGCGTCTACCTAATCTTGTAACTTTCGTCCACCTCCTTCGAAACAAAATGAAATCCTTTGAGTTTTACGCCCCACGGCTATGCCGGTTAAGGTAAAGAAGACAGTGATGATGAGAAATAAATGAAATGGTGGAACGAAGAAACAGGGAGAACCCCAAGGAAACCCACCCACATGGTGTTTGTCCACCACAAAGTTCATGTGGCGCGAAGTAGAATTGAACCACGGACCCTATGCACCAAAGGTGAACACTCTACCACTGAACCACCGCGGCCCCTCCATCTCCTTGGGATTGTAATAATTCGTCGCTGTTTGAAAAGAGAACAAAATTGTGGCTAATAGTAAACTCTAGTAACTAGTAGTACACGCTCAACAAGAGCATGCTTTCACATTCATCAGTTATGTATTTATAATACAAATTTACCGATCAAACTTCCACAAAGTTTTGTAGTGCATTTGCAAATACACTGTTCAAGTAACAATGACTACATAACCTCGAAAATTACTCTCAATTAAACAATATTACTGAATACAGTATAGTAGATCGTAAAACCAAACTCATTGTTCTCTTTTTACAATTTACCAAGAACCAAGAAACTACATTTTAACTTTCTTTATTAATAATATTAACTGACACATATTACATGTCGTTATGGTCATCCCAATTTTAACTAAGAATGTTAACAAAATCATACTAGGCCTACAAGATATTATAATTTCTGCCACATGTGGAGACAAATCTTGTTCACATTGGTTTTTCACTATTCAAATTGAAATGTAATGACATTATTTTGTCAGAACATTGAAGCGTACATATGAAATTGTAGTGTGAATGTGTCATTTCCTCAACCCTAATACCATTTTTATTCCTTATTTTTTAAATCTCTTTTTATATTAAACCAAAGAAATGTGTGCAGCACAAGATCAAGGTAACCAGTAAACTCAAAGTGAAGAACACTTTGGCAGATATTTCTATAATTTGCATCCTGAAACAAAATAAAAACATTACTATCAATCATTAAAACAATGTCTATTAAATAGTTTGAAAAGTTAAATAAAACATTCTTGCTCATGTAACGTATGAATTCTGCTAAACATGACAAAATGAAACCAGCATGGGCAATACAATATTTACTGGTAACGGAAAAAAATGTATGTTTGGATGTGACACAACAGTTAGTAACAGACGTCCATGCTTAGCAAACAACCTATCAATACGTGGCGTTTGAGTCTGTTGGTAAGGCAAGCGTTAGACTATTTTTTAGGAATTTTCTTGTATTCAAATTTCCGTATTAGTGTAAGTTAACATTATTTAAAATTTTAAGGAGTTGTTCCAAAAGTGTCTAATTCTCCCGCTTGAGTAGCGCGCATACAATTCGGTGCGGGAAGAGGTCGTGGCCCAAGACCTTCACATATAAATAATGGTGGCCACAGTCCAGCGGGAACATGGACAAAAATGGGCCAATAACACAATGGAAATGCTCATAAGGTGCGCATATTTTTGACATATTTTTGTATATAGCTCCGTTGAGGTTTTATGGAAGTGAGATTACACATTGAGCTCTACAAGCACTATGAGTTTCATCGCACTGGAGTCTGTGGAATAGGGAAATAAATGGGTCAAATCAGGGGACGTACCATCTCCGATGCTCCGACTGGCTCGGTAAAGTTCTGCACTTTCCTTTTATACGATCTTGCTCGGGAAGAGAACGGTTGCATTATGGGATATTTCTATCAATGTACAAATTGAGCATGGACAGTTGGATGTTGTGCACATGTTATGCTCATTATTTGGTGGTTAGGAATAGGCGAAGCAATTGCACAGCGGCCGAACTCAACTTGGATAATTTATTTTATTCACAAGAAGACGTAGCTAGGCTCTTGTGCGATAACGATGAACCATTACTGTCAGAGGATGAGGAAATCGACAATTGAAACCTTTTGCATACCTATATATAACACATTGCATCCTTCATAATAATCACCCCCAACTGCCTGTGCGGTAATGGGAGTAAAGGAAACCTTGTAGTTCAACTCAGGTAACATATCAATCCTTTTGTACCTTTCAATACCAGGTGTTATGCTAGTGCAAGAGTCAGTTTTTTCTGCGAATATCCTTGTATTTATTTTTAGTTTTCTAGGTATGGTGCACAATGTGCAAAATTCTAACTACCATTCAATTCCACTTATTTTATCTATAGCAATGTTACTCAGCAGAAATATGACATGCGGTTACGGCATTCTCTGTCGAGAGATTTGAAGCATATCAGGCCAATCCGAGCATCGGAGATGGTACGTCCCCTGTCATTGACTCGATTTAATTTCCTGTTCCGCAGGCTCGAGTGCGATGAAACTTATAGTGCTTGTAGAGTTCAATGTGTAGTCTCACTTCCATAAAACCTGAACGGAGTGCGCCTTCTAGTTTTACATATACAAAAATATGTAAAAATAAATAAATGCGCACCTAATGGAACATTTCCGTTCTATTTTTGACTCATTTTGGTCATGTTCCTGCTGAGCTATGGCCATCATTATTTATATATGAAGGTCTTAGGCCACGACTTCTTCCCACACCGAATTGCGCGACTCATACGGGAAAATTGGGCATAGCTCCTTTATGTGCTTAGATATTTATGAAATTAAGAGAGAATTCTGAGTTTATCGTATTTTAATACAGTGTTCCCTGCTTGTGGAAACCTGAGGAATAAGTATGTTTGCCTTTTTAGTAAAAAAAGAGAAAAAAGAAAAAGAAAAGAAAAAGAAAAGAAAAGCTGAAAATTCTTCCGGAGTCCAGTGCCGGAGTGAGAGAGTTTACACGGCGATAGCAAACTTATTCTGTATATATCAACAAACTGTGATTCGATTCTTTTCAGCAGAGGGTTGTCAGTCCAGTGATACTCATAGGCAAATAAGGTAATTTGTGTAAAGTATATCTAAAACAACTGTAAATATTCTCCCTTTGAGGTCATGACTGATGAGAAGAAGTTTCTGGCCTGACAAATTCTTCATAGTTGTCTGCGATACACACTTCTTTATAATTCTGCAATGAATTTCACAGAACTGACAAACCTCTGCTGACAAGAATTCAATCACAGCGCATTGATCAACGCGGAACAGGCTTACGATCACCGCTGTGACTTTTTTGTGCCACACGTATGAAACAAGATGTCATAACTTAGAAGAAAAGGAAGGAGAGATGTTGAGGGGGTGTCGCCATTTTAAAATTGTAAATATCATAAGAACTAAGAAATATTGTTAATAATTAAGCGTTGTGTACTATGCCTTCACTTTTATCTGATATCGGACTTCTAAAGATTTCTTTTGACATGAATTAATTGACGACAAACAATGAGGACGACTTCTAGTTATAGCATCTTCAGTTTCCTTAAAATAGAAAGACGAAGAAAGGGAACTATGAAGAGGAGGAAGGTAAAAGGAGAAAATGAAAAGTAGAAGCAAGGTAGTAAGAAGAAGAATGAGTTAGGATGACCTCATTGAAGGAATGATTTGTCCCGAAGTAGTAATAAATGTAAAGAAAAACAATACAAAGGAACGCTGTCGAAAGTCTATGGCAAATATGGAAGATAATAAAAGATGAAGAAGAAGAATAGTAAAAAAAGAAGGAAAGAACGTGATAATCACTGAAATATAGTTAAAAAAACCTAAATGAGTATTGCATTCCCGGTTAGTTTAATGAGAATCAAGGTTAAGCCCGTTGCTGTTGGATTAACATGTGTTTAATCCAAACAACTCTGACTTGGATCCAAGTAAATACAGAAGTAGGAGTTACTGGAACCTAACCCAGATGGTGAAAAATAGTTAATTTTGATTAGTGTAACCATTGTTCCAGTCAAAGTTTATTTATTTATTGGGTGATATCAATAAAAATAAGTAACTACTTCTGAGAAGTCCTGCTCGAGAATCGGAGTAACTACACCTGGAGTAATCTCCTCCCTCAATTTCGTATCAATAAAACAAGCCAGTACTCAGGTCTAGTCTGCTCCAGATTTATGAACGTTTACTCGCGCTTCCTCTGCACGTAGCACTGAGTCGTATCAATAAAAGAAGTGATTACTCATTTCTCCCATTCATCGCGCAGTCATTTCGTTGTTTTTAACCTATGGCGTAGCGTAGTATCTTAAAAGCCATGAAACGGACAAGTAGCAACGATAGCTTCAATCAAAGGAATTTGTGGATATTGTAAAAGAGTTTCCAGTGGTATTTTCAAAGTCACAGCTACCAGAAAGTAAACGAAGGAAAGCCGAAAGTTTGAAGGTAATTACAGTGAAATGCAACGAAATATCAAATACATCTACGACTGAGACACAAATTCAAAAGAGAATCTTTAACATTCGAGCGAGAATAAAACAAAAATAAAAAAGAAGAAAAAAACGGGAAAGAAGAAAGTAATACTGAAACCATGGGAATGAACCTATTTGAGCTGATGGATGTTGATTGGAATCCAGCAATATCAAGATTAACACGATAACCGCATATCACGTGTTGTCCAAGGTCTTTGTAAATTGTTTGGCTTTAAGAACGAAATCAGACACTTGGCTCCTTTGTTTTCTTTTTTAAGAAGTCCAGCCACCCACGTCATAAATCACGTCCATCTGATTGCGTTTGCCACACCATACGTGTCCACTTTCGACTTGACATAAACAAAATACATTCTCATGTATACACCCTTTCTATCAACGTTGAGTTGAGTTGATTATTAGTTTAACGTCCTTTTCAGTAGCGTGCCTATATGAGACAGAACCCACTGATTAACGTGGAATCCACACCACACGAGCTCCTGCCGGGAATCGAACGCGGGTCTCCTATGCCAAAAGCATGTACGCTAACCGCTTAGCCATGAAATAGCTCTTCCTATTAACGTATTACTCTCCAAAATACTAGGTTTCTTTAATGCCACTTGTGTATAGTCAAGTGCTCCGATAGCACCCGGAAATGTATATTGTTCATGCCACTCTGCCTTTGCTGCTTGTATATTACGCACACTTTCGGAAACAATCCATTTTCAGGTAGTCATAGACAGTATTTTGAGCCACACCAGAATCCCCTGACATTCCGACCTGGAATCCCTGATCACTCACGTAACGCAAGAAAACCAAGGGCACCGATTTCTCTGTAGATTTGGGGCGGGAGGGCATTCAGATGCAGAAGGTATATATATCAGGATTTTAAGACAAATTGCACTCTAATTATGCCAAATATTGTATATTCATCAATACAATAGGGGGCCCACATGAGCTTTGGGGGGCCCGGGCCCCCTCGGGATCGGCGGCCTTGAAGAAAACCCGCATCTTTTCGTCATTACGTAGTCCACCACCCCGAATTTCGGGTGATTCTCCTTAAAAAATGTTGTGCTAATCACTACATTTTCTTTCAAAAACTTAAAATGCTTTTTGTAATCTCCATTTCCAACATTTCTATTAAGTTTATAAGTTTTTCTACGTAGTAAAACAATCATATACTTCGCCATATTTCGCACGGAGTTACCTATTTAGCTTAATCCACAAATTTGGAGAAGTTACTAGCATCACAGAGGAGTCTTTGATTTTTATTGATATCAAACGCGCAGTAGTTACTCGGCTCGAGAATAGAGGTGTGGTTACTTCAAAAGGGCGGGGCTTCTCCGAGGTCAGCCGAGACGACTAGTGCTCAGTTCTCTTTTTATTGATACCAATGCGAGTAACTACTTCAAAATTGGGCGTAATGAGTAACTTCTCCGTTTTATTGATATCACCCATTGACTCGGTACTTCTCACTCCGCAGTTATGCAATTACTGAAGCTTGCAGAGGAAAAAGAAAAAAATCTAACTGAAACGATGTATATACAGATTTGAAGTTCCCGAAGATTCTCAAAGTCAATGGCTACTACCACTATTTCTGTTCTGTTGCCCTCACTTGCTTCGTAGAGCCATAGTTGACTAAACGGAAGATTTACACCCTTCATGACCTAAGTCATGCATTAATGACAACCACATTTTCTTTGAATATCCATATTTTGAATTCATTACCAATCTTTTACTTTATCGTGTACGTTTCTCTGCTTACTACTAAAATCATTCACTCATTTGCACATTCGTACCACATAAAGACAAGATAGGAACATATACATTAGGTTAATCATTTGAGAAACAAAATCCACTAACGACATTTTTACGATTTATTACAATCAGTAGTAAAAAGTAAAGAAAGAAATGCAAGGAAATTAAATACGTCTATAAATTACAAGGGTTTAAATAAACAACGAATTATATTAACACACTAGTTAAATTGTCAATCAAGTTATTTAAATATAGTACTTCGTTTCTCGAAAACTACTTATTAGAATGTCACTTTAGACGTAAGTTTATACTATATCAAGACAAGGAACGTCGTAATGTTAAGCTACTGAAGATAGCTGGATTTAATTTTTGCGGTGCATATTTAAAAGGCAAATTCTCAGATTGCTTACATAAGTATAAGACAAAGCAAAATAATTAGGTCGAGACCATTGTGTGCTCTAGTTCTTTATTAGCGATAACAAAAGATATTAAGCGTGTCAAAATTTCTCGAAGCTTCTGCTACGGCATTTATATTACATATCGTGTCAATACATTCACTGACAAGAGGAGAGAGGCAGATTTTATATCGTAGTGGAAGGTGGTTTATACACTAATCGAGAGCACTAATGACGCCAATTACAAAACTGTAATAAAAATTTCCGAATGCATATACTGTGAAAATTTTGTGAATATGAGAAACTACGGCGCAGGTAAGTCAATTCCTAATGGTGCACCTCTATAGTTACTACTCGATGATTCAAAAACTATCGATAATATCCCGCGTTTACTTTAATGTGAACTGAAATATATTCGTAAACAAAACCTTCTTATCGTCCAACCGAAATAATTGCTAACGTACATGTGCTTCTAGTTATCTTGATTACATAAACTACTAAATTGTGTATATGCAGAACGAGAGAAAAGAAAGAAAAAACTTAATAGTTGTCTACCATACTGTTACTCTATTTACGATTCATAACATTCATTTCAATCGCGTCACTAATATCTTCTGGAAGGTGCAATAACATTTCCAAGTTTCCAAGTATATACGTTACTGAACATAAACATTTATAGTACACTCATATATACAGGGTGTTTCGAAACAATACCGACAACGTTTGGGATGAGATCCCTGACACCAAGATAAGACAAAAAGCATAGACCAACTTGGGTGCATAAAAATGCTTCCTTTTGGAGTTATAGGCTGCCGAAAACACGTAAAAGTGAACCTTGAAAGTCCATAGCTCCAAAAGTATTGGACTATTGTAGTCGGGTGAAGACTTCACGTAGGAACCATGATGTGATCTATCCAAATATCCAAGTTTCAGAATACTGCGGTACTTCCGCAACAATTTTTATAGAGGTTGTTGGTGAGTACATACCTGTAGCCAAACTCCCTCTATAAAGAATGTTGCGTAAGTATCTTACGATTTTGAAACATGGATTTTCGGATAGGGCACATATTAGTTTCTAAGTGAAGTTTTGACCCGACTATGGCAGGTTTCATAATTTTGGAGCTATGGGCCTTTAAAGCTAATTTCTTTGTTTTCGGCAGCCTATAACTCCGAAAGAAAGCATTTCTACACCCGTCCTTTTCATATACATACGACACTCTAAGTGAGTATTCACTACTCAATGCTACTTCGTATAATCTGTATTAGTCGATCCTACGAAGGATAGTCGAATAGAGATTATACACTCAGGTAAAGAAAATTGTTAAGCACTAGCTATCTCAACGAAAGATTTGAAACTACTCAAAATGCATTGTTACTAAAATATTGATCTCCACACATTTACACTTCGTAACTTGTTATATCATATGCGGTATATGAATGCTATCACTATTTACTTGCTTGCTTTGACACTAACAGTTCTTCCATATTTAAAACTTCTGCATTGACTCGCGAACTGTAAATTCCTTCTCTTAAGAATGTCAACAAGCATAGATGGCTAAATTATATCATAATTACTCATTTGTGTTTAAGCTAATACTACTAATAATAATTTAGTATTTACTTAACTATCCAGAATGATTCATATATTAACACGGTGACAACTCTATATTCTTTAAATTAATCACCAACACGTACGCGCACAACGACTGAGTTTACAACCAGGTAAGCTATCACGAACATCTGGTTGGTAAAGTTACTTTATGACGTTGATTCCTGTTATAGACTAAATCAAATTTTATATTTCGGTATTACTCAGCTATTTAACGGTAAAAAAGAATGAAACTGCTAACACATCTGTTTGATATTGTCTTCGTATGGATTAGCTATCTACCATCCTCATCAGGATCCTGCCGCACACAGTCCGACAATTTGTCGACGCCGACCAGATGCCGCAGTCGGATTGCCGGCGCCGGACACCGGCGGCATTTTTGACCGCGCCAAGCAAAATCATAGTCGTTCATCAAAAGAGAGCTAGAAGGTAATTTGTTGCTTTAAAATACGAATTAAGGCTTATATTTCCCTCGTATAAAGCTTTCTGGAAACAGTCGGACGACGACTGCAAAAAGACACTCCCGGCCACTTCTTGATAAACGACATCGTCACGACATCGGCGAAAGTTTCAATATCGTGTACCAGTGGCAACGAGTCGAATTTTGGAAAATGAATAGAGCCTGTATATTATTTAATGATGAAGTAAAAATTGAAACTGTCCGAAGGTTTTTCTTGTGGGTGAACACTAATTCTATTAAATATGTCTTGTGAAAACGGAGTCGGCAGAAACTCGGCATACAATGGACGGAACGACCGCACCAAATGATGGTTGTAAAGACATCGAAACGCTGACGGCGTGCCGACATAAAAAAGGTGAATATATGGAAAGAAATGTGGTTAAGGGACTGCACGTAAAGGGTATATGAGAAGTAAATATTTAAAATTAAATTACAAGTAAGAGGGGATCCATGACACATATTTTGGAAGAAGACGGCAAACAGTTGACGGGCCGACCGAGGAAAATATTGTCGGAAAGATACCGAAACGCTGGCGGCGTGCCGACATGTAAAGAAGGTCGGCAAACAGCGGACGGAACGGCCTCGGCAAAGATGCTCGCACAGGCGCTGAAACGCTGGCGGTTCGCCGACTAGTAAGATAACTCTTATACTATAGGACCTGCAAGCGGAACAGTATATGGAAAGTAAGTTTCGCAACTAATACAATTAGCTGATGATCCTTTTAAAACGAGTGGGAAAAGGGTCGGCAGACAGTGGACGAAACGACTGCTTCAGTTAATGCTCGTATTTGCCTCCCCTTTTGACAATTTGCCGTATTCTACTTCCGCGGCCAGGCCTTCAACACAGCTGGTTTCAAGGCGGGATGTGGGCATTTTCCACTTATGCCGTTTTGCAGCATTTCTCGATGGCGGCCCACCAGCGACACCGCTGAAGAACCTGATTGGAGAAATCGTAGTCTGGTCGCGCTGCCTGTATGTTCGGTTCCATTCTTCATTTGTCACATGGTGATGCAGTGTGTTTACAAAGTGAGTTTACAAGTGGGAAATAAGCCTTTGTGTGATAAAAATGTTCATTCATTATATTCTTGTTCATTTTAAAGTAAACAATAGTCTGGCAACTGTACTAAGTTGCTTGTTAAGCAAATGTGACGAAAACATGATGTGTAAGTGGTCCCTGGTGGGGAAGACGACGAATAAACTAAATATTAGCTGGCTACTAGTATTGCATGTGAAACCTGATGAATCGTGGCCTGAGTACGAAGTGAAAGAGCTTACACATGTGGTGAGATAATTTAATATTACGCAAATACATTTCAAATCATCATAAATTTTAAATGTTTGTTATACATGTTAATTGTTCCTGCGCATGAAGAAGATTCGGTTATAGTATGTTCCCGCGCAATAGAACGTTGGATTACTATTGCATAATCGCTCTCATCTACTGCAGAACAAGACACGCAATAAGAATAAGTGGGTAAGACAACGACCCAAGGTACTAAATTTGGGTTAATTACTGTTTCGCCGGGCCGATTTTAGGAAATTTACTGGGTCAATTGGAGAATTTGTTTAAGTTTGTGAGAAAGAATGAGTGAAAGTCAGGTAATGGGAATAATGAAAGTTAAGAAAGTGATTGTTTTTGAAGTAAGCTTCACTGTATGTGGAGGCGAATAAACTATAAGAGAGGTACCAAATTTCTCAAAAGTAAATCCCCACGTTAAGCGGGTTTGCATAACCAGACTCCTAACTATGATAACATTTACGATCACTCTAGCCCAATCATTTCACAGATTCAACCTGTTGTATATAAGTTATTAGGGCGTAAAATTGAACATAATTTATACGAAAAACACTTTTATGCATTGCAAGACCTTTAACTGCCAAACATTCACCACAAACTTATAGTCGTATCGACATAAACAAAAAGAAGTGTGGAGCAGGAAACTACTTTACCCAAAAGTCAAAAGAGACTCACTGAAGACATACGAACTGGTCGAGCGGTTTGGGTCACTAGTTTATCAATTAGAAGTTTATGTGTTGAAAACCTGAAGAGAGTATTCGTTTTTTTGTTTTTTTAAAAGTGTGTTCCTATTTTCATCAGAGGACTGAGAACATTTTCTTAAATAAATCTTTGGCAACTACTTTTCTCTGAAATTCCATTAGAAGGGAACATTATATGAATTACAAATCTAAAATCCACAGCTGAGAACAAAATATTATGTTCAATATTTCATTATTATCCTTTGATTTGTAATGAAAAACTAATTATAAGCATTGACGATTTCAGAAGATTTTCCCCCGGTAATGGTCAATATATGAATGAGAGAAAACTGATAAAATATTATTAGTCCACTTTGAGCATGATCGAAGATAACTTATGGCCACGAAGGGGGAAATTTATGTCGACAGAGTCTCAAATTCTCCCACAGGTCATGCCCTGAAATCATCAGTTTGAAAGGTTTCCTTAACAAATAGAATATTACATTTATTTCTCATTCTACGTTTTGAAATGGAAAAATCATAATTTTAAAGTGAATTATAATACGATAAGCATAAAGATTTATAGGACTAATGAAGTAAATATTCTTGTGTAAGTTATCGATTTCTAATCAGATTAGAACTCGAATATTCGTTTGCATCGCACTTTAAAGTAAATCCTCTCTCTATATAATTCTTACTGGAAAGTATGTTTAACTCCAATTACTTAATCAATATTTTTAATAATATATTTTTTTGTAATACTTTTACTATTCAATGTTGTATACACTACATTTCCTAAAGCAAAATCTCGCAAATATATAGTGGACTAGTGAATATTATCAAATAAATTACCATTTTGTTTACATAAATACTGCATCGCCTCATTTAAAAGTTCGTACTTTAAATAATAATAATAATAATAATAATAATAATAATAATAATAATAATAATAATAATAATAAAATCATAGCCATGCCTTTATCAGAATTTAAGGCTTAGTCAAAAAATGGATTCAACGTGGTCTCTATTCGAAGTTCTATTTAATCGAATCCGATAGAAATACAAAGAGAAACTTCGAAAACAGGTAAAAGAAAAATTTTACTTTGGTGGGATTGGAAATAACTTTTAGGAGTTCTTTACAATTTACAAACAAATGCCTTAGACAGTTTTTTCTTTTCTTTAAGTTAACTAATTCACCGTACCTATCTGAGTAACTTGTCTCTATTTTCTACTCGGTTATATACGTTTTACAATCATTTCCGTTAATCTTGGACGACAGGAACACGAATACAAAAAACATCTAAGAGAATTAAAATTCCGAACTCCCCCACCGGAATCGAACCCGGGACACCACACACCTTAGGCACACACTGTACCCACTAGACCAGCGGGGAAAGCAAGTGGATTGCATTTTGTAGTATCTGAAGTTTACACCTATTTCATCCTGCTGTAATAATGTTTACCGTATTCGTTACTTTGAGGAATGATATCTGTTATTCATATAGGTTCTATTACATATTCGTTCATAAATATTATATAAATTATCAGAATTATTTATGATCTTCCATGGAAATTCACTGGTGCATGCGCAGTAGAAACAGAAGAATGCAGTTTATTGATATTAGTCAGAATGCAAATTTCTAACAGGCTATCAGAATTCCTTAATGGAAAGTAGTGGTTCCCAACCTGGGGACGCGCAGCTTCCTCCTGTGTAAGCATGAAGTTGGAGTAAGGGGGCGAAAGCTACTGGCAGAAATGAATTGTGAAATAAATTATTATTATTATTATTATTATTATTATTATTATTATTATTATTATTATTATTATTATTATTTGTCATACAGCTAAATCAATTTCTTCACTGCTTTCTCGTCACAGCCCGAAACCCAAGCGATCTGAATGAGAGTTTGTTCCACTTTTACTCGACTATAATTTCTCCTCGCAAACTAACAAATAGTTCTCTACAGCCTTTAGAGCTAGGCATTTTGACAACTTGTAGAAATTTGCATTGTGATTCGTATTAGCAATGACAGTAAAGTGGATCTTTCTGTTTCTACTGTGCATCATCAAAATCATTATATCAGAAATATTCCGCCATTACCAGCGGGTCACTTACCGCAGCTGAGAAGCTGCCATGCTCCACAAGCTGTCATGCTCCACATCTTAACCTCTCCATCTTTACATACGATTTTTCTGTTTTGATATCGCCAATAGCCTAATCATGTTTCTATATAGTCTAATTCGTCCCCTTCCTCTCTTTCCTGCCACCATACCCTCTAGCACATCCCTCATGATACAGTTCCTTCTTAACCAATATTCCAACCAGTTTCTCTTCCTCTTCTTAATAATATTATTCTCCTTCCATTTCTAACCCTTTCATTCGTTTTCCTCTCGACCCAGCTATTTCTCTCCATTCTTCTCCACGCACATATTTCGAAAGCCTCCAATTGTTTCTCAACATTTCTGCGTAATGTCCATGTTTCTGTCCTATAAATACAGTAAAATACAGTAAACGAAGCATTTTATGAGTCTTTTTTTTAACTCTAAGGCCCCACAAAATAGTATTTTCTTCATCCTAAAGGCTTCTTTTGCCATTTCTATCCTTGCTTTTATTTCACGTTCGCATGTCATATCAGTAATAATAATACTCAGACATCAAAAACTAGTCACCTGTTTTTCCCCCGCTCCTACTTCTATATTTGACACCGATCGCTTCGTCTCAATCATCATGGATTTTGTCTTTCTAACATTTATTTTCCTCCCATTTTCTTCAGAAGCCTTTCTCAAGTTTTCTACATCTTATTAAATTTCTTTTTAGATTCTGCAACAACAATCATATCAACCCCAAACCGTATACACCACATCATTCTATCTCCTACCGAAATTCCATCTTCATTATGAAAACTCATTTTTGCTATCTCTTCTACATAGCTATTAAATAATGTCGGCGAAATATATAATATCTGTTGAACTCACCTTTCAATTACACTCTCTGTCTACTGTGCATGCGCCAGTGAATTTCCATGGAAGATCATGAATAGTTCTGATAATTTATATAATATTTATGAATGAATATGTAATAGAACCTATATGAATAACAAATATATATCATTCCTCAAAGTAACGAATACGGTAAACATTATTACAGCAGGATGAAATAGGTGTAAACTTCAGATACTACAAAATGAATTTCACTTGCTTTCCCCGCTGGTCTAGTGGCTACAATGTGTGCCTAAGGTGTATGGTGTCCCGGGTTCGATTCCCGGTGGGGAGTTTGGAATTTTAATTCTCTTAGATGTTTTTGTATTCGTGATCCTGTCGTTCAAGATTGACGGAAATAATTGTAAAACGTATATAACCGAGTAGAAAATAGAGACAAGTTACTCAGATACGTTCGGTGAATCAGTTAACTTAAAGAAAAGAAACAAAGTGTCTAAGGCATTTGTCTGTAAATTGAAAGGAACTCTTAAAGGTTAGTTCCAGTCCCACCAAGGTAACATTTTTCTTTTACCTGTTTTCGAAGTTTCTCTTTGTATTTCTATCGGATTCGATTAAATAGAACTTCGAATAGAGACCACGTTGAATTCAATTATTGACTAAGCCTGAAATTCTGATAAAGGTATGGCTATGATTTTATTATTATTATTATTATTATTATTATTATTATTATTATTATTATTATTATTATTATTATTATTATTATTATTATTATTATTTTAAGTACGAAGTTTCAAATGAGGCGATGCAGTATTTACGTAAACAAAATGGTAATTTATTTGATAATATTCACTAGTTCACTATACATTTGCGAGGTTTTGCTTTGGGAAATGTAGTGTATACAACATTGAATAGTAAAAGTATTACAAAAAATATATTATTAAAAATATTGATTAAGTAATTGGAGTTAAACATACTTTCCAGTAAGAATTATATAGAGAGTGGATTTACTTTAAAGTGCGATGCAAACGAATATTCGAGTTTTAACCTGATTAGAAAACGATAACTTACACAAGAATATTTACTTCATTAGTTCTATAAATCTTTATGCTTATCGTATTATAATTCACTTTAAAATTATGATTTTTCCATTTCAAAACGTAGAACGAGAAATAAATGTAATATTCTATTTGTTAAGGAAACCTTTCAAACTGATGATTTCAGGGCATGACCTGTGGGAGAATTTGAGAGTGTCGACATAAATTTCCCCCTTCGTGGCCATAAGTTATCTTCGATTAAGCTCAAAGTGGACTAATAATGTTTTATCAGTTTTCTCTCATTCATATATTGACCATTACCGGGGGAGAATCTCGTGAAATCGTCAATGCTTATAATTAGTTTTTCATTACAAATCAAAGGATAATAATGAAATATTGAACATAATATTTTGTTCTCAGCTGTGGATTTTAGATTTGCAATTCATATAATGTTCCCTTCTAGTGGAATTTCAGAGAAAAGTAGTTGCCAAAGATTTATTTAAAAAGATGTTCTCAGTCCTCTGATGAAAATAGGAACACACTTTAACAACAAAAACAAAAAAACGAATACCCTCTTCAGGTTTTCAACACATAAACTTCTAATTGATAGACTAGTGACCCAAACCGCTCGACCAGTTCGTATGTCTTCAGTGAGTCTCTTTTGACTTTTGGGTAAAGTAGTTTCCTGCTCCACACTTCTTTTTGTTTATGTCGATACGACTATAAGTTTGTGGTGAATGTTTGGCAGTTAAAGGTCTTGCAATGCATAAAAGTGTTTTTCGTATAAATTATGTTCAATTTTACGTCCTAATAACTTATATACAACAGGTTGAATCTGTGAAATGATTGGGGTTGGAGTGATCGTAAATGTTTTCATAGTTAGGAGCCTTGATATGCAAACCCGCTCAACGTGGGGATTTACTTTGGAGAAATTTGGTACACTTGTTATGATTAGGTGGTGCGGAAGGCAGCGTGGAAATGGTGCGTATATGTCAAGGGAATGACATATCATTGTGAGTTATATAGAACTATTAAAAAATAACGAGCGACTTAATTATTGTGAGTTAATGAATGGAGCCGGATATGTGGTTATGCTTTATGATTCTAGAGTCAGATCTAGGGCTCGATGGCATTGTTGCAGTGACACACAAAGGTAGTAATAGTATTTTGTCAGACCATTAGTATTGGAACATCTAAGTGTAAGTGACAGGCACCATAAGCACATACATAGTCGTATATCACTTAGTAGTTCGGTGAGATTATTTCATCCACTGTCTGGACCCAGCAAAATCCAAGTATCATCTTAATTTAGTAATGGTATCAGGTGATTGTGCTATTTTATACCCAAGTTTTTTATAAAAATCATGTCTTAACTTCTCATCTTCTCAATAAAAAGTAAATCTACATAAGAAAGCTCTTGAGTGATTCTTATGGTGTTTGTGTTTAAAATATTTTAACGGAACAACTTTCCTCTACTGTAACGAAGTTCTGCGATTGGATAGTTAAATTTATTATGTTTCTCTATTTTATTATAATTGGTTACGATATTTCGATAGTTTCTGTCTTTGACGAAACACATAAACCGTTAAACGCTTTTACGCATATTTAATAAACCTAAATTATTCGAATTAAAATTCAATGCACAGTGTAATATTTGATTTCTGCTTCACAAACTTTTAAATAATGGTTACAAAATCGTTACTAAGAGAACGTTGACATAACATTGTCTGTGTGATTAAGTCTAGGGAGCCTAGATGGGCAGATTATGTAGCCAGATTGGGAAAAGATAGTAGCATTTCCAAATTTCAACTGAAAATGTAATCGTAAAACTGCTATGATGAACATTTAACTGAAAAATATTAAGATAGGTCCGGCAGAAATAGGAATGTAAAGTGGAAACTAGATCCAGTTGACTAAAGAAACAAATAAAGTAAATGCTTTTACGAACGCACTATTGAACACGCGAGTTCCATACGCCATACACTTATTTAGTTAGTTACAAAACAATTCATTTATGGATTCCAATAATATTAATGCTACAGTTTACATTCGGCATGTTTTGATCAGTAGATGCATTGAATCCATACAGGATGGCATGAAGAAGGCATTTCGACGACATTACTCGTGAATATATGGTGGGAAAATTTGAGATAGGACAAGGTAAAAGTTCTAAGGCTGCAAAATTGAGTGTGGAATGTATAACAATTTTACAACTGCGGACAAAATGTCAGCAGGGCCAAAACATTCATAATAAATATTCGGTAGATCGCCCAAGTGACACAAGGGAACACGAGGAACCCTAACTTTAAAAAAAGTCAATTAATAAATAAATCGAAATAAATATTAATAATAAATACGGTTTCATTGCCTGTTTGAATTATGGCACACCTTTGTTCTACAACGAACTTCTACACTTTGTGTATTCTATCCACCTAAAAGTTCGTTCGTGGCTTTAATATTGGTTCGATTTGAAAGAAATATAGTTATTAAAACAACTAATTTTTATTATGCTTCAATGATTACTCACCTTCTCAGGCGTTTTCTAGCTTCGTCGGCCATGTTTATGTCTTCCTTCAGCAGAAACTTCTTGATTCCTTCAAAGTAAAATGATACATAACTATCCCAAAATACTTCTTTAATATCGAAACTGAAAGTCATCTTATCTGAAGCCTCCATTTCTTTTGACAGTGCTTCAACATTTCCATTTTCAAAATCCCATTCCCTTAGGGTGAAATTCGCAAGTTGCACTGACATGGAATGAATCTTTCTCTGAAGGCTTATCATTCTGAAAGTAAGTTATTTAGTAATGTAATTAATTCTTGTAGAATAGTGAAGGCAAATGGTATGGAGAAAAGCAGAGATCAAGCGATGTCCATGAAAAAATCAGTATGAATATCTTTATGAATAGATATATATCAAGAGCTCCTTCGTGGCTAAGCGGTTAGCATGCGCGCCTTTGGCGTGGGAGACCCGGGTTCGATTCCCGGCGGGAGCTCATGTGGTTCGGATTCCACGTTAATCAGTAGGTCCACGTCTCATATAGCCTCCCTGCTGAAAGGGACGTAAAACTCAATAATCAATCAATCGATAGATATATATCAAATGCAAATAAACTAAAATGTATTAAAGTATACAATTGAGGCGTACGGCGGACAACTGGACAAACGTGCCCAAATAAATTGTGCTGAAGACGAAATTTTAAAGACTTCAGCTGATTTTGCAACCACCAATGACGGGCTATACATTCGTTCCTTTATTTTACTAAACTTTGCACAAACAGAAAGGTTACAGCATTTACTGAAAATTTCTTGTTTCTTTTCTTTTTTTTACGTCCTACTGATAACTCCAGTTTGCTGAAATTGGCGCTTCTCCTATATTAGGATGTATATCTCAATTTTTCTGTAGCATACAAAACAAAATTACTTTTCAAAATGTAACTGGTAATTTGTTTCATCCAAAAATTGGAATTTCGAAATTTTAAAAAGGATAGGTAATTTATATTCTTATATCAAGTTAGGGAAAAGTGATAATCTTTTTTCACGTCTACTCCAAATTTAGAATTTCCATTGTTAGTATTTCATTTTTATAGTACTCTTCCACTTCCGAATAATTCCCAAGATGCAAACTAAGTTTATTGACACAATACTTTAAATCAATATAATTTGAAAATGCAGTACATTCAAATTGAACACGATCCCAAATGATTTTGATTTTGCGAAACATATATTTTCTTCGTAGAGAAAAGCTTTCATCTTATGATATGCTCTTTCTGACATTCACTAATTAAAGCTTGGGTAGTCGTACGAATTCAACCAACCAGCAACGTAACTAAGGGGCCCACAGGGCCTGCAGTGTAGGGAGGCCCGCATAGTTCGGGGGCCCACCGCGAAGCAAATGCCAAGAACTATAGGCTACAAAAAGTGAGCTGAATACGGAATATCCGTTTCCCTAAAAATCATTATTTACTATTCTAGAAAATACAAATATGTTCTAGGTGAAAATTCATCCATTCTAGCAACTTCAGTTTAAAATATCATCTGAGCACTCGAAAGTTAGGGCATAATAATTTTTGCCTTTTTCGGTGAGTATTAATTTTAATTGTAATTGTATTATATTCCATGGATTTATTAACCATTGTTTTCTACAGGGACATACTAGGAAGTCAATGGGCATGGGAAAGGGAGCCCCAAAAATAATTCTGCGGGTTGCCTGTTATTTTTGCGTTACGCTACTGCAACAAACTCATTTTATGTAGACCCCTATATCAAACATGCCATTGTGATAGACGTTCACATGTTCTAAACACTTGCTATGCATTGTCATATGGTTTCTGATCACGGAGATGAAAGTTAGGGGTTTGAACTTACTAGAAATTATTCTACTTATTCATTGTAACTTATCCGATTTTTTACATAACTTGATGCGAAATATATCTGAACATGTTCAACGTTTATGTGAAATAAGGTGGCATGCAAGTGCTGTACTCTTGAATTATTGAGCAGTAAATTTGATTTTCGAATCAACTCAAATTTTACTAATTCCAACTGAAGACTTTGGGGCAAAAACAGGTTAAGTCCAAAAAGTGAAAGTGTATAGGGGATAGCTTCACAACGGTTTCCACTCTTCCGATTTTCTTCAAACTTGGCACATATATAGTAAACCGAAAATAAATCGACACGTATTTTTAGTTTCTTTCGGAAAATAGGTTAAGGGGCAAAGGACCCCTTTTCAAAAATTGGCCCCCTTGATTAAAAGGACTACATTAAACAAACGAAACTCGGTTTTAGATTTCGGTGAAATTGCTTAAAATCGTGATATTTGTCGATATTGTATACCTGAGAAAAAGTCTCAATGGGCGCAACCAAAAATCACTGACCGTTTGGCCACTACAGGGCCAGGTTTTTGAAAACAGTCGAAGATTACGATATGCTGGATTTCAGTATAAATGACCGAAACCGTGATATGTTGTAGATATAGTGACCCTTAAAAGAATTCTTAACGGACATAACCACCAATCACTGACCGTTTGGCCACTACTGAGTCACTTTTTTGAAAGCAGCCGAAGATAGTGATATTCTGGATTTTGATGAAAATGATTGAAACTTTTATATGTTGAAGATATTGTGATAGTGAAAAAAGTCTCAATAGGCAGAGCCACCAATCACTGACCGTTTGGCCACTACAGGGCCACATTTTTGTAAACAGCAGAAGGTAACGGTGTTCTGAATTTCGGTAAGAATCAACGAAACCGTGATGTGTTGTACATATTGTGATCCTGAGAAAATTGTGCAACCATCCATCACGGACTGTTTGGTCACTATAGGGCCACTTTTTTTTTTTTTTTTTTTTTTTTTTTAGGACATAGGGATTTCAAGAAAATTGTAGACCTTTACGTCGACGGCCCTAGTACCCTTTCTGATTGTCACAGGGACATTAACTATACCTCGTTTGAAAGGTTATAGAACCCAGATTCCAACGTGCTAACTTTTGTGCCCCTCATACCAAACTTGTAGGAGAAGAAGAAGACGAAAATGTTTAAGAAAATGAGATATTTTGTTTTAGGAAATTTATCAAAAGTTAGCAACACTGTTACTTGTCGTGCGCAGGAAAAATATTTTCACGTGTACGCGAGTCATTGGGTACAATCATGCCAAAAGTGAAGGGCGAAAGCTTAATGCCAAGTGAGAAAAAAAATCCGAATATGTTTTCTACGAGAATCACCTGTATATATTTTTCGAAATATTTTGGTCTATCCTGACGTCCCTAATTGGCACATAGATATAAGTCGTACTTCATTTGAAAGCTTGTAAGACACAGATTTCAACGATGTAACTTCTGTTCCCCTCGTTCGCAACCCGTAAAAGAAGTTGAAAAAGAAATTTTAAAAAAAATCAAATAAAAAAATACATTTTCCCGAAGTTGGCAACACTGTTTTGTCGTTCGCAAGAATGGCCATACACAGGGTATGATTAGTTAGGATGTTTATTTATCTTTATTCATACCACCTTTATGATTGTAGCTCCTTTGGAGGGAGAGTCTTACTCCCCCAAATGCTGATGGGGAGGGGTAAATTGTACATCCAACTTCTCGCCCTACCCTTCCGCTGCTGGACTCCCGTTGTAGAAGAAATGCACACCGTTGGAAAGTTTAATCCGTCCTAAAGAGATAGACACCTAAGTCATCTCTTTAGGTTAATTAGGAGTGAAGTGATGGAGGTTTAAACTGTTGGCTCAACTCTTGAGTCGTTCGTCCTGTAAAGGTTAAATGAGCAGAAGGTAACGGTATTCAGAATTTCGGTGTAATTGCTTGAAACTGTTATGTGTTGCGGACCGTTTGGCCACTACGAAGCCACTTTTTTTTTTTTTTTTTTTTTTTTTTTTGAAACAGTAGAAGGTAACTGTTTTCTGAATTTCGGGGGAGTTGCTTCAAGCCATAATATGTTGTTAATATTGGATCCGGAGAAAAGTTGCAATGGGCACAACCACCCATCGGGACTGTTTACCACTTAAGGACCACGTTTTTTGACAACAGCAGAAGGTAGGTCTGGATATTTGTGGAATTGGTTGAAACCGTGATATATTGTAGATAGTGTGATCCTGAGAAAACGTCTCAATGGACACAACCACAAATCACTGACCATTTGGCAACTACAGGACCACATTTCTTAAAACGGCGAAGGTAAGGATATTCTGGAATTTTGGTGGAATTGCATGAAGCCACTAGAAGTCCTATCCAACAACCCGGAAAAGAAATGGGGAGAGTAGCGTGTAACATCATTTAAGCATAGACAACATTCCGATGTTCATCTTGAGGGACAAAGGAAAACCCTGGAAATTGAGTCGTATACAATTTTACTACTAGACATTTTTTCTCAGGATCATGACATCTACAACATATTAGAGTTTCCGTCATTTTCATCGAAATCCAGAATATCATAATCTTTGGCTGCTTTCAAAAAAGTGGTCCTGTAGTGGCCAAACGGTCAGTGATTGGTGGTTATGTCCGTTAAATTTTTTTTTCAGGATCAAAATATCTACAATATATCACTGTTTCTGTCACTTTTACTGAAACCCAGAATATCGTTATCCTCGGCTATTTTCAAAAAAGTGGCCCTGTAGTGGCCAAACTGTCAGTGATTTTTGGTTGTACCCATTGAGAATTTTTCTCAGGAACACAATATCTACAATATATCACGATTTTAAGCAATTCCACCAAAATCTAATTTCCATAAAGATTGTGCGATCCTTTGTCATTTCGAAGGGAGCCATTGCCCCCTTAAACTCTTTCCTCGCAAAAACGACAAAACCTGCATTTCCTACTTTGAAGTCATCTTTGCATCGGCAGAGTTTCGTTTCTTTAATGTGGCCCTTTTAATCAAAAGGGCCCATTTTTGAAAAGGTGGCCTTTGCCCTCTTAACCTATTTTCCGAAAGAAATAAAACAATACGTGTCGATTTATTTTTGATTTACTTTATATGTGCCAAGTTTGAAGAAAATCGGAAGAGTGGAAACCGTTGTGAAGCTACCTCCTTTACATTTTCATCTTTTGGACTTAACCTGTTTTTGCCCCAAAGTCTTCAATTACTATTTACAGCTAACATATATAAGTCAAACATGTTTATAAACGTTACTCTGAGGCATAATTGAGTAAATGAGAAGACGTTTTTTGCTTAATTTTAAATGCAATGCAATTACTAGTTCTTCTCTTTAATTGTTCTATTTAATACTTATCTGAGTCCAATTCATGTCCTGTTCATTATTATTATTATTATTTCAAACCTATTCAAACGTTTTCAGTTTATTTGTGGCTAAGTTATCATTTGGCTCAATTCCCTCTGAAAGTACATGTGGTTCGGATCTCACGTTAAGAAATAAGTCAATGTCTCACGTAGCTTCGGTGCTGTAAACTACTAATCAGCAACTAATTTAAAAAATGATTTAATTTTTCATCACTAGAGCAACTAATTTTAATCCTGCACTTCTTGTTTAAAAGACTTCAAACTAAGGGTTTATTGCGAACTCAGCTAGATCCAAATGGCATTAATTGTGAACATATTGACATAAAGGTAACCAAGAAAGTTCTGTCGTTTCTTCCAGTTTCAATGTTGTATCTCAATCTATGGTAAAATGGGTCACACGATTTGTTCGTTTTAATTTATATAATACATGGGAGGCATCCATAGTTTGGAAACTGATTTTTTAAACTGGCTTCTTCTTTATCTTCGTAGTAAATTTAATTGATATATAAATTATATTTTGTTTCATACACAAATGATTTACCTATGTGTAACCAAGTAAATTGCTTCTATATAGTTATGTGAATGAAATCGTCTCCCCAACTTGTGAAGTAGATCAGAACAAAAGCAATTTGCACTAAGGTCAATTAGCGTAGGTTAGAGACTAATTACTTACCTTGGCCTTTTCCGCATGATCATTGAACATAAATCAATAGCATAAGCCGGTATCAACTGGAAGACTATGAAGACAAAGTAATACATGAAGTAACTGTTTGTTAGATTTCTGCGAGGAATCCAGTATGTATTTAATAAAGGATTCTTGAAACAACACTTTTCTGCTTCTCTTGTAATATAGTCCCACGTAACGGGATTTAGGGTACCTGAAGTGTAGTTGTAAATCTTCATTTCTTTATTTCTAAAAGAAAAAAAGTAACAAAATAAGTTAATATTACACCAAAACCTTTCACAGTACAAAATGTCTAGTTGTAGAGTTTACGACAAAACGTATAGAGAAACGTAAATAAAACAATGTGTACCATAGTGTATCTACTGTTATGGATAGGAGTTAGGGGCGGATTCTCATTCTCACAGCCCATAATTACATTACGAAAGATATGTACCCGAGCAGACAACCGTGAAAATGATCCGTTATCGACCCATTATATATTATGGGAACAGGGCGCGCACAAATGGGAGCCTTGCTCCATGTCACCAAATGATACACCAGTAAACCCAACCTTCAAGCCACTGACTAGAAACCCTGGCTGCCAAAGAATACTCTAATACCAACGCTCTTGGTAAGGAGACCAAACTATCAACCACAAGCCATTATACATCACTAACACTACATTACTAACACGGTAAATGCTCCACAACACAAGTCCACCTACTTAGCATGGCATTCCGGCGTTAAAGGGAGATAGAGCCATATGTTATTGCAGTTAGTATTGATTTCGACCCAGAAAAATTTGGTCCAATTCAAAAGATGAATTTTGGAATGCAAAGGGAGAAAACTGTGATTTACAATATATCGAAAATCCGGTTTCGGGAAAAATTCCACAATTTGTCAAATATTCACGATTTTGTAGTTCGTTTTTCTGTATAGTGAGTACCTTTTGATCAGCCTATTTTCTGTACGCTCATCAGTTATAAGGTTATAAAATACCTGTAACCATCTCATAGTGTAAAATAATTTTTTGGAGGAAGAGGTAGAAAGGTAAAACTGGTCGAAAGATCTAGAAGGCATAATTGAATTTGACTGGATAAAATAGTAGAAAGTAAAACTCATTATTATTATTATTACTATTATTATTATTATTATTATTATTATTATTATTATTATTATTATTATTATTATGATCGCTAGTTAACTTACCTGAAAAGATGCCAGGCTATTGCAATGATGCAATTAACACTAAGATCCACTGGCACAATGTCAGCCTTCTTTTGTCCATCTATAAATTGTGTACGCGACATTCCGGTACAGCCAGCCGCTAGTGGTCCTGTTGCTGCATTAAAGTTGTTAATCCATCCAGGAAAAGGATTCTTCCAGGATGCTCCGACTGTAGGAAAGAAAAATATTCGAAAAAAAATACTAAAGTTTAAGATGTTATTTTGAAGTCGGACACTATAATATTCATTATTAGTCATGGTTATCAACTTCGTAATAATCTTTGATTTATTGATACGTCAGTTTCTTACAATGTCAAAGTCTCGACTTAGCATCTCCAAAACAAAGAAAAGTATTTTTATATGCTTTCTAAAAGTATGTCGTAAAAATCAAACTCATGTCTATGGTTAACGAACTTAAAAAGTTCGTTATGAATTCGAAGGTATGTTTCTGTATGCCTGTTATTTGTGAATTTTTAATTTTGAGCCCTTCATTCGATAGAACATCAAAAATTATCTGCAAGAAGTGGTGGAGTTTTTCAGGTCACTCTTACTGTTCCCGAGATATTGACCACAAAAGCTCTAATTTTGTTAGATTTTAGGAGATATATGGTGAAAATTTTGTTACAAAATAATAATTAGTGGCCACTGGCCAAACTAGTATCCAGTTTCTATTTGTAAGGAAGCTACAGCTATCTCACGGGAAAGTAATAGTCTCAATACAGACAATGGGTTTCAAATCACTTATATCTTTTCGGCCTTTTTCTGAAACAAAAACAGATAATTATTCAACAAAGCTGTTTCTAGTCCCCACAACAACACTCAATCAGGACCCCGAATCTATCAACCACCATAACAACACTCAAGCAGGATCCAGAATATATCAGCCAATCAGAAGCCAGGATTCCATCAGCCAATCACAAGTCCCCATTAAAAGCAGTAGCCCTAAATAGTCACTATATATATATCTGCTCACGTTTGTGGTCTCTTCATTACAATTTCTGAAGATGAATGCGATGTCTGCATTTAAAACGTTGGATGTCAGCATCTTCACCTGGCTGATAGCCCGAGAAGTCTTATTAAAATCACGTCGCCAGAAAAAATTCGTTTTTCAACAGTCTGGGAGGATAAACTGCACAGTATACGTCATTTTCAAGAGCTGCGATGAAAGAAAAGTCTATCACTTAAGCATCTAGCCTTTCTACTGAGATGCAGAGAACAAAGCATACTTCCTGAGTTCACAAAACTTTGTTTTCATCTACATTCTCTGGTAATCATACTGATTTTGACATGCACCAGTCAGTCTATAGTGACAGAAAGGATTCACTTTACACGTCGTCAAGTGGATAAGATTGACCACTCTCTTCTGCTTTCTCATCTTAAAGTTTCTTCGTTCCTGCCACTACTTGACTGGGCATATGTAGATGCAGTTACCACATGTAGTTCCGACTTACTCAGACATAAACTGCCTTCCAAGCGAGCAAAGAAGTTTTCACTCATACTGACCAAGAAAGCTAAAGCACCGAGATGCAATGAGAACAAGTATATCGTTAACCTAACTGACAAACAGTTAGAAGACACCAGCACTTAAGTACCCAAGAAAGGATTTAACTTTACACCTATACCGAAGTACATCCGCACCGAGAATATCCTGGCCTGAATTGAACGAGCTGTTTGCCAACTGCCACCAGATGTGAGTGATGGGATACGAGTGGAAGCCAAACATGTCCTTTCTAGAGCCATTCTAGCAAAATGTAGCACAACCAAACCTGAACTTGCTGCTCTTGAGTCGCTTTGAGATAACCCAGACATAACAATAATGCCAGCTGACAAAGGCAATGCCACCGTGCTACCATCTACACAAGCTTATAAGGAAAATATAGTCAACACACTTGATTATTCTGCCTACAAGAAACTAACCAGAGATCCTACCTGTTGAGAGGAAAACCAACTTGTTGCTGAAGTGTTGTGGACTTCCTGAAGATCTGCAAAAGGGTCGTTCCGCATATGGAAGCCAACGACCTCAACTCTATGGTTTAAAACTTTACAAGATAGGTGTACTTCTGAGGCCCATTGTCAGCGCAATGGAGAGCCCAACATATCATTTAGCTAAGTAATTCATGTCAACTCTAAAACTGTGGACATTACATTAAGAACTCCTCTGATTTTGTTAAGATCCTGAAGAACCTGAAAGTGAATCGAAACTACCTCCTTGTCAGTTTCGACGTATTTTGTCTGTTCACAAGAGTATTGTCAAGGGTACGATGCAACTGATACGAAATGACATCATCTTGGAACCAACTGACCCGTTCCAGTATATATTGACCTCCCCGTACCATTTGTATGATGGGTGTTACAATGAACAAACGGATGGAGTAACCATGGGGTCTCCCCTCTCTCTCTCTCTCTCTCTCTCTCTCTCTCTCTCTCTCTTCTTTCTCTCTCTCTCTCCTCTGATTGCCAACTTCTAAATAAAAGGATTTGAACACGAAGCTCTCGATCTAGTGGTTCTTAACCCATCCGGCTTCTTTAGATACGTTGATAATACTTTTGCTATCTGGCCACATGGTGCTAAAACACTATAATATTTTCTGGAATTTCTCGTCGTCACTCTCAAATAAAATTCACCCTGAAAGTGGGGCAGAATGGTTGCTTCCCATTTGTTGATATTCTTGTTCGCCGTAAATCTAACGGAATATAAGGACACAGCGTATATAGGAAGCTGAGGAAGCCGACGCATACGGATCTTTATCTCAAGGCAAGCAATTTCCATCACAAGTCACAACGTATTACAGTGCCAAACACCTTAATCCACAGAGCAGTGTCCGTAAACGAGCAGGAAAGTCTACAAGAGGCCTTCAACCATCTTCGTTCGACGCTACAAGAGAATGGATACAGATGTGCAGATATCAGTATGACCACAAAAAGGGCCATTACTTCACAACACAAATTGATCAGTAAAGTTAAGAGTGAGAATTCTCTACTACCATAATGCCTTTCATCGCCCTCATCTCCGGCAAACGCAGCAGAAAACTAGCCAGACATTGTATAAATGTTATTCATAGACCTTCAGCCAACATCAGATCATTATTCAAAAGACGGTCTTCACCTGCGCACTCCTCGTGTATACCGTATGCTATATGAATGTAGCAGATCATACATAGGACAGACTGGGCGTATAATGGACAAACGACACACACAAAAAAAAACAATAACTACAGAAGACTTCAGCAACCCGAAAATTCAGGAGTATTAGAGCATAACCTAGAACTTGGACACAGAATTGATTTTAGAAATACCATCATAGTACCCAAGTAAAGTAATTTTCGGGGCAGAAAAATGAGGTAAGCCATAGTTATCTAACGGGAAAGGAACAGTCTCAATAGATACAGTGGGTTTCAACTCAGCCCTAAGTGGTCGGCCCTCTTTTGAAACAAAAACAGACATTCAACAAAGCTATTTTAATAGTCAAAACAATAGCAAATAAGGAGGCAGCATATTCAGCCAATCAGAAGTCAGGATTTCCCTCAGCCAATCACAAGTCCCCATTCATAACTATGACCCTAAATAGTCACAATACGTATATACATGCTCACGTCTCCCGTCTCTTCATTACAGTCCCAAAAGACGAATGCGATGTCTGCATTCTAAACGTTGGATGTCAATATCTTCACTTAGTCGATAGCCAAAAAGACATTAAAATTTTTACTTCTGTTCTAGTTTTCGAGTGGGGCACTGCTTTCTTATTGTGGGTTCAAAATGGGAAAACAAGTGTTTAGGAATTCGAGCTTAGGAATAACGCCGGAATTAATAAACCAGGCAGAAAAGCATTCAGATGCGTAGTAGACTAAATTGCCTGATTTATTGGGCTGTCAATGTGAACTTTCAAATATCTGTACATGAAATGTTATGCTTCGTCTGTGAACGCATAACAATGCCAGAAACGGTGTTGGAAAAATTGCTAAGCCAGGAAGTTCGCATTGGTGAGAAAAGAGAAACACCTGGTGAACGAAATTTCCTTCTAAACTTTGGCAGAATTTCTTATATCAATTAAGGGGGTATATTCTAAGCAAGCTCTATAAAAGTTTCATGGTGTGAACATTTGGAGAAATGTGTCACTAAAGAGACCATGTATAAAGTTGCACATCACAGCTGAAAATGACAGATACTCACTTGGGAAGTATATGAAGTGGTACTCGGAGATCTGCAAGTGTTTTACATCATTGGAAAGGTAACACCGAGTATACTTCACATATGAAATATCTCGCTTGAATGGGGCCTGTAGGAGACGTGACAACCATTTGAATATCTGAAGGCACGTTCAGAAACGCCAGAAAACGTGGACAAAATTGGAAGCTATGATGTAATTGTTTTGAGACGTGCTATATATAGGTTTGAAAGGTAGCTGAATACGAATCTGAAATCAAATGTTAACAAACCCAAATGGCGGATACAATATGGCGAACACAAATTACAAAAAAAACAAGCTATGGATCTGAATTTGGGTACGTAGAGGCACTCGACGTCGCTAGGTATGAATCGGATACCAAAAATGTAAAATTCAAAATGGCGGATCCAATATGGCGGACAAAATACAAAACACTGCTATGGAATTGAAAGCAAGTAGGTAGAGGTTTTCGTGGTAGCGGAGTACGAATGTAATCTTAAAAATGCACTATGATGCATTCCATATGGCCGACAAAAAGTGAAAAATTACAGTTGGACGTATGTGTATCGACAAAAACCTGCGCTCCATCTTCTCTCGATTTAGAGATGAGATCGAAGACAAGATCGGAACTAGTTTCAGTGTGAGTGCCATCCATACTAGACGGCATAATGTGAAACCGGAAGGACAATTATGGAAGCATAACAATGTTTTAAACGCGCATTTTTCACTCTTATTGTTCAGGTCTTCAGATGGTTTCTGCCATAGTCGCATTGTACCCTACAGGTGCCATTTCAAGCAAAATATTACAGATGTAAAGTGTAGTCGATAAGAATGTTTAAACGATATATAACACGTGCCGATCCCCTCGTATCTCTTCGGGGGCGGGGAAAGAGTTGGTAGTAAAATAATTGTGTCTATGATTGCAATCTGTTCGTGTCATAAAACTTTCATATGCACTACAAAACCTGCGCTGCATTCTGTACCTCAATTTTGACCTGATTGTATAGTAAACCACGTTCCCAGTTTATTGTAAAACATCATTTGCCCCTACTTGCCCCCTTATGTAGTATAGGCATTTTTTCTAACACATGTCTAAGAATAACATATGTCCGTTCTGTACGTATTTTTTTTCATTTTTCGTCCGCCACATCGGATAGGTCATATTGCATTTTGCACTTTTGACATTGAATTAGTACCCAGCGACTACGAGAACCTCTACCTACCCGCTTTCAGGTCCATAGCAGTTTTTGCATTTTGTCCGCCATATTGGATCAGCCATTTTTAATTTTACATTTTTGGTATCCGATTCATACATAGCGACGTCGAATATCTCTATATATCTAATTGCAGATCCATAGCTTGTTTTTGTAATTTATGTCCGCCATGTTGGATCTGCCAGTTTGATTTGTAAACATTTGATGTCAGATTCGTATTCAGCATCCCTTTTAAACCTATATACACTATGTCTCAAAACAATTACATAATTTCCTATTTTATCCATGTCTTCTGGATTTCGAGCATGCCTTTTTCTGATGTTCAAATGGTCGTCACGCCCCCTACAGGCCCCATTCAAGCGAGATATTTCACATGTAAGGTGTACTCGGTGTCACCTTTCCAACGATATATAACACATGCATATCCCCGCGTACCACTTGTAGTACTTCCGAGTCAGTTCATATGGGCTGGAAATGTTGGTCCAGCGAATCACGTGTTGTCGTCATTTCAATGACAAGAGGCGCCGAGCGTACCTACATTAAATTGAAAATGCAAATTCGCCTGAGTCGTCGTGAAGAGTGAGGATTGGCTACAACAAGTTCAGTAATGATACTAGGACCATTTTGTTGTACTGTGACTTTAGCTTATTAACAGAAGCAAGTATGAAGGAGTGCTATGTTTAACTGGGTTATATTGGTGACTAGTTATTGTTATTTCTCCAACATCTTGATTCATTTGATGAATATACAGTTAACACTCTCATCTTCTAAGAGGACAAATATCGTGTCGTAGAAGTACATGGTTGAGGAATATTCTGCTTGTATAAAACTTGAGTCCACGATTAAATTCAATTTAAAATATATGGAACTATTTGGAACGCGTAAATAAACACCCTCCTACTTTGCTGGAACTAAGGTATTTATATGGTGTGCGAAGGGACATACCTGAAACAGAATCCAAGTGAAACAATATCTTGACCACAGGTTTGGCATTAGACAAGTTTTGTTCACTATGACCAATATTTTATTACAATACTAATGTTTTAACATACAATTGTTAATAGTAGCATTGAAAAATAATATTTTTGTTTTTCATTTACATTTTTGAAGTTGTAAAACCTGACTGGACGTTGTTTAGTATATACCTAATGTAAAATACTTACCGATGGAAGGTCTAAAGATTGAAACCGGAAAAAATTCTGAGTATGAGTGAACAACATGTTCTGCTAAACTTTTAGACAAAGTATAGGCATTATGCCCACCAACCAGGAGCCTGGAAAAATAATTGAATCGAATATTATAAATAGGTATATAATTAATTCCAGAAGTTAGTATCTTTCTAGGGAGATATATCTTGTACAAATGTATAATGCAAATGTATTACTCATTAAGAAACAATTTCAGGGAGGGAAACTAATTACTGTCAGATGTAGATAATGAGAATCTGCGGGTTATTTGAAGCTGATATTCTATTCATCTTTCGTCAGTAATATACTGTCATAATAGCAGACGAATTGTGCGTCTTAAAATACTAAATCTTTAACATACTAATTTTTAATAGAAAAAATACCGGTGTTTTCTTTTAGGTAGGCAACTCCCGTTACTTACCAAATTTCTACTCCAAAAATTATTCCACATTTATTAGCTTTCATTAACTCCTGTCTTCTTTATCCCACGCAACATAAACGTTGAACGTAAAACTAAAAACTTTATTTAATTTCATTTTGTCTAGTATACCCATGTCTCCGTGCAACCGCAGAACATGTCGAAAAGTGTTTTAACATCCGTAAGCTTTTTGAGACATCGATGTCTGACCAACGAGTTTGTTGTTTGCTGGAACGTTATTAAATGCGCCAGGAATCAGATCCTCACATAATATCCAAGAATTACTCATTTCCTATATCTACGTAGATAAATCCCATGTGTCTCAATCATTTGGAATCATTCATATCTACATATAGCAGAGTATAAATTTCAGACGATAACCTTGCAGCTCAGTTCTATGGCAATAGTTTTGAAGACATTCACTTTTAAATATTTTCGACAATTTATATCTGTGAAACGAAGTGATTCTGAGGAAAAATTTACTGAAATATTTTCCTTGTTTGTAAGAGTAGAATCTCTTCCTAGGCGTTGTATACGTAAACATAGAGGTTGTTTTGCGTATGTGTGAGCAAATTGCACTTATTGAGCATGTACTAAAGTCCATAGCGCCACACGCTACAAATGTGGTTTCCTCGTTGAAAACACCTGACAATATGATTACTATCACAGGATGCCCCGTTGCGAACCTACGACCGCAGATCATACACAACACTTGTGTAGAAATCGACCTTTTCCGGCTTTAATATTGTTCACTATAGAATGTAAATGATAATATATACATAGCGAGGTTTTCTGCAGTAGTTTAAGAGTTCCGAAAACACATTTTATCTTCACCTTAACTCTCTTCCAAAACCTGAAGTTAAAGAAATCCATTAAAATGTTCCGTTCAATACTGCTCTACTCAGAGCAAAAACGAGAAAGAAAGCATTAGAAGCATTGAAAGCGTTAGAAGCGTTATTTTAGAAAAGAACAGCGTTAGCGTTCTAAGAGTAGGACCATCATCTCTGTTAAGCCTATATTTAGGTTGAAAGTAGAAGACATCAAGCACTTCCAATATGAGCGTTGATCAGTATAACCTGGAAACGGTAATGGAAAGCTAGAATTGGTTTTCTTTAATTTACTAAGCTTCCAAAGAATACATTAATGTCCATTCTAATATCTACTAGTCCTGGAAGTAGTACAAATTTAATGCAACATATAGTTTCAATATGGATTAAAGCAAAATCATGCTCTACAAACTCAACTCTTTCACGTGGTATTGGTTCTTATTTTAGGAACTATCTATACATGTCTACAAAGATTTTGAGGCAGTATTTCTTGGCATTTTCTCTTTTCCCGAACACTTCAGCCTTTATCTTCCACGTAGTTTTGGGTTGCTAATTTGAAATTTAGTGACCGTTCCACTGTTGACGTTGTATGAAGTGAGGGACTGCGGGTTCACATGAGATCCTGACCCTGGAATCGAACCTGCGCGTTCCTTATGTTCATCCACGTTATGCCTTTCCCTAGTTCTCAGTACATATCACACTCTTTTTCTATTTCTAGATTTATGAAAGATATCGTGATAAGCACATTTAAAAGCACAAGAATAATGAGAACTTTATATCATTAGTATTTATGTAAGATAGTTTCCTTTGTTCTAGCGGCTAATTTTCCATTCTTACTCTTGCTTTTTTCTTGACACATATATTTTTTTAAAATAATAATGCTTCTTCGGTATCTAGAAAGACCAGTGATTTTACTTTCTTCTCAACATCCGTTTATGTGACCAAGATCACAAACTGGTTCCTTGTAACTTTGAATTCAACATAATGGAAACCTAATTTTGTTCATATTAGTTAGTCTCTTATACCTTATAACGACTCACCAAAGGTAGTCGTCAACCTGGTTCGGCTAATGATATAAGTAAATCTTGAGTGGTAGTAATTGTTTACACATAAAAATATCTTCAATAATTATATACACTATTATTCTCACCTTTTCTATCGAAATTACAAATCGATGATCGGTATTAAATGATTTATTAGTTGATACTCTTTTTAACGTATTTTTACACAAACTGTCTTGTAAGCACACATGTTAAGTTAGGTATCTATAAACAACTACATAGCAACGAATTATACAGTAATGTATATTTTTTTACATATATTAAAAACATTCTTCTTTTGTTATTTTTTAAATTAACATTATATCAAGTATAGTACTTGAGTATGAGCACTTTCTGCCCAAGGTACAGGTAATTATTAAACGATGCAAAGTATCTCGTTGTATAAAAATGTCGCCCGACGATGGGACTGAATATAAAAGTTACAAGCGAGCTTGGCTTTTATATTTAAGAACCATTGGTCCGTTTACAATAATGATGTTACATTACTTATGTCCTTTACATTTTGATCGCCCCTCGTATATATATATCTTCATTAAGCTTCATATATATAAATACATTTATAATAAATTTTTTATTCCATTATCATTTATCTTTTATTACAAAAACGTCGTCGCTTAATAATATAATTAATGAAGGGTGCGAAGCTAAAAATCGTAAGAGACAAATTACCTTTTAAAACATAAACCACAATGATTAGCAGTTTCAATCATTATTAAAACGGTGATGTTAAGAAAATAATATTTGATCTCTCCAGGGCGCATTATATAATAACAACATTAGCTGATGTTTCAAAATATACATTGTATCCATAAGGCATCAGAATATAGAAGAATCTTATTCGGGTAACATATAAAGTAGCGCATAAAGACAGTCGTCGAATAAATAGCTTGATAGAATAAACCTTATTCTTAACATAATCTTTGACAACAAATTCTCAACACAAATACCTATAATATAAATAACCTTTGCCTTTAATCAATTATAAATCGAATTATAATTCTTCACATTAACAAGAGAGAATTAAAATCATTTGAAAATTATCATTGGTTAATGAGAATTAAAGAAAATTAAATTAAGTAAAAATCAAAAATTAAACGTAACCTACGTTCAGACGAACAAAAGGAAGAAAATAAATCTATTTTTACACAAACAGCAAACACCCTTATATATATATATATATATATATATATATATATATATATATATATATATATATATATATATTAGTCTCCTTCATTCTTATTAATTTGAGCAAGAATGTCAGGTGCAACTAGTCTCTTCACTAAACGCATCCATTTTTCTCTTGTATATTGGGTAGGCCTCCAAACCTTCAACTCGTCTATATTACGAAGCCCAATTGACGTACCAGTTTTAGCGTTCAACAATTCAACAACTTTAGGGTTTATTTCCTTAAAACATAAATAAGGACCTGAGAAAATGTCACAAAATTTATAAATCTTCTTTAACAACGCATTACTTTGCGGATGTTGTTTAACAAAAACTAAGTCATTGATCTTGATTCGATATTTTCCTTCTTGCAAAGACTCTAATTGAGAATTACGTTTCACAAATTTGTTATGTCTTCGGATTTTTACCATATTCACTAAATTGGAAGAATCTACGATTGTTGAATCTTCTAACTTGACATTAAAATGTCGTTCCACAGGGAAAATCAAATCAGAACCGTTATGTACATTAGCAGGAGACACGCCTAAAGTGTCTGATATCGAATGATTCAAAAGATACGTGATTTGACTGACATGCTTAATCCATTCGGCATGTTTATCTTTACAAAAGTGTCGAAACAGCATACCAAAATTACAATGCACATTTTCTACAACAGAGCTGCTAGGGTGGTACGGAGTTACGAAATGAATTTTAATGTTAGCCTTGTTCATAGCTTTGATAAACACATCACTTTTGAACTGTGAACCATTGTCACATAATATGTGTTCGATAGGACCACAATGTGGAATGTATACGTTCAAGATTTTATTTACGATAGCAGCGGAAGTTGCTCTACGCAGAGGATAAGCTACCACATAACGCGAAAAGATATCCATGGTAGTAAGTAGATAAGTTTCTCCGGTAGCTGCTCTTGGTAACGGTCCATACAGATCGATAGATAGAAACGAATGTGGTCTTTCTGGCGTTATTGAGAGCATAGGTTTATGTACGGCCTGGTAGTTATGTTTGATTCGCATACATTCAACACAGTCCTTGATGTGATTCTTGATTTGAACTCTCATTCCTCTCCAATAAAAGGATTTGTTAATCAATGCACATACCTTTACATAACCAAAATGACCGAAATCGTCATGATAGGCTTTTAATATACGGGTTGTCAGCGTAGGTGGAATGCAAATTTTGTTTCTAGACTTGAATTTGAAATCTTTAATAAGTAGAATTCCGTTGGATAATTTAAATCTAGAATTCCATTGTTTGGGGCAATTACATCCCTCACTGCATGAAGACAAATGTTCCATGATTTGGTTATATTCCGGATAATTCATTTGATGATCTCTTAGATCTTCCATTGAAATGGTAGCTATTTCATCCTGCAAGACCTTAAATTCGTTGATGGACAAAATATGTTGTTCTTCTCCAGGAAACAGACGTGATAAGGTATCTACGGGTCCATTATATACCCCTTTAATGTGCTGTACTTCAAAATCATAAGATTGAAGCTCCAACGACCAACGAAGTAGTCTGTTATTATATCCTTGTATACTGTTAAGGTATCGTAATGAATTATGGTCGGTAAGTACTATGAAATGACATCCGCTGAGATATGGAGCAAATTTTTGTATCGCAAAACGTACGGCCAAAAGTTCGATTTCTGTCGTGGTGTATCCTTTCTCAGCTTTCTTCAAAGTACGGCTAGCGCAATGGATAACGGCCGGTTCCTTAATGGTTGGATTTGGTTGGCAGAGTACTGCAGAGATTCCAAGTTGAGAACCATCACACTGGACATAAAAAGGAACGTCATATCGAGGGTGATTCAAATGGATGTTTCGCTTCACGCTCTCCTTCAACTTATTAAAACTGCGTTCTTGAATCGGACCCCATTGCCATGGTACTCCTTTCTTTATAATCATAAATAAAGGCTGGGCTATCTCAGCAAATCGCGGGATGGCTTTGCGAAACCCATTGAAGAGCCCTAATACTTGCCGTGTCTGTTTCACATTTAACGGCGCGGGCAGATCCTCTATGGCTTGTACTTTAGATTGACTGAATTGTAAACCCGAGGCATCAATTTGGTATCCAAGAAATTCTATAGAATTTTGTAGAAATTTTGATTTCTGTAGGTTGATAGTAAGACCCGAACTTTCCAATCTATCCAAAACTATATCTAAGTACTTCAAGTATTCCTGCGGATTCCTTCCCATTATCAAGATGTCGTCAGCGTAGGTTATCACGTTGCTGCGTAAGTCTTGTCCTAAGACTTTATTTAAGCAGGAAGCTAACGCCGCACTACCATTGATAAGCCCAAAAACTACACGGTTGTATTCATATAAGTGACCTTCAAAACTAAATGCTGTGTACGGTTTCGAATCCTCATGCAATTCGACCTGATTATAAGCCATTACGAGATCTAAATTTCCGAAGACTGCATTCCCTGGTAAAGAGGCTAGTATTTCTTCCACTGGAGGATACCTCACTTGTTCCAGATCAATATGGCAATTCGTGCGTCTCAAATCCAAAACCACACGTAGAGAACCATTTTTCTTAGGAACTACGTGTAATGGATTAAGGTGAATGCTTCTTGAATTCCTAATGATCCCATCTCTTAACATATCTGTAATTTGCTGACGTACATTTTCCCTGTATCGGTAGGGAATTATATAGGGCTTAGTCACAATGGGTTTATCTGTCTTAACCTTAAAAGAATAAACAAAATCCTTACAACACCCAGGACGTTCTGAGAAAACATTTTTATGTTTATATAGAATATCTTTAAAGTGGGTTTTTACTGTATTATCTATAAAATCAAGACTACTTTCAAGTGACTTAACACACTCAGAAAACAATACATCATCCTTAGAATCCATCAAATTTTGTGTGACTTGCGTTAGTTGATCATTTAATTTATCGCTTTCTGAACTTACAGAAACATTATTCAATACATTAGGAACATTATTATATTGACAAGCAATATCATCAGATTTTGGAAGCAGTTTCTGAACGATTTCCTGAGGTATGCCGGGTATAGTTAACGTTTGATTTCTAAAATCAAGCATGACACGCAATTGAGATAATAAATCTAAACCAATAATTAATATTTCATTCAATTCCTTTATCACTAGAATAGGGATTGATATTTCAAAATCTTGAATAGATATTGTCACACGAGTAATTCCAGCTACTCTCTTTTTATGTTTGCCAGTAAAATCGACTATAATAAAATTCTCAACCTTTTGTAATTTAGAATTCGAGTAATTTCTAGTAATTGCTTTCCATGACGAATATGATAATAGAGAGGCGTTTGCGCCTGTGTCAAGTAGAGCTTCGGTGCTTAACCCATTGATTTTGACAGGTATTTTAGCTGTACTGTATGATTTTAAAAATACAAAATTTTCTTCAACATCAAAACCATCATTGACATTATCATCTACGGACAAACAACGATTTACTACAGGCATAAATTGATACTGACATCTATTGATTGCTATTTCCGAATAATTATTTACAGATATGTCATGTAAAAGATCGTTTTCATCATTAACATGAACACAAAAATTTGAAGATAAATGTTCATAAGAATCGATAGCTGATATGGGTTTGACATTATCGCATAAATTTGAAGGTAAATGTTCATGAGAATCTATAGCTGATATGGGTTTAACCCCTACCACATCAGCTGCAGTTAGTTTAAATTCATACTCGTGTATGGTTCCAATAAAGTACATTGTACTGCACAATCGTGATTATGTCCCGTATTGTTATTCTGTACAAGAATTCGGTCATTCTCTTGATTTTGATGCGAAGTGCCATCTCTTGAATTGCGACTACGTCTATCCATGTAGTTTACTGTATTCCTTGAATTTCGCCATGTATTTCGTCTATTTTTGAATCTATTTTGGTTATATGGTCTAACATAAGGATTGCCACGATTAATTAGGTTAGGTGGATTCCCAACATATCTTTGCCTAGTTTCCTCGTTCGGATTACTTAAATTCACTCGATTTAGGTTGTGTTTAGTATTGTTCGCATTACGGATATTTAGATTACGAACAGGTACAAAGTGATCTGAATTGTTTTTAATTTTGCCTGATCCCGCTTGATGATTCTGAGCATGGTATTGAGTTTCATAACATTGTACAAGCATTAATAAATGATTAAAACTCATACACTGGGAAGAAAACAGGATCTGTTGTAGCTTAAACGGTAGCAAATTTCGGATTGATGCAATTACTCTGGATTCCGATTGCAACATTTACGACTTTTAATTCGTTATATGTATTTACAACAAAGTCAACAACAGATTTGTGCAAACGAGGATTGAAAGGTTGATTTCTAATTGTGGCATCTCTGTTTGCAAGCAAAAAGTCATTTTCGTAATTTGCAATCAGCGCTGCTTTGAATTCTTCATATGTATTGACGTGATCTCGTACGGCTTTAAACCATAAAGAACATGGTGGGAGTAATAAATGAGGGATTAGTTTCATATATTGCGATTTATCTATACACATTATATTGCACTCGTCCTGAAATTTTTCTAGGAAAGAGGTAGCATTTTCGTTACATTTACCACTGAACTTACTCATAGCACATATTTCACTCATCTTTACACTTAACTTTACCTTTCTTTCACCTTTCCGTGTTCGTGTTGAGTGACAATTCCTACCTACTGCGTGATGTGTAGTTCCACCATCTCTTTTTCGCCCATCTGTATTCCTTGGATGAATTCCTTCCAAAATAATGTCCTCATCGGATGGGTTACTTGAAGATGAGATAATGTGAGGTCCACTTTGATCTGCTACGGGTGAATGCGAGGTCATCTCCTGTGAACAAGGGAACTCCAGATGATCATTAACCATGTTGTTGTGGTATGCGTTGTCCTTAATCTGTAGCATCCTGATTTCCTCTTGTAATGCAGATATCAACTGAGCATTCGCACGTATTTTGGTAGAATTATCCGTGACCTGAATCTTTTGTTGCCGTATAGAAGATTCTATTACTTCCAAATCCTTTTTTACACAGTTGACTTCTTGAATTGTATGGTTGTAATTATCCTGGCAATCTTCAGATACTCTTCTTATCTTTTCATCGAACTGTGATGTAATGTCACTCACCGCCTGGATAATAGATTGTTTCGTCTCTCCGGATGTCTGCTCCAATCGTTTACTTAATTCCTCGTACTGTTTACTGGAAGTCTGCTTTAATTCTTCATACTGTTTACTGGAAGTCTGCTTTAATTCTTCATACTGTTTACTGGAAGTCTGCTTTAAATTTTCCGACATCTGGGCTAAACTTTGTTCCAATCGTTGTTCTTGTCTCTGTAAAGCCATTAAGATTTTGTCTTCTAACGTTAACATTTCGGATACAACAGGGGCTGTATTTTGTTCTTCGTTACCACTGTCACCAGTTTCTTTTTCCATTGCCTCACCGATCATCATTTTTCTTGCGATTATTCTACCACTTCTAAGTACAGTAAAGTTCGTAGTCATGAACCTTATTACAGAAGTAAATTCACCCTTACTTTATACTTCAGGATATGAATTTACAAAGTTCCCGGGTGAGGTAAACCAAAATTTTTATAACGACTCACCAAAGGTAGTCGTCAACCTGGTTCGGCTAATGATATAAGTAAATCTTGAGTGGTAGTAATTGTTTACACATAAAAATATCTTCAATAATTATATACACTATTATTCTCACCTTTTCTATCGAAATTACAAATCGATGATCGGTATTAAATGATTTATTAGTTGATACTCTTTTTAACGTATTTTTACACAAACTGTCTTGTAAGCACACATGTAAGTTAGGTATCTATAAACAACTACATAGCAACGAATTATACAGTAATGTATATTTTTACATATATTAAAAACATTCTTCTTTTGTTATTTTTTAAATTAACATTATATCAAGTATAGTACTTGAGTATGAGCACTTTCTGCCCAAGGTACAGGTAATTATTAAACGATGCAAAGTATCTCGTTGTAACCTGTGTCTTACATTACGTTAAAGTTGATTGATTCTCTAAAATTACAAAGGTATAGTGGTTCAATAATGGAGCGTTTACCTCTGATTCTTGATCCGTATTTCGATCTCATCAAACAACAAGTGAGCTTTGTGGATGACAAAAATCGTATGTGTGAATTTTCACGGAGTTCTCCTGTTTGCACTTATTTTTATCAGGCTACCTTTTCATTCGTTCTCATCATTACCGTCTCCTTTAGTTTATATGGTATAATCGCAGGATGTAAAACTGAAAGATTTTTTTTTCTATAGTTTCAAAACTATCACTCAAATACCTCATGGAGCTCCTTCCTGACTAAGCGATTAGCGTAAGCACCTTTCGCGTCGGAAACCCGGGTTCAGTTCCCGGCGGGAGCTCATGTGGTTCGGAGTCCACGTTAAGTAGTAAGTCCACGTCTCATTTAGCCCCAGTGCTGAAAGGTGCGTTAAATTAAAAATCAACTCAACTCAAATCTATCATCTATCTCTAACTGGCAAGTTTTCTTTCTTTTCATGTCATATGCATGTCTTCGATTGCCAGTGGAAAATTAATATCATTCAGATTTAATATTGAGCTGCAACTCCATATCTTTGTAGTTTTCGTGCTGAATTCCTAAAGAATCCGTTTTTAAAGAATCAAACAAATGGTGACAAACTGTGTCTCTTAGAGCTAAAGTGAACAAATATTTTAATCTTACCTTGATATTTCTTTTTCTCCCTCGGTACAGTCCATTCTAAATATCATTTCTTCCATTTCATTCAGTGAAATTTTTAGCGGATACAAAACTTCATCTATTTTACACCTGTCACAGTTAGAATAAGCAGTTGACACGTGAACAAATGCCTGAAAATATAATGTAAATAATAAAGTAAGATATTAACTTGTCATTAAATCTAAACGTTTATCCGTATTAATCAAGGATAACAAAGGTTCCAGATAATATTTTGCGGCACTACTTTGCATTTGATAAATTCGTGATTATTAAAGATGAATCTCAAAGTGTAGAAACTACATGAGAGTGTGATATTTGGAAATTTATAACCAATATTTTTAATAGTAATTCAAGTATAATGTTTTATGAAACATCTGGAAAGATTGTACTTCTCAGGACTTTATCCATCTCACGAAAATTTGACCTAATATACTGTACATACATTGAACAGGGAGAACACTGAGAAAGATATGAGTAGCATAGAATACCAAGGATATGTAAATGGATTTCCCTTTTAACCAAATCTTAATTTAAAGACATCATCATGTAGCGTATACCACATACCAAAAAAGTCAGAAAAATATTTCTTCCTTACAGAGATACAACGCTTCAAACAATGCAAAAGTGAGCTGTTTACGTCACGGCAACTAAAACAGGAAATTTGCAGTGACTTTACAGATCGGTATCATTCTGTGAGTCGCATTAGAAACTTGAGAGAATCTTTTCATATTGCAGTTTCTTACTGTAAACTACAAATAAATTTAGTGAAATAGTGTAACGAAAAGCTGGAAAGTAATACATTCATTGTATATAAACATAACATCTTAATAAGACCTATTCTCTTAAGTACATTAAACGTCATTTGTAATGGTTTATCATTACATATATTTTAAATACTTGTACACTTATTATTGTATTACTTGTATTGTTGGACTACTTTATTATTGTATTACACCAAAAAACATTAGGAGTCTAATCACTATATCAGTTCAAATTAAGTCACGCGCAGATTGAGAATACCTAGTCCACCATATAGTTTCTCTTTATTTTGATGATTTGTCGTGAATCTCCATGTTATTATACTACGGCTACCAATAAGCACTTTCTGCACAAAAAACTTTGAATTCATTAAAGTAGGACCCCCACATTACTTTACTATTTACTGTACACATTAGCAATTAGTCACTTGACACCATTGCTACAACTATCGTTATCTTAATGATATAGAAGTCGTATTATATAGTGCTTTACTTCTTTTTACTATATTTATACAAGGAAAATGTTGTCATGGTCACCGCGATGGTGCGAAACTGAGGAAAGCTGTAGCGAATAGAGATAGACAGATGGTTAGTCTGTAGAACATCACAACAACAAAAGTGGTCGAAATTTTTTCTTGTGACCTAGAAGCCGGTTCTAAAACCTGGGTACCATAATAATACATGGGCCTACATAATTATATTTTGGATTTAACTTATTTAGGAGCCAGACTCGTATTTCCAATCGCCTTGTCTACCTGCCGCTAGGGATTATTCGAGCCTGAACAAGAGAAATATTGACAGAAATGCATTATGTATTACATGTGTTGTTACTTTCAAACTTCAAATTTTTCTTTTCAATAGTCCCACACAAATTAGTGTTCTAAGTACATGAACATAAATTTATTTATATTGTTTCTCTCGTTAGCTCTGAGGTGATTTAGGTTTGGTATATGATGGTACATTTCTAACCGTGTAGACTGATTTCTCTTATATTGCTTCACTCACTGTAACAGAATACTGTGTTAATTACTCGTCATGACATATCACAAGCATTCATCATCAAAGGATACTGTGGATCAGTAGTGGAGGGCACACGTCTAGTGTAAGAGATCTCTGGTTCGAACCCACGTCAATGAGTTTTTAGTGGACAACATCGTGTGTGTGGGTTTTCTCGCGATTCTTGTGTTTCCTACCACATGGCCATTCCACCGATTCTTTTATAATCATTCACTCTTATTAATCAACCATCCCCTTTTGTCTATATGTCATATTTGTGGTTCATAAAAGTAGAAATTCATTCTATTTTATTCAGTAATAAGTCAAATGTAACTAGTTTGTTATCATTACTGTGTTACCATATCTGTTTATATGTAGGTTTAATTGTTAACTGATGTGTTCAAAACATTTTAGTCGATCTGTAAATTTTCACATGGACTAATATAAACAATTTACGAGTATATACCATAGGCTAAAGAAAACGACAGTATGCGCGAAGATATTGTGGTAATATAGGGGTCTATGCTAAGGTAAAAAGTAGTTCCATAATAGGCAGTGAATTCTCAGAAAGCTTTTTGAAATGATTATCATCATAAGTTTGTACGTCAACGTAGTAAAGAATTTAGGTTATTTTTACTTGGAAAAATGCTTTCTCATGTGTTAATTTCCTCGGGCCTCCCCCTGAACGCATAACTATCGAATCCACGACGAACTTGCATACACGAAATTAGAATCGTACTATCAAATCACTTTGATTTTATATTTGCTGTAGATTTTTCCTAAAGAATGAATAAAATTCGTTTCGTAAGGTCGGTCAGTGATCCCAAACATGGAAACATTAATTAGTTTATTACCTCAGGCTACAAACAATGTGAGTAATATTGCAACTTACTACAATACAACTTTGTCCTAATATACTCAAGTATATTCAAATAAATGGTAATAAATAAACAGACAAATAGCTTTATGTTCAAAGAAGCCTTAAGTCCTGTTTCTTTTCTTGTTCTGTGTGTGATTAGCAACATCATACACATTTGAAAAACATGCATCGTATCTTTCGCTAAGTAGTTTTCCTAGTGAGCGGCGCAGACATCTTTCCCTGTACCAACGTATGCCTTACAAACATGGTTGTCATGATTTCAGGAGCACAAATTCAATTGTAATTGAATAGTATATTTCGACTAAATAAAATCGTCCCATGAGAGAATAAAAATGTTCTTTGTAATCAGCTAGTTCGAAAGTTTCTTGAGAGCAATCAAAAAACCAGTGGAAATGTCCATTATCACCAAAAGACATAATGAAAACCGCTACTAGCTTTTATACCGTAGAAGCACACATACGTACATTATGTATATATATATATTGTTTGTATCATACTTGGAGAGAACGACGCATTGAAATGTTACTGTATTTTCTATGAGTACATTGCTCTTTCCTGATTATACCACCCTGTCTGGATTCCGCATTCTTTAGTGTACTGCCGGTTTCAATGATAGAAAACTGCTGAATTGAACCAAGAAAGTGACTTCTGAATAAAATCCAGACTACAGTACGGCGGATGATTATTCTTATTAGAACCTTTGTCCGACATTTTGGTGATCCTTAAGTGAAAGACATTGTATGAAAGGAGAAGTGGTTAGTCCGGTATGGACAGGAAAAGATGCATGTACACAAAGTCTCTTTGAGTATGGTATGACTTTCATCTTGGGCCAATAGACTTATTTGTCAATAGGAAGGGAATAAATTCGTGTGTAGAAAGGATAAATTTGAATTTCTTAATTTAATTCGTTCAAATGTTAGTTTACCAGAACCCTCAAATTCTTACTACTCTCCCATAAGTCTTATTACGATCCCAAATAAGTATGGTGGAGATGCTGGGTATCAATCCCAGTACCTCTCGCACACACACACACACACACATATATATATATATATATATATATATATATATATATATATATATATATATATATATACGTCGATAAAAATAGAAACGAACTGCAGCTGAAAATTTACATTATCGCCAAGTAAGCCACGTATCGGCCTAAGCTATTACTAATATTTGCAAGTTTTCCTTTCCTCCCGAAATGTCTAATTCTGTTATTGTATATTTAAGGGTCCACGATCACGCAACCTAATCAACACTTGAGACATTGGAGTTGAAATGCTTGCGATGATAGTCTTAAGACGGTATGGACAAACATTTTGGGTCGCTTTCAGCGTCCAGGTTTTCTGAGATGTGGATGTGCAAAGACCTCTGTCAAGTAACACAATGAAACGAAGAATTTGTAATACGTCTTCTGATATACTTTAAAACGGATTCATTGCGAGGATACAGACTTGCAATATATCACTATCTTATTAATTTCTGTTTGGTGAAAGTATGCAAGGACGTTACAAACAAAGATATCATATGTTAGTTTTCATATGCTCCATATGAAAAGATCTCTTAGATTTTCTAGTGAATTTCTAGATCTCACAAAAGGGTCCAATTTTTAGACTTTTAATGACTTTTCTTTTCTTTACTCTTTTAAGGAAAAGTCTATTTTGTAGACTAAACATAAAGGGCCTGACTAAAGATGTGCGCGTGGTATGTCAAGTTTAAAAATTAACTAATTTCTCAGACGAAGAATGTACCAAATTATGTGAATTGTAACAATCGCTTTGTCCATCAAGAAGCCTTTCTCCAAAGAAGATACTGCAGTCATTCAAGAAAGAACTTGATCAGAATGTTGACCTTTTAAATTTTATCAAATCTCACTTACTTCTTGAAAGCCAAATATTCTCAAAATTAAATGCAAACAACTAGAAACAGACATACACACTCTTGAATGCAGCATTATATTGACAATCCACAGGCAATATTTTGCAGTGATTCTTCGAATTAAGTGATATGCTATGACATTTTGCAGTGATAACTTTCCATACAATTCGTTGAATAACTTTCTTCATTGTACCCTGTATTTGTCAGCCTACTTAGTACATAATTTTGCATGCTTGAACACAGTCAGTATATATTCAAGATATTTTTGACGTTGGATAGAGGTTTAAGGCAGCAATTGTAAAAATGTGACTGTGAGCAATTGGAACTAAAAGTGATTACTCAGCACCTTCCCGAAACTGAATCTTTTCTGAATCTACTGGTAAAGGATTTCTACAAGAAGTTTAACATATTATCATTGAGTATCTGAATCTTTCAGGGCCTAATTTCAAAGATTTCAACATCCTTTCAGGCTTGTGCAAGATTGTCATGTGCAGTTTTTGAGAAAATCGGAAGAAACACGAACTTTTGTGTCGCTAGTAAGTATGTCATTTCTTGGGTGTTATTTTGCTGCTGGAAGAAATAGTTATTGATTTATATGGTATACAGCATAATACACTGTTATCTAACATATTGAAATGTGTTTAATCACAGTATCACACAAACTTTTTAGGCACATACTACTGCAATGTTCTATGTAATTATTAAATCAATGATTAGAGTATAAACACTGAGTACAAAGATCCAATTATTTAAACATTAACTTTATCCATCAGAAAACTCAACATTTCTTCGAAACTTGTAAAATTTTCAATTTACTTACAACAAGTTGAGTCATTTCCTTTGCTATATCCAGTAGGTTTCTGGTTCCAGAAATGTTAGTGACAAAAAGCGACCACGGATCGGTTATGAAGGATACCACTGCTGCCGAATGAAACACAACTGAAACATTCTCCACTAACAATTTGCGACTTTCAGAATCCAATCCTAATCCTTGAGAGGCAAAATCTCCCTTGATGGCAATCACCTTTTGAAATATTTCAGGTTTGGTTTCTTTCAGATGAGCGAAAAGCTGTTTCAAAGTAAAATGAATAAACAAGATATAAATAATATAAACAAACATCAGGAATAATAAATACATAAATTTCATTAAGTGCAAAATTAAAATAATAATTAATTACTTCTGAACTTTCTGCTGCGGATAGAAATGAGAAACTTTTCGAAAAATTAATTGGACCATAATATTATTGAATTATTAATAATTTGTAAATGATGTCGACTTATAACGATCGTGGTGTTGTGCTTTGTCGAGTGGTCAAGATAATGGTCCATCAGCCTCATGACTTGGATAAGCGTCGAGAGTCCGTAGCTTCTTTTAATTATTTGCATGATGTGGAAAAAAATTGAGTAAGTAGGATAATTTTAATTATACACGTTTATCTAAAAATTTAAAATGTGATATTAATGTTTAAATTATATTGAAGTCGATTTTTGTTCAGATAATATTAACTTTTCCACTAATTAATAAACGTACTCTCAATTTTACGTCACCTATATGACACCAAATTAGTTGAACGTTTAAGATGTAATTCATTGCGTTACTTGCACTGTAAAAATATTAAAAAGAGAACACTTTTTTTCTCAAACAACCAGAAATAACTCAATTTCAAATGTGTGAGTATTGAGGATTTCAAGCGATATTTCAGCCAACTTGACTTTATGTGTATATCGGATACTCCAGGAATAAGCCGAGGAAGAAAAGAAGTTTTGTCTTATTACTGTATTGTGCTTTCTCCCATGTACCAAATAGAATCACTTGTCATGACTCAGGAACACCACCTAGAATCCACCATTCACCTCACCTTCTTAATAATTATCCGTGCACTAAACTATAAAATAGCGTGGAGAGGCCAATCTATTCAATCGGGTCCTCAATTAGCAAGGATATCAATAACTGGCCTCTCCACCCTTTTTTATAGTTTTTTTGCACGGATAATTACTAGATATCCGTGCACTAATTTGGTGTCATATAGGTGGTGTAATTTGGTGTCATATAGTTTACTCTAGACCGTCTTCTAGGGCATCTGGTAGTAAGCCCAACACAATAATGCCAGAATAAGGAACTCAACAAACAAAAGGCGGTCTAGTGGTTAGCTAGAAGAGAACATACAACGTAAATGCCTGTTCTCACCTACACTCATGACATTTACTTTTACCATGTCCAATTACTTCAGAAGCTATTACTTACAGAGCATGATTCAAATCAAAAATGCTGCTTCTTTCTACTTGTTTATCGAATAAAGAAGTAAAACATACCCCTATTAGTTCACATGTACTATTAACAGATTTAACCTTCAATGTCTCGAATATGCTCCAGTTTTGTCTTTTGCGAACACGACGCGAAATGTAACACAACACGATTAATAGATCTTAACTATAGTATTAGCTTTTCAGAATGTTCGTTGCACGTAAATTTGTTTGTAACAGTTTCGTCAATATCCATCTTTCATGTGAATAGAATCTTACGTTCCACTAAACGATAGTTGATAAGTCCTTCCTCTGTGATTCCTCGTGTCGGAATAGTGCACCAATTTTAGTGAAGTTTTGGCACATGTCGGTTTTTCGTAGATTATCACAGGGTGCGCCACTATATATTATGTCACTAGACATAAACAAACATTAGTTTTTCGTTGCCACGTGACCTTGACAATAACAAACATAACACTGTCAAGCTGTAACACGCACAAAAACTTTAAAGGAGAACAGTAAAGCTCACACATATTCTACTTTGGTGGGCGAAATAAATTTGAAGGTCGGAAGCAGCTCAATTACGATCTAAGGCCTTGGTCGGAAACACGGAGATTGGACTAATTTATGATAATTACTGAAATTGTTCGCAGGATGGCTACACTGAATAAGTCTACTAGCAGATTTCTTATACTTGTTGAGGACCTCTGTACAAGATAAAGGTTTATCTGCGACATTGCTCAGAAAGGCCTAATTATGGAGATGGAGCAAATGTAATGCAATTAGTGGAATTGATAATACGGTGGGTTATCTTAAATTGTTACCACTAATTACCTTAAATTGAACTCACCTCTGTTATTAGCTTCGAACTAAAGTCCAATATATACTATTTTCTTGTATCGAGACTCTGAACACTATGCAAAATTTGACTGTTTATTTCCTTGACACCATATTGTATAAGTAAAATTCCAAGTATTCAAGTAAATTTTATTAATGGATAGATAAGAAAGAAGCATTCTCTGGATATGACTCGACTTGAATAGAACGTAAACATAAAATCACGGTTTGAAATTGCAGGAGGAACACCAATAATTAGAAATGTAGTACCTATTTATACGTTTGACTAGATTTTTATGTGACATAGACTATATAATTTATCACATAAAAAACAAGTATTTCAAAATCACGTTCAAGAAATCTACCGCACAAAAGGCCTAAACTTAACCTAAGATAACAGCATTACAATTTACTTATATACTATGATTTACATCGTTTTGTGTGTTTTATGATTGCCATAAGCATCACCATTTACTATCCCATCAGTGTGAATAGAGAGTGACTATTTTTAAGTTTTAAGTGGATGTTCTACTGTTTTCTTTAAATATCACTCAGCTACTGCTAAGCCTACTTTACCCTGTCCTCGATATATCTGAGTTTGTGTCACATTCGAGTCCGGTAGACATTCAATAGTGCGAGAAAGATTTGAATAAGTTACCGGTGTTTGCTTCATGGCTTATGGTTTGTTCATGATTCATACTTTTCCTACCTGTAGGGCCACAAAAATTTTCTAGTATCTAGACATCGAGAGAGCTAAATGAATTGCGATTTAGGGAAAGCCCGTCCAGAAAGCAACAAATAAAATCAATTACGAGTCGATGAAGCTGATCATGTATCCATTAGTCAATGTGTTCCATTAGGTTGTTTTTGTCCTTAATGGGCTTTAGTACCAGGAAATTTATTATTTCTCTGTATGTCTATGTTTCAATAGCGTGTAACTAAACAAGACTGAAAAGAGTAACATTTCTTTACTATCTATCTCATCATCAATTTGTCTCGCCTCTGTGGAAACGATAATTGCACTTGTGTATGTAATTAATTATCTTGCACATAATTTGTGTGTTTTCAGTGTTGCATCAAATGATCAGACAAGGATAACGAACTTGATGTTTCAAACAGCAACAGCGCCTCTGATTGTGAATAACTTTATTCTTACTATGTTATTGTTACTGTTTTTTTTATAATTAAGCATGTTCATAACTTGATAAACAGTAAAATAACTTGATAAACAACTATATCATATCACGTTATTTTGTATACACGACTCCAAAAGTGCAATACCACCTGCAATTCTCCTTTTCCTGCAACAGCAGGCAACCCAAAATGCTCGGCGCTTCGGTTGGTTGCGAATTCGAAAGGCGTTGGACCAAACCTCAATTTTGTAACAAATATATCAGTGTGGCAAACTGCAAATAAGAGAATAAAACAAATTGTTAAGAATGACAACTTTATTATTGTGACGGAGTTGGATGACATCAAAAGTTAGAAAATGATCTTACTTAAGCAGTTCAAACAAGATGAATGGTAAGAAACATATATAAGAGAAAACCATTTCTCTCTTTCCAACCGGAAGAGGAATTTCATAAAAAACAAAACATACATAATGTAAAGGTTTAATATAAAAGACAATCCCAAAATTTTCAAAGCTGACACCCGAAAGGAAAGAACAACTGAAACGAAATGAGTGAAATTGTGCACAGATATTGCAGACGTAAAATGAAGGAATACGGGTTTCATATTCTAATGAAAAACGGTTGGGTGGGGCATGGGCCCCTCCAAACATTTGATCACGAAACATCAAAAGTACTGGTAACAGGATGTCAAATGTGTATAAAGAACATAAAGAATTGCAGCGAAACTTTACGTATGGACAATACGAAAAAACAAACGAATACTTTTTTTTATTTTCTGCGGAATAACGGTTTTAGGGGGCAAAAGCCCCAACCCAAAATTTTGAAAGTTGACTCCCAAAAGGCAACAAGAAGTGAACCGAAGTAAGCAATATTGTGGAAAGAAAGTGTAGACGTAAAATGACAAAAAAGGGTTTTGATTTTTCCTTGAAAAAACGGTTGGGTGGGGCACGAACCACTCCAAACTTTGATCACAAATTATCAAAAGTGCTAATAACAGTATATCATGTTTGTAAAGGATATAGAGAATTGCAACATAATTTTGTGTATGGACAATACGCAAAAATAAACGAACACAGGTTTTTTATGTTCTGCAGAAAAAACATTTTAGGGGGCAAGATCCCCAACACAAAATTTTGAAAGATGACACCCGAAAGGCAAAAACAAGTTAACCAAAGTGAATTAAATTGTGCACAGATATTGTAGAAGTAAAATGACAAAAAACGGCTTTCATATACTCCTGCAAAAAAAAGGTTGGGTTGGGCAAAGACCCCTCCAAACCTTTGATCACGAAATATCGAAAGTGCTAGTAACACTATGTCAGATTTGTGTAAAGCACATGAAGACTTGCAACGAAATATTGTGTATGGACAATACGTAAAAAATAAGCATATACTGTTTCCTATTTTCTATAAAAATCTGTTTTCGGGGGCAAAAGCCCCAACCTAAAATTTTGAGTGTTGACGCCAGAAAGGCAGAAAGAAATGAACCAAAGTGAATGGAGTTGTGCACAGATATTGTAGACATAAAACGAGGGAATACAGGTTTAGTATATTCGTGGAAAAAAGGGTTGTTTGCGGCACCGACCGCTCCAAACCTTTGATCAGGATATATCGAAAGTACCAGTAACAGCATGTCAGATGTGTGTGTAAAGAACATGAAGAATTGCAACATAACTTTGTGTATGGACAATACGCTAAAAATAAACATATACTGATTTTTATTTTCTGTGGAAAATTTGTTTTAGGGGCAAAATCCCCCACCAAAAATTTTGAAAGTTGACACCCGAAATTCAAAAAGAATGAACCAAAGTGAATGAAATTGTGCACAGAGTTTGTAGACATAAAATGAGGGAATATGGGTTAAGTATATTCGTTGAAAAAGGGTTGTTTGGGCCACCGACCCCTCCAAACCTTTGATCACGAAATATCGAAAGTTCTAGTAACAGTATGTCAGATGTGTGTAAAGGACATGAAGAATTGGAAGATAACTTTGTGTATGGACAATACGCCAAAAATAAACGAATACTGTTGCTTTTACTTGCTGCGGGAAAACGGTTTTAGGGGGCTAAAGAGCCCACCTAAAAATTTTTAAATTTGACTTCCGAAAGGTAAGAAGAAGTGAACCAAAGTGAATGAAATTTTGCACAGATATTGCAGATATAAACTGAGGGAATACGAGTTTCGTATTTTCCTGTAAGAAACGGTTAGGTGGGCCACGGACCCCTTCAAACCTTTGATCATGAAATATCAAAGGTCCTAGTAACAGTATGTCAGATGTAAAGGACATGAAGGATTTGAACGAAAGATTTTGTATGAACAATACGCAAAAAATAAGCATATACTGTTTCCTATTTTCTATAAAAATCTGTTTTCGGGGACAAAAGCCCCAACCTAAAATTTTGAGTGTTGACGCCAGAATGGCAGAAAGAAATGAACCAAAGTGAATGGAGTTGTGCACAGATATTGTAGACATAACACGAGGGAATACAGGTTTAGTATATTGGTGGAAAAAAGGGTTGTTTGCGGCACCGACCCCTCCAAACCTTTGATCACGATATATCGAAAGTACCAGTAACAGCATGTCAGATGTGTGTGTAAAGGACATGAAGAATTGCAACATAACTTTGTGTATGGACAATACGCTAAAAATAAACATATACTGATTTTTATTTTCTGTGGAAAATTTGTTTTAGGGGCAAAATCCCCCACCAAAAATTTTGAAAGTTGACACCCGAAAGGCAAAAAGAATGAACCAAAGTGAATGAAATTGTGCACAGAGTTTGTAGACATAAAATGAGGGAATATAGGTTAAGTATATTCGTTGAAAAAGGGTTGTTTGGGCCACCGACCCCTCCAAACCTTTGATCACGAAATATCGAAAGTTCTAGTAACAGTATGTCAGATGTGTGTAAAGGACATGAAGAATTGCAAGATAACTTTGTGTATGGACAATACGCCAAAAATAAACGAATACTGTTGCTTTTACTTACTGCGGGAAAACGGTTTTAGGGGGCTAAAGAGCCCACCTAAAAATTTTTAAATTTGACTTCCGAAAGGTAAGAAGAAGTGAACCAAAGTGAATGAAATTTTGCACAGATATTGCAGATATAAACTGAGGGAATACGAGTTTCGTATTTTCCTGTAAGAAACGGTTAGGTGGGGCACGGACCCCTTCAAACCTTTGATCATGAAATATCAAAGGTCCTAGTAACAGTATGTCAGATGTAAAGGACATGAAGGATTTGAACGAAAGATTTTGTATGAACAATACGCAAAAAACAAACGAATACGCATTTTCTTAATTTTTGTGAATAAATGGTTTTAGGGGACAAAAGCTCCCACTCAAAAAATTTGAAAGTTGACGCAAGAAAGACAAGAAGAAATGGACCGAAATGAATGAAATGTGCACAAGTATTGTAGAGGTAAGATAAGGGAATATGTGTTTTGTATTCTTCCTGAAAGAAAAGACTGTTGAGTGGACCAAGGCTTTGAGGGGCGAGAGGTGTAGATAAAAGCGAATGAAATTGTATGTAGATATTGGGTGTGTAAACTTTGGCCCTTCGTGTTTCACATGTGTCGTGTCTCCATCCGATTTCTTTACATTTTTCAGATCAACTACAAGCCCAAACAGTATAGCGTTTTTTTTATATATATAAAATTTCAGGAGGCACTTTTAACCCTTATAATGTTTTTCGCATAAACAAAAATACGTGTCGATTTATTTCCAGTTTGCTCTTGATCTGCCAAATTTGAAGCAAAACGGATAGGGAAACTTGAGAAACACTAAAGTGCTTATTTCACATAGGGTGTATATAATATCTACACAAAAGTTCATTTGTTTCGATCCACTCCTTCCTGCGCTATTACGGAAATATCTACTTTTTTCAGATGGGGCCTAGGCCCCAACAGTGTTTTTCCACTGAAGTTGAAACACGTTTCATTTATTGTTTTGGAGTATGCAAAGTTTCGTTCGAATTCGAAATATTCTTTAGGAACGTCTGACATATGGTTATTCTCAATTTTGATATTTAGTAATCAACGGTTTAGAAGGTCCGTGCCTCACTCAACCGCTTTTTTCCAGAATAATACGAAACCCAATTATCTCATCTTAAGTCTACAATATCTTTACACAATGTAATTCAATTCGGTGCAGTTTTTCTTGCCTTTTGGGCGTCAAATTTAAAAATTTTGGATGTGGCTTTTGCCCCCTTAAAACGGTTTTTCCGCAGAATAAGAAACCATATTTGTTTCTTTTGCGTATTGTCCCTACACAATGTTTTCTTCCAATTCTTCATGTTTTTCAAGTACTTGTGACATACTGTTATTACCACTTTTGATATTTTACGATCAAAGTTTTGGAGGGGTTTGTGTATAATCTAAACTGTTTTTTTTAGGGCAATAAGAAAACTGTATTTCCCTAATCTTATGTCTACAGTATCAATGAACAATTTTATTCACTTCAGTTCACTTCTTCTGGTCATTAGGCCTCAATTTTCAATATTTTGGGGGGGGGAGCTTTTGCCCCTAAAACCTTTTTTACGCAGAAAATAGAAAACCCGTATTCGTAAATGTTTCCATACTGTCCCTACACAATGTATTGTTTCAATTTTGCATGTCCTTCAAGCACTTCTGACATACTGTTATTAGCACTTTCGATATTTCACGATCAAAGTTTTGGAGCGGTCTGTGTCCCACCTAAACGGTTTTCTTTTTTTCAAGAAAATCAAGAACCCGTATTCCCTCATTTTATGTCTACAATATCTGACCACAATTTCATTGACTTCGGTTAACTTCCTCTGGTCTTTCGGGCCTTAATTTGAAAAGAATGTGGGTGGGGGCTTTTGCCCCCTAAAACCATTTTTCCGCAGAATATAAAAAACCCGTATACCTTTTTTTTGCGAATTGTTCTTTCACAAAGTTTCGTTGCAATTCTTCATTTCCCTTATACACATCTGACATACTGTTACTAGTATTTTCAATATTTCGTGATGAAAGTTTTATCCGTGTCCCACGTAACCGTTTTTTGTAAGGAAAATACGAAGCACGTATTCCCTAATTTTGTTTGCAATATGTGTGTAAAATTTCGTTTACTTCTGTTCAATTTGCCTTTCGGGCGTCAAATTTCAAACTTTTGCGTGGGGGCTTTTGCCCCTTAAAACTGTTTTTCCGCAGAAAATAGGAGACACGTATTCGTTTATTTCATGTGTAATATCTACCTGCCAAATTTTATCAAAATCGAAGTGTTACACATCGGAAGTGTTACTTCTTAGTAACTAATATTTCTTTAAAATTTTGGAGGCGCGGTGGCTCAGTGGTAGAGCGTTCACCTCCGGTGCTTGGGGTTCCATGTTCAATCCCAGCTCGCGCTGTGTGGAATTTGTGGTGGACAAGCACCGTGCTCGTGTGTTTTGTCGGGGTTCTCCCGTTTCCTCCCACATTTTTCATTCAACCACTTTACTCATCTCTCATCATCACCGTCTCCTTTAGCCTAACCGGCATAAACATGGGGTGTAAAACTTAAAGATTTCATTTGATTTTTTCTTTAAAATTTTATGAACAAATAGTGGGAATTAAAGATTATACAAGCGAAAAATTGAGATCTATTGCAAGTTACGGCTCCTTTCAACATTGAAGGAAATGACGGCACAGGTATTTGGATTCAAGGTAGACATGAAATTTGAAACTGACATTTCACTATATTTCTGTCATCATTTTAATGCACATTGTAAAGTTCTTAAATTCTAATTAAGTCAGGATTTTGTATCCAAATTAAGTTGCAACATAATAATTGTTAGAAAACCCGAATTGGCAATGCAAATTTAAGATTAGTCGATGCTTTAGATAGCATGGGAAAAAGATGAAGAGTGTAACCTAAGTCTGTGGCCAAGTAGGTTGCGAGGCGATGTAATAAACTGCATGTCTTCTACTTGCCAGATCCAACTCAACCGTTTCATTTTGTTTTAAAACAAAACATTTTTATCATGAGTTACATTAGCATACAGTACATGAGTGACAATTTATATTATAATAGAATATACTATGAGTTTTAATAGAAAAAGTGCAGACACTCGATAATTATTACGTAGTAAGATTTCAATAGATTCAGTGCTTGATCGTGCCGTGTGTGAAGTTATGAAATAATTATCACCTTTCCCTTGACCCTCTGGTATACACGGGATAAAATGGGTTTCGATCCTACTTTATTTACATTGGATAAAGTTGGAAACTATGCTTTAGTCCCTACCTTGATCATATCCTGGTTCGGAGGGTAGGTTTCCGAGACGAGACGAGACGTCTCTTGAAATGCCCCGTCTCGTCTCATGTCTCAAAAATGCAAACACAGTTTTTGAAATTGTTTAATATTTTATTAACTCGGAATAAATTATTGCCTTCGAAAGTATACCAACGTTTATTATTTCAAATGAGACCGTTTATTATTTCAAATCCGTTCTGTATCTTTCTAAAGTAATAAATACTGGAATTGGTTTCAAGGCTGTTTCTGAGTGAATAGTTTCTTCAAAATAATATTAAAAATTATAGGAAGATTTTCGAGACATTCGAGTCAAGGAATACGTTTGTCTCGGCAGGTCTCGAATTTTACAAAGTATGTCTCGACTCGAATTCCAGTCGAGATTCGACACATGTCGACTCGTGAGCATCCCTAAATATTCATATTTTAAATGTGGAATACTACCTCGCGAAAAATGACACGGAAGTTAATTTACCAAAGTCTACTTTCTTCTTGTTAGATTAGTGATCGTTGTTTAGGATAGATTATGCAGTCAGATATGGTTATGTATGTTTACACTTTCGTTTCTTTCTTTCAAGGGGGCGCGGTGGCTCAGTGATAGAGCGTTTACCTCCGGTGCTTGGTGTCCCTGGTTCGAACCCAGCTCTCGCCGTGTGGACTTTGTGGTGGACAAACACCGTGCTCGTGGGTTTTCTCGGGGCTCTCCTGTATCCTCCCACTTTCTTCATTCCACCATTTCATTCATTTTTCATAATCACCGTCTCCTTTAGCCTAACCGGCATAACTGTGGGACGTAAAACTCAAAGATTTCATTTTTTGTTTCTTCCAAAATGTATTCCTATTTATTCCCATTTTTTATTAATAATTTATTTCTTGCATTTATTAATTACTATATGAAAAACCCATTATTCGCATGGTGGCTGTATTTGTAGTAGTACCACCGCTGACTTCAGCGAGTGCGAAAACTATGGATTTGACATGTATATCGGTCATTTTGGATTATTTTTACATGTTAGGGTATACCCTCCGGTACCTTGAGCCGCAACCAAATGGGGTGAATTTGTAAGTTAATGCAATCGGAGTTTCACCATTGATCTCAGATACCGCCAAAACTATGAATTCGACACTAATATCGGTCATTTTCTATTACTTTTACATGTCCCTGTAAACGTCTCCTGAAACCCCCTGGTTCGATTTAAAAAAAAAAATAGACCAAGGTACCCGAGATCAAAATTTGGTAACTCTCGGTCCACTCGTCTGGCCTCCAGGCAGCACACAGATACATATAGGGATGCACACGAGACGAGTCGAGACAGGATTTTTCTGACAAAATTCAAGTCGAGACATGGCTCTTCCAATAGTGAAATATACATTTTTCGAGTCGAGACATCACTTTTACACCACATTTTCGAGACCAGACAGCCACAAATCTTGTCTCGTGCACATCCCTAGATACATACATACAGACAGACACATAAATACACACTTTATTTTATTTAAATTAGAAAAATTGAAATCTTTGAATTTACGTCCCACGGTTATGCCGGTTAGGCTAAAGGAGACGGTGATGATGAGTTATGAATGAAATTCTCGGGGCTCTCCTGTATCCTCCCACTTTCTTCATTCCACCGTTTCATTCATTTTTCATAATCACCGTCTCCTTTAGCCTAACCGGCATAACTGTGGGACGTAAAACTCAAAGATTTCATTTTTTGTTTCTTCCAAAATGTATTCCTATTTATTCCCATTTTTTATTAATAATTTATTTTTTGCATTTATTAATAACTATATGAAAAACCCATTATTCGCATGGTGGCTGTATTTGGAAGTCAACGCCTGTAGTAGTATCACCGTTGACTTCAGCGAGTGCGAAAACTATGGATTTGACATGTATATCGGTCATTTTGGATTATTTTTACATGTTAGGGTATATCCTCCGGTACCCTGAGCCGCAACCAAATGGGGTGAATTTGAAAGTTAATGCAATCGGAGTTTCACCATTGATCTCAGATACCGCCAAAACTATGAATTCGACACTAATATCGGTCATTTTCTATTACTTTTACATGTCCCTGTAAACGTCTCCTGAAACCCCCTGGTTCGATTTAAAAAAAAAAGAACGTTTCATCTTGATCTGGGACCTGGACCAAGGTATCCGAGATCAAAATTTGGTAACTCTCGGTCCTCTCGTCTGGTCTCTAGGCAGCACACAGATACATATAGGGATGCACACGAGACGAGTCGAGACAGGATTTTTCTGACAAAATTCAAGTCGAGACACGGCTCTTCCAATAGTGAAATATACATTTTTCGAGTCGAGACATCACTTTTACACCACATTTTCGAGACCAGACAGCCACAAATCTTGTCTCGTGCACATCCCTAGATACATACATACAGACAGACACATAAATACACACTTTATTTTATTTAAATTAGAAAAATTGAAATCTTTGAATTTACGTCCCACGGTTATGCCGGTTAGGCTAAAGGAGACGGTGATGATGAGTTATGAATGAAATTGGTGGAATGGAGAAAGTGTGAGGAAACGGGAGGACCCCGAGAAAACCCACGCACACGGTGTTTGTCCACCACAAAATTCCCTTGGCGGGGGCTGGGATTGAACCCGGGACCCCAGGCATCAGAAGTGAACTCTCTACCACTGAGCAACCGCGACCCCTTATTTATATTAGATTAGGTGTATTTCAAACTGTGTTTCTTCCAGAGATGTTTTTAGGGGGCACTGCCCGCCCGGAGCTCTGAGAGTACCCCCGGAACAGACCAAAATAATACGTGTATAATATAATAATAAATAGAATAATATCAACAGTGTCCCCCGTTATACGAAATGTGACCCCCGGGAACATAGTTTCTGAAATAAACACTGATTTCAAGCACAACAGATAGAACCAACGGCGCCGACTTTCCAAAATGTATGTGGGTGCATATCAATGGCGGGGCGTGTTATATGTTTTCAGGGGAGTCTAGATATTGATTTTTTTTTTGATTGATTTCTTTTCAGTTAAAATCTTTTATGAACACTGTCATAAAGGGCTGTGCTGTGATAAAGTAAAATATACCGGTAATATAAGGATAAGTTGGGGCTGTCCTAGCTCAGTCGGTAACACGGCTGGCTTAAACGTAAAGAAACAGGTTAAACCCGTGTTCAAGTTTAATTACTGTAATGCATATTCCCAACATATACAATCGTGATATTTAGTGTATATTTTCAACAACTTACATGATACACAATGAGTGCAAGAAGTAGTGATATTATCAACACGTTACTAAAAGAAAATACTACATTCATACAAATTAAAATTAAAAAAATCATCATAAAAGAAAATAATTTTAATGTTACTTCAGAAAGAACTTGCAAGGATTTTGTTGTGGACATAAAATATAGTGACTAACTTAGTGTGTTCCTTGGTTGCCTTTGCACAAACAAACTTGAAACAAACAATTATGCTTTAGAGGTTAGAAATTTTCACTTCCATCTCGATGTTTTAATTGTTTATTTTTTGATAGTGGCAAGTGAGAAATATTTATTTCATTATGTTTCTATGAACCTAAAAATCTTGCCTGCAGCGCCCTGACAAGATTACTTGTGTGAGTTGTGGAGCCAGGGAGCACCCACGTAGTCGGCGGGCATGGACAAAACAATCCCTAGCATTTCTTACACAGCACATGCTTGTTTGGCGTAGAACGTTGCTACTATACTAGCGAGTTCCAGCTAGTTAGGCCTTTTATTAACAGCCGGAGGCAGCATTCTATTATATCGTTATAGTGAGTCGCGTGTTAAAATACTCCTAGTACCAGCGTTTTCATTCTTCTATTGACCTTGAAGAACAAAACAAATGCCTTTCCAGGAATACAAGTTCCCTTTAATTCATGAAGTTGATATAGAAATTACCTTCCAACCTATGCTGTGCATAAATGCTGGAAGTCTTTCTAAGACGAGCGGAACGAGCGAGCCATTTATCAAACGTTTCGACTCGAAACTCGACGTCAAAAACAGTGACTCGTCTCGGAACTCGATTCGAGAAAATTACCTTTGATTCGACTCGAAATCCGACTTGAATTTGAGTCGAGTTTTAGCTCGACTTGTGCCCATCCCAAGGCATTAGAAAAATGGCGGCTTACTATTATTCTGCTAAACTAATTATATAATAATAACAATGTTGTTATGTAAAATTAAAAATACAGGATATAGAGAAGCGTAGGATATGCAAACTGATCTGAAAGAACTCCCATATTACATACCATCAACAAACTATTTTCTAGTAGTACAGTAGGCCTGCTCATCAGAACACCGTTTATTCATATTAACCCCTTACTGTATATCGTTAATTATGGTACCCTTGTTTTCAGGGTGGGAATTACCGGGGAAATGAGACGGATTTTCCCCCTCAATCACATTTTGTTCTAATGTCATTCTAATTTCCCCACTATTTTCACCGTTACTTAGTTTAACTATAATATTATGACTACAGTTTTACTTGCAACGGTATCCTCATACCCTTCAGTTTGTCGTCGTTCGTGAATATTGAATGTACTAATCATAGGTGTCCACGCTCGTGATCTCGGCACTAACGCTCAACCGGGCTCGGGCTCAATAATTGAGCGCGAGCCCGAGTGAGCCTGAGCTCCAATGAAATAAGTAAGCGCGAGCCCACTTGAGAGTAGTTAGCGCGAGCCCCATTGAGCGCAAACCCAATCGAGAGAAGTGAGTGCGAGCACGAGTGAGCGCGAGCCTAGTTGGGAGAAGTGATCCCGAGCTTAAGTGAGCGCGAGCCCAGTTGAGGGAAGTGATCGCGAGCCCGAGTGATCGTGAGCCCAGTTGGGAGAAGCGATCGCGAGCTCAAGTGAGCGCGAGCCCAGTTCAGAGAAGTGATTGCGAGCTCGAGTGAGCGCGAGCCTAGTTGGGAGAAGTGATCCCGAGCTCAAGTGAGCGCGAGGCCAGTTGAGGAAAGTGATCGCGAGCCCGAGTGAGTGCAAGCTCAGTTGAGAAAAGTGAACGTGAGCCCGAGCGAGCGCGAGTTAAATTGATTGCGAGCCCGCGCTCACTTCACACTCACGTGGACTCATTTGCTTTAGAGTCAAAAAAAAAAAATAGGAAACTTATTCCATGTGCAGAATTGTAAAGGAAGAATGAAACAACTTTACAAAAAGAAAAACCACATTCTTGAGGTCTGAGGATAGAGAACCGACTTTTTCATGGTTTTTATGAAAGGATGGTATTTGTTTGAGGCAGGTATTTGTTTTTGTTGTTTTAGTAACAACTTCTGTGACCCAAGTTTTTTTTTTTTTGTGAGATCATAGAGTAAGGAAACTACTTGACCTTGAGAAGTAGGAAATTTATTTACTAGCAACTAATGAAACTGTGCGTTCATAGAAAAGTCGAGCGAAATAATTATGTATTATTTAATTGTAGCTTCTTTAAATCCCAATAAACAAGAATAACTCTTAAGAATGTTGATAACTTGCACTATAATGGTTATTCAGCCAATTAATTTATATGAGGAAACATTGTTTTAATTTTTTGAAATAAAAGAGTTTTAGCCTGCTAATTTTACTGACTACTTCTTCTTGAGATCTTTAAATGTATTCTATGCGAAATTGAACTACTGTATTATGTAATTTTAATATATACCGGTATAAATAAAAACTAAAACAACATTACATTGAATCTTTTTAAAGCAAGGAACTCTTAAATATGACAGAAGAAGAAATTACTAAAATTGAATGATTAATATCTCGTCTATACTTTCTCATATAAGTCAATGGGCTGTTAAAAATGAAAGAGAGCAATTTAACATCCAAAAAAATAAGACACACACACAACACACACATAGATATACACACACACACACACACACCTCCTTTCATTAAAGTCTTTTTTTCGAAAGCTACCCTGAGACGATGGCGTGTCGTTTGTTACAACCCGAGTTAAAAGTGAGGGAAAACACGGGGGACATCATCCCCCGCTTCCAAAATTATCTATGGCTCCCTCCACTTCCTAAAAAATATAGTGGGCAAAGATAGGCACAAGGGACGGCATGACGTCATGCGTTCCCCAACCTTTTCAGATCCATTTTTACCCCTGGTTATAACTCGATTTTGATGTTGTTTGACACAATATTTTTATTGCGGATATATCAAATCTTATTACCGTGAAGATTAGCACATACCTGACGAAAGAGCTAATGGTTGCCAGCAGCACCTATGCTGCTAAGATGGCACTGGATAGTAGATTACACTCTAGCGCGGGACCCGACTGGGAGCAATCGGTCCAATCCGCTGAAGTTCGGCCTTGATTGTTGTATACGACAATTAATGTAGTAGGAAAGTTTTCTTTTAGTTTGAAGCAACAAAAAGTCTTTTAATTTTTATCCGTTTTACTTCTCTTACAAGCCCCCTCCGATTAAAAGTACATTTTAAAAATTAGAAAATATTTTTTCTACATTTCCTTCTCTCTATATATAAACGTTATTGCTCTGGAGGTATACACTACCAAAACTTCTCAAAAATCGCTAATTTTTAATGCTTTTATTAGCACGTCCCTGTAGGATAGGCCGGAACTCCTGCAAGTATTACTGGAGCCTGTGAGACCATTTATATTGCAATACCCTCTGAAGTACTATTATTTTTTTGTGTTACATTCAAACCGATATAAAGGGGTCAGAGAAAGCTCCCTTTTCCTTTTGGTTTGCTTTTAGCTTCCACAGAGGTAGCTGTTTTATTATAAAATGGTTTTAACCAACACTTATAGTCACTTATCTCAGATCCTGTTACTTCCTTTAACAAACGTTTAGCAGACCTTCGGGAAACGTTTAGCTCTTGTTATTATAAGGTCTGGAATTTCACGAATGTTGAATACCTGTAATGTCTCCTTAAATTTCTACTTCTAATTTTACTTCTAAAGCTGTCTTCTCACAAAAATATAAATAAATAAAAATCTAAATCTAAGAATCTGTGTGTTAGTTAAAAGAAGAGATATCTATGCGTAATGTGGGTGTCGGACATAAGCTCACCGGACATAAGCTCACGACAGTCTTATATTATAGGGACGGACAAAAGCTCACCGATAGCAAACATAAGCTCCCTTCAGAGACTTGTAATAAAATTCACCGAATATTGAAATTCAGGTGTTATTTACTTCCTAAGCAAAAAATGGAGCTACTATCTTATATGACTTATCTATCAGGTATAAAAAAATAATAAGGACGTTGCGGAGTTGCGTTGTATTAAACTTGGGCAGACCTTGAGGAACTTGTAATAAAATGCCCTGGCTATTAAAATCTAGCTTTTGACTACAATTACAAATAGACCAAATAACTCGGTAGAAAGCAGAGCTACTAATGTCGTATAGCAGTTATCAGATATCAGAATAAAATAGGGATGTTGCAAGTTTAATGTGTGAAGCATAGGCGACAGTAAGTCTAATTTTGGCCCTGGAAATTTTCGAACCAAATTTTTCTTATAAGCCTGACAGTTCATCAACTACATTAAAATAATTTCATGATTCGGCATGAATACTTACATAATAGAATTTGCTTGCTAACAGGACTGTTTTTTTTAAACAAAATCATCATACTCAGATATATTTAGGCCTTGCTTCTTAGTGCTGCAATCGTGCTTGCAGACGAACACTCAAACAAATCTTTTTCTTATTTACTAACACTAAGCTTTTTTTTTTTTTGGTTCATAAGTTGTTTTGATCTTAGTAAATAAGAAAGACATTCATTTGATGAGTATTGGTCTGCAAGTGTGATGACAGCCTTAAGACTTGAACTCTGCAACACACTTAATATTTTATTCTGATGTCTGATAACTCCTATATGACGTTAGTCATATAGCCTATTTTCTATTGAGGAACTAGGCCTACTAGTAGTCAAATCCCAGATTTAAATATCAAGAGCATTTTAATTCAAGTTCCTTAAAGTCCGCTCACGTTTAATACATTAAACCCTGCAACATCCTTATTATTTTATTTTTGTATCTGACAACTCATATATAGCATTAATATCTCTATTTTCTACTGAATTAGGACTACTGCTAGTCAAAGTCTAGATTTTAATACCTCTTTAATACCTATCATACGTTTTTCTAAAGCAAAATGAAATATATCTCAAATACTTTCAGCCATAGCGAAAAAAAGGAGATACCCCTTCCCCAAAATCGTTTTCCAATATTTCTGTGCTGCAAAATTTCTTGAAGCAGCTGTTTTAACGAAGTTTAGTATTAACGTGTCAGATATTTCTATGAGATAAGAAAAAACCTTATTTTGTAACTAAATGATAGCTCTATCCACGTAGATTCTGCAAACAGAAACAATGATTAATCGATATAAAAGTGACTCACATTATTTTAACAAAAATCGATTTAGATAATAGTTTAGGCTGCCGCAAAAATAGGAAAAGTAGAAAACTCCGATTAATTGTAACAACTCCATCAGGGGTTGAAATTGGAGGGGGCATACGCCATTAATCAGCCCATTAAGGTGTACAAGCTCGCGAGCATTGTTCTTGCGCTCAACTGGGCTCGGGCTCAATAATTGAGCCCGAGCCTCAATGAAACAAATCACTGCGAGCCCGACTCACAGAAGTGAGCTCGAGCTCCAATGAAATACGTAAGCGCGAGCCCAATTGACGGATCTGAGCCCGAGCCCGAATGAGCGCGAGCCCAATTGAGAGAAATGAGCCAGAGCGCGAGCGCAGTCGAGAGAAGAGAGCGTGAGCCCAAGTGAGCGCGAGCTCAGTTGAGACAAGTGAGCGTGAGTCCGAGTGAGTGCGAGCTCAGTTGAGAGAACTAAGCGCGAGCGCGAGTGAGCGTAAGCCCGGGTGAGTGCAAGCCTAGTGGAGAGAAGTGAGAACGAGCCCGAGTGAGTGTGAGCGCGAGCCCAGTTGGGAGAAGTTATCGCGAGCGCTAGTGATCGCGAGTCTAGTTGAAACAAGTGAGCGCGAGCCCGGGTGAGTGCATGCCCAGTCCAGAGAGATGAGCGCGAGTCCGGGTGAGTGCGAGCCCAGATAAGATTAGTGAGTGCGAGCGCGAGTAATCACGAGCCCAGTTGGGAGAAGTGATCGCAAGCGCTAGTGATCGCAAGTCCAGTTGCGACTAGCGAGCGCGAGCCCAGTTGAGACAGGTGAGCGCGAGCCCGAGCGAGCCCAGTGGAAAATGGCCACCTCTGGTACTAATTGCGCATAACAAAGTAGAATATGGATTTATAAATGCTCTTAGTGGTTGGCCAAGAAGTAAACAAATAGCTTCTTCCATCATACTCGGGCATGTCATATCCATCCTCTACCTTTGTATCCATTACCATCTTGTTTTAATTTTTGTTATATTTCATTTTAGTTTGCAAGCTTGCATAATATTTGTAATATCCAATAAATAGAACAAGTGGATTTAATAGAACATAAGTGGACTATTATTGCGGAACATAAGTGGACTACAGTTTATGGAAATGAACCTTTGACACTGTACTCAAAATCTGAATTCGGCCTATATATTTACACGTGGCTATATGTTAATGTATATGCTTACGATGCGTCCGTAGTGAGCAGACACGTTAGTGAAAGTGAGTAAGAGCATAAGATTTGTTTTAGCATTTGCTAATACGACTGATTCTCCGTGTCATTCATTGTCTGTCCCCCTCAGCACCCCTGTAATTCCCACCCTGAAAACAAGGGTACCATAATTCATGAATTCGTATATCAACTTCATGAATTAAAGGGAACTTGTATTCCTGGAAAGGCATTTGTTTTGTTCTTCAAGGTCAATAGAAGAATGAAAACGCTGGTACTCTGGAAGAAACACAGTTTGAAATACACCTAATCTAATATAAATAAGGGGTCGCGGTGGCTCAGTGGTAGAGAGTTCACTTCTGGTGCCTGGGGTCCCGGGTTCAATCCCAGCCCCCGCCAAGGGAATTTTGTGGTGGACAAACACCGTGTGCGTGGATTTTCTCGGGGTCCTCCCGTTTCCTCACACTTTCTCCATTCCACCAATTTCATTCAAAACTCATCATCACCGTCTCCTTTAGCCTAACCGGCATAACCGTGGGACGTAAATTCAAAGATTTCAATTTTTCTAATTTAAATAAAATAAAGTGTGTATTTATGTGTCTGTCTGTATGTATGTATCTAGGGATGTGCACGAGACAAGATTTGTGGCTGTCTGGTCTCGAAAATGTGGTGTAAAAGTGATGTCTCGACTCGAAAAATGTATATTTCACTATTGGAAGAGCCGTGTCTCGACTTGAATTTTGTCAGAAAAATCCTGTCTCGACTCGTCTCGTGTGCATCCCTATATGTATCTGTGTGCTGCCTAGAGACCAGACGAGAGGACCGAGAGTTACCAAATTTTGATCTCGGATACCTTGGTCCAGGTCCCAGATCAAGATGAAACGTTCTTTTTTTTTTAAATCGAACCAGGGGGTTTCAGGAGACGTTTACAGGGACATGTAAAAGTAATAGAAAATGACCGATATTAGTGTCGAATTCATAGTTTTGGCGGTATCTGAGATCAATGGTGAAACTCCGATTGCATTAACTTTCAAATTCACCCCATTTGGTTGCGGCTCAGGGTACCGGAGGATATACCCTAACATGTAAAAATAATCCAAAATGACCGATATACATGTCAAATCCATAGTTTTCGCACTCGCTGAAGTCAACGGTGATACTACTACAGGCGTTGACTTCCAAATACAGCCACCATGCGAATAATGGGTTTTTCATATAGTTATTAATAAATGCAAAAAATAAATTATTAATAAAAAATGGGAATAAATAGGAATACATTTTGGAAGAAACAAAAAATGAAATCTTTGAGTTTTACGTCCCACAGTTATGCCGGTTAGGCTAAAGGAGACGGTGATTATGAAAAATGAATGAAACGGTGGAATGAAGAAAATGGGAGAATACGGGAGAGCCCCGAGAAAACCCACGAGCACGGTGTTTGTCCACCACAAAGTCCACACGGCGTGAGCTGGGTTCGAACCAGGGACACCAAGCACCGGAGGTAAACGCTCTATCACTGAGCCACCGCGCCCCCTTGAAAGAAAGAAACGAAAGTGTAAACATACATAACCATATCTGACTTTGCATAATCTATCCTAAACAACGATCACTAATCTAACAAGAAGAAAGTAGACTTTGGTAAATTAACTTCCGTGTCATTTTTCGCGAGGTAGTATTGCACATTTAAAATATGAATATTTAGAGATGCTCACGAGTCGACATGTGTCGAAACTCGACTGGAATTCGAGTCGAGACACACATTGTAAAATTCGAGACGTGTCGAAACAAACGTATTTCTTGACTCGAATGTCTCGAAAATCTTTCTATAATTTTTAATATTATTTTGAAGAAATTATTCACTCAGAAACAGCCTTGAAACCAATTCCAGTATTTATTACTTTAGAAAGATACAGAACGGATTTGAAATAATAAACGGTCTCATTTGAAATAATAAACGCTGGTATACTTTCAAAGGCAATAATTTATTCCGAGATAATAAAATATTAAACAATTTCAAAAACTGTGTTTGCATTTTTGAGACATGAGACGAGACGGGGCATTTCAAGAGACGTCTCGTCTCGGAAACCTACCCTCCGAACCAGGATATGATCAAGGTAGGGACTAAAGCATAGTTTCCAACTTTATCCAATGTAAATAAAGTAGGATCGAAACCCATTTTATCCCGTGTATACCAGAGGGTCAAGGGAAAGGCGATAATTATTTCATAACTTCACACACGGCACGATCAAGCACTGAATCTATTGAAATCTTACTACGTAATAATTATCGAGTGTCTGCACTTTTTCTATTAAAACTCATAGTATATTCTATCATAATATAATTGTCACTCATGTACTGTATGCAAATGTAACTCATGATAAAAATGTTTTCTTTTAAAACAAAATGAAACGATTGAGTTGGATTCTGGCAAGTAGAAGACATGCAATTTATTACATCGCATGGCAACCTACTTGGCCACAGACTTAGGTTACACTCTTCATCTTTTTCCCATGCTATCTAAAGCATCGACTAATCTTAAATTTGCATTGCCAATTCGGGTTTTCTAACAATTTTTATGTTGCAACTTAATTTGGATACAAAATCCTGACTTAATTAGAATTTAAGAACTTTACAATGTGCATTAAAATGATGACAGAAATATAGTGAAACCTCAGTTTCAAATTTCATGTCTACCTTGAATCCAAATACCTGCGCCGTCATTTCCTTCAATGTTGAAAGGAGCCGGAACTTGCAATAGATCTCAATTTTTCGCTTGTATAATCTTTAATCCCCACTATTTGTTCATAAAATTTTAAAGAAAAAATCAAATGAAATCTTTAAGTTTTACACCCCATGTTTATGCCGGTTAGGCTAAAGGAGACGGTGATGATGAGAGATGAGTGAAATGGTGGAATGAAAAATGTGGGAGGAAACTAACAAGTAACACTTCCGATGTGTGACACTTCGATTTTGATAAAATTTGGCAGGTAGATATTACACATGAAATAAACGAATACGTGTCTCCTACTTTCTGCGGAAAAAACAGTTTTAAGGGGCAAAAGCCCCCACGCAAAAGTTTGAAATTTGACGCCCGAAAGGCAAATTGAACAGAAGTAAACGAAATTTTACACACATATTGCAGACAAAATTAGGGAATATGTGCTTCGTATTTTCCTTAAAAAAAAACGGTTACGTGGGGCACGGAACCCTCGAAACTTTCATCCTGAAATATTGAAAATGCTAGTAACAGTATGTCAGATGTGTATAAAGGACATGAAGAATTGCAACGAAACTTTGTGTAAGAACAGTACGCAAAAAATAAAGGTATACGGGTTTTTATATTCTGCGGAAAAATGGTTTTAGGGGCAAAAGCCCCCACCCACATTCTTTTCAAATTAAGGCCCGAAAGACCAGAGGAAGTTAACAGAAGTCAATGAAATTGTGTTCAGATATTGTAGACATAAAATGAGGGAATACGGGTTCTTGATTTTCTTGAAAAAAATAAAATCGTTTAGGTGGGACACAGACCCCTCCAAAACTTTGATCGTGAAATATCGAAAGTGCTAATAACAGTATGTCAGAAGTGCTTGAAGGACATGAAAAATTGGAACAACACATTGTGTATTGACAGTATGGAAAAATTTAAGAATACGGGTTTTCTATTTTCTGAGGAAAAAAAAGGTTTTAGGCTCAAAAGCTCCCACCCAAAATTTTGAAAATTGAGGCCTAATGGCCAGAGGAAGTGAACTGAAGCGAATAAAATTGTTCATTGATACTGTAGACATAAAATTAGGGAATACAGGTTTCTTAATGTCCTGAAAAAAAAAGTTTAGATTATACACAAACCCCTCCAAACCTTTGATCGTAAAATATCAAAAGTGCTAATAACAGTATGTCACAAGTACTTGAAAAACATGAAGAATTGGAAGAAAACATTGTGTAGGGACAATACGCAAAAGAAACGAATATGGTTTCTTATTTTGCGGAAAAACCGTTTTAAGGGGGCAAAAGCCACATCCAAAATTTTTAAATTTGAGGCCCAAAAGGCAAGAAAAACTGCACCGAATCGAATTACATTGCGCACAGATATTGTAGACGTAAGATGAGATAATTGGGTTTCGTATTATCCTGGAAAAAAGCGGTTGAGTGAGGCACGGACCTTTTAAACCATTGATTACTAAATATAAAAATGACAAATAAGCATATGTCAGACGTTCTTAAAGAATATTTCGAATTCCAACGAAACTTCGCATATTCCAAAACAATAAATGAAACGTGTTTCACCTTCAGTGGAAAAACACTGTTGGGGCCTAAGCCCCAATCTGAAAAAAGTAGATATTTCCGTAATAGCGCAGGAAGGAGTGGAGCGAAGCAAATGAAATTGTATGTAGATATTATATACACCCTATGTGAAATAAGCACTTTAGTGTTTCTCAAGTTTCCCTATCTGTTTTGCTTCAAATTTGGCAGATCAAGAGCAAACTGGAAATAAATCGACACGTATTATTGTTTATGCGAATAACATTAAAAGGGATAAAAGTGCCTCCTGAAATTTTATATATATAAAAAAAACGCTATACTGTTTGGGCTTGTAGTTGATCTGAAAAATTTAAAGAAATTGGATGGAGACATGACACATGGGAAACACGAAGGGCCAAAGTTTACACACCCAATATCTACATACAATTTCATTCGCTTTTGTCTACACCTCTCGCCCCTCAAAGCCTCGGTCCACTCAACAGTCTTTTCTTTCAGGAAGAATACGAAACACATATTCCCTTATCTTACCTCTACAATACTTGTGCACATTTCATTCATTTCGGTCCATTTCTTCTTGTCTTTCTTGCGTCAACTTTCAAATTTTTGAGTGGGAGCTTTTGCCCCCTAAAATTATTTATTCACAAAAATTAACAAAACGCGTATTCGTTTATATTTTGCGTATTGTTCATACAAAATCTTTCGTTCAAATTCTTCATGTCCTTTACATCTGACATACTGTTTCTAGCTTTTTTGATATTTCATGATCAAAGGTTTGAAGGGGTCCGTGCCCCACCTAACCGTTTCTTACAGGAAAATACGAAACTCGTATTCCCTCAGTTTATATCTGCAATATCTGTGCAAAATTTCATTCACTTTGGTTCACTTCTTCTTACCTTTCGGGAATCAAATTTTAAAAAATTGGGGTGGGCTCTTTAGCCCCCTAAAACCGTTTTCCCGCAGAAAATAAAAGCAACAGTATTCGTTTATTTTTGGCGTATTGTCCATACACAAAGTTATCTTGCAATTCTTCATGTCCTTTACACACACCTGACATACTGTTACTAGCACTTTCGATATTTTTTCGTGATCAAAGGTTTGGAGAGGTCGGTGCTCCAAACAACCCTTTTTTCCACGAATATACTTAACCCGTATTCCCACATTTTATGTCTACAAAATGTGTGCACAACTTCATCTACTTTGGTTCATTCTTTTTGCCTTTCGGGTGTCAACTTTCAAAATTTTTCGTGGGGGGTTTGCCGCTTAAACAAATTTTCCGCAGAAAATGAAAAACAGTATATGTTTATTTTTGCGTATTGTCCATACACAATGTTGAAATTCTTCATGTCCTTAAAAAACACATCTGAAAAACTGTTACTAACACTTTTGGTTTTTTATGATCAAAGGTTTGGATGGTTCGATGCTCCACCCAATCGTCTTCTGAAGGAAAATAAGAAACCCGTATAATCATTTCACGTCTACAATGTCTGTGCAAGATTACATACATTTTGGTTCACTTCCTCTTAGCATTCAGCAACACATTTCAAAATTTTGGGGTGAGTTTTTTTTCCAACCTAAAAACCCTTTCTACGCAGAAAATAAAAAAAAAAACTGTATGCTTTTATATTTGGCGTCTTGTCGATACACAACGTTATGTTGCAATTCTTCGTGTCCTTTACACACACATCTGACGTGCTGTTACTAGCACTTTCAATATTTCGTGGTCAAAGGTTTGGAGGGGTCAGTGCCGCGAACAACCCATTTTTTTTCCACGAATATACGAAACCCGTATTCCCTCGTTTTATGTCTACAATATCTGTGCACAACTTCATTCACTTTGGTTCATTTCTTTCTGCCTTTCGGGCGTCAACACTCAAAATTTTAGGTAGGGGCTTTTGCCCCCGAAAACCTTTTTTTTAGAAAATAGAAAACAGTATGTGTTTATTTTTTGCGTATTCTCCATACACACAATTTCGTTGCAATTCTCCATATCCTTTACAAATATCTGACATACTGTTACTAGCACTTACGATATTTCGTGATCAAAGGTTTGGAGGGGTCTTTGCCCCACCCAACCCTTTTTTGCAGGAGTATATGAAAGCCGTTTTTTGTCATTTTACTTCTACAATATCTGTGCACAATTTAATTCACTTTGGTTAACTTGTTTTTGCCTTTCGGGTGTCATCTTTCAAAATTTTGTGTTGGGGATTTTACCCCCTAAAATGTTTTTTTCCGCAGAACATAAAAAAACCGTGTTCGTTTATTTTTGCGCATTGTCCATACACAAAATTATGTTGCAATTCTCCATATCCTTTACAAATATCTGACATACTGTTACTAGCACTTTTGATATTTTGTGATCAAAGTTTGGAGGGGTTCGTGCCCCACCCGAACGTTTTTTCAAGTAAAATTCAAAACCCTTTTTTGTCATTATACGTCTACAATTTCTGTCCACAATATCGTTTACTTCGGTTCACTTCTTTTTGCCTTTTGGGAGTCAACTTTCAAAATTTTGGGTTGGGCTTTTGCCCCCTAAAACCGTTATTCCGCAGAAAATAAAAAAGTATTCGTTTGTTTTTTCGTATTGTCCATACGTAAAGTTTTGCTGCAATTCTTTATGTTCTTTACACACATCTGACATCCTGTTACCAGTACTTTTGATGTTTCGTGATCAAATGTTTTGAGGGCTCCATGCCCCACCCAACCGTTTTTTCATTAAAATACGAAACCCGTATTCCTTCATTTTACTTCTGCAATATCTGTGCACAATTACACTCATTTCGTTTCAGTTGTTCTTGCCTTTCTGGTGTCAGCTTTGAAACTTTTGGAATTGTCTTTTATATTAAACCTTTACATTATGTATTTTATCTTTTTTATGAAATTCTTCTTCCGGATGGAAAGAGGGAAATGGTTTTCTCTGATATATGTTTCTTACCATTCATCTTGTTTGAACTGCTTAAGTAAGATCATTTTCTAACTTTTGATGTCATCCAATTCCGTCACAATAATAAAGTTGTCATTCTTAACAATTTGTTTTATTCTCTTATTTGCAGTTTGCCACATTGATATATTTGTTACAAAATTGAGGTTTGGTCCAACGCCTTTCGAATTCGCAACCAACAGAAGCGCCGAGGTTCTTGGGTTGCCTGCAATTGCAGGAAAAGGAGAATTGCAGGTGGTAATGCACTTTTGGAGTCGTGTATACATAGGTATACATACATAAGAATATTGTCTTTCCTACATAAGATATTTCGTTGTTCCTTTGTCAACATTTCTTTTATAGTTTACATATATCATATATTGAAAACGTAAAAATTATGTGTAAATTGTTATCATTATAAATAAATAGTTTATTTGTTAAAGATTTAACCCATTTATAATGTGATACGATAATGTTGAAAAGGGTGTTTTTTATATATATTCAAAAACCAGAACTTTCTTCAAGTCTATCTTAAACTACAAAATACTTATTATGTTTTAACTTTTCTTCATTACAGATTATCAATTTTTACAAGATCTCATATTGTCCGAAAATACAGGGTGTTTCAATATGAATATCTGATTTTTAAGGCTTGTAGTGTTTATTACAACTAACGTACAATTATAAACAATACATCAGATGAAAAAGCTACTCAAATAGTTTTGTACGTGCTAAGCCATGCACTGTTTGAAAGCTCTAGTAGCATAGATGGCGACTAGTAAGCAAAAACCTTTTTATGTTTCACATTTTGCAAAGACTGAATCTGTAGTTGCAGTACAAATATGTGAAGAATTTTAAGGAGATACTTACATCTACTTAATTATCGTTTGAAATTGCTACAAGTTTTACAGATTACAGTTTACGTGCCAACTTGGCAAATTAAACGTTGCTGCATGACGATGAAGATTTTCTGGATCGTATCGTCTTCAGTGAGGAATCGACATTTCACCTAAGCAGCGATGTGAACACTCATAATTTTCACCTTCTGAGAGTCAGCATATCCTCACGAGATGGTACGATTACAACGAGACTCCGCTAAATCGAATGTGTTTTTTGCCATATCTCGGCGGAAAGTTCATGGACCTTTCTCGCCTATCCACTCGATATATGCAGTGCGACGAATGGTGCTGACATTTAACAGGTTAGGAAAAAAACTGTTTGAGGTGCTCTTACATTTTATGTACTATTTATAATTATATGTTAAAGGAAAGAAATAGCACAAAGCATTAGACCCCAGATATTTATTTTGAAATACTCTGTAGTTCATACTCTTTCTTCCTGGGAATTATTGAATTACTCCTTGGAGATAATGATTGATTTGTAAGGGACATGATTGACAATTTTCATCCATCAAATGTTTTTCTACTTTTCCTTCCTGAATACATAAATATCTAGCGAAATCTTCAAAGCATTCTCCAGTGCTTCATTCAGAGTAAGGGACGGTAAGGAAGACTGGATTATTTGTTGGATAATTATCGAAATATAAGAAGGTTTCTTATTTATTGGTGGGTGCAGGGAAATAGGTTATACTGGCAATAAAGAAGAGAAAATCACTAGTTAAACCTAGCTATTACATGATTTAACGAAGAACATAACAAAAAAAATGAGGGAAGTAATGATCCATGGGATAATGGGCACCGGTGATGGTTACTACGTAATTATTGTAATGATTATTGTGCTCTAATTATACCATACAATAATATCTTACGATCCATAATTTTTGTAAAATCCGGGAAATTTCGAGAAGCTCTTCAGAAATATATGTTCTTTAGCATTCTGGACACCTCATCCTAACAACAAATGTCCCCAAGCATTAATTCATGTTTCTTGTTAAATTTCTGATTATTTTCATTGTAGATTCATGATTTGTACGTCACTCTCTTTAGAATAATGGAAAGCTTTGATCGATACTTCATGCATGTGTAACGATCCATAAATTCGAAAGATTTTTTTTTTTTAAATCCTAAAATGTTTCCTTTAAAATGTATATTTTAATTAGACACTTTTATTAGGACCCCAGTGTCAGGTACCTGTACAAGAGGTACTCCGAAACCCCTACATATCCTAGATTAGATATTTGCTGGCTCGCACTGGAAGGCAATCAGTAGGTATAATCTAAAGATATAATAAGCTATAGAGTCGGTACTACTGTTTACAGTAAATATGAATTTTCAGAGAGAGGAGAAATGAAGGTGTGATAGAGTGAGAAAGCGAAAATGTTTTCATATAGAATAGGGATGGCCATTTCCGGAAAAAGACTTTTCCGGTTTCCGGAAATCACATTTTCCGTTTTCCGTTTTCCGGAAAATTTTCCGTTTTCGTTTTTCCAGGAAATTTTCCGCCTTCCGATTTTCCGGGAAATTTTCCGTTTCCGATTTTGCGGAAAATTTTCCGTTTCCGTTTTTCCGGAAAATTTTCCGTCTTTCTAATTTTCCAATTTCCGGAAGAATTATATTCCGTTTTCCGTTTTCCCTGAAAATGTAGTCATCCCTAGTCTATAGGAAGTTTAACCTTTTAAAGAGTTCTGGTATATTTATATACCATGGCGCACTATCATCTTTGACCGCTTATTTAGGTTCTATAACAGGTATTTAAGCCGGGATTTTTCTTATTTTTCAAGTCAAGGATGGACCAAAGAACACCGCAGATGCGTTTTCGAACCGGATAGTCAACTTGGCGGCGCCAAGTGGTGCGAAGGGACGTGACTTTTTTCTTAAGGCAAATTTCAAAACTTTTTCACGCCTTTAGTTTTCAAGATATCAGATTGAAACTTGCATAAGGATTATGTGTAGACCTACCTTTGGGTATTTATCAATTTTTTTAGATCCCTACGTGAAACCGGGGACGGGCCCGAGAGGCGCAAGTGTTACGAAGGGGTGATTTTTTCAGAAAAATTCCGTTTTTTTCGATTTTCCGGTTAAGGTTTATGATACCGACACGTGGTACCGTTGGTAAGTATGCTCTATCGTGAGAAAAACGAGGTATGAACCATGATCCTACGATAAATAGTAAGGAAGCAGTAGCTGTTTGAGTGAAAGTCTAAAATTTTGGACATCCTTAAAGGGTTAAATTTCTTGCAATCTGACGTCTTTGTTACATTTTTATCTGATAATAATTCATTGTTAAGAGCTCTTCTTTGTTCTATCAATCTCTCAAGCATTTCATGTATGCTGTTCCACCGAGTTTTAACTTGCTGTATAAGGAAATGTACTTCCAATCCTAATAACCTTTACTGTTTTTCCAGTTCTGACGTTGCCAACGTACTATATTTAAAGTGGGAAACAATCCGACTAATAACACAACATTTTCTCGATTTTCTCTATGGCAAGTCCCTTAATTATAGAGAGTTTAGGGTCTGAGCAAAAAAACATATGTTTGCATACGGAAGTTCTCGTACCGCACTTGTGATATTACTAGCATTGTCATAGACAATTGCATGTATTTTATCTAAAATATTCCACTACTCTGCAACATGGGCTAAGTGCTGAGTTAGGTTTACCCTTGTGTGCCTCACTTCTATTTCAATTATTTGAAGGACTGAACTTATTGAACTTAGATGGAAGCATATAGTGGGTTGTGATTGTAATATAACTTTCCGTAGCCTGCGAAGCCCAGCTATCTGTTGTCAAATCAATCGATTCCGCAGCCACACTTCTCCTTAGAAAACAAGGCCTCAATACGGCGAGTTACAGTTTGCCTGGATGGTGAGTGGTAACTTGGTTCTACTTCATCCATAAATTCAAGAAACCGAATTGCTTCAACGAAAGACAAAGGAAGAAGAATCCTTTGGTACCGTATTACTTATTTTACTATCAAGCACCTCTGCTCTTGCGGAAGAACAAGGTTTAGGGTCTCTGAGATCAGACAGAATTCTTTTCTGTTTCTTACGTACTACTATGTTCCCTTATTTGTAAAACATTTTTTCTGGGATCTTTCTGTTACTTTAGATGCATTTGAGCGTGCGCCAGGTGAAGCGATAATCTGAGATATAGAAGTAGCAGCACCTAGATTATCATCTACTTTTATGAAATAATAATAATAATAATAATAATAATAATAATAATAATAATAATAATAATAATAATAATAATAATAATAATAATAATAAAACACTTTGATTGCATTAGGAGTTCACAATTTAGTAACAAAACATGAATGTAGAATAATAAGTAGAGCAACCCACATTATGCTTTATTTTTTTCCAAATTATGCTTTATTATTAATTTCAATCATTGTTTTACATCAATCGTGTATAACGTATAATATTTACTATAAATTAAATATTCTAAATATCTTGATCTATTTATTAATATTTTATGCAACCAGTTTCTTTCATATTTAATGAACTTTCTACCTAATGCACTGTAAAGAGAGGCTTTACTCGAGTCAGTTTTTTTAATCACTTGTGTGCGCCTTAGAGGTGCATATATACAGAAAGGGAAGGTAAAAGATGTCACCAATAAGTACAGAAAGTGCTCAACTTCAAGAGGTACACATAACATTATAGTGTGGAGTTCTTGTGTACTATTCATTGTTGGTGCAAGTTTTCTTCTTTTTGTCCTTTATTCTTTTCTCCACGTCAAAAGATTAGACCAAAAAGTTTACAAAAATAAAAATAAGCTTTTCATTGTTGCATTGTTATGTTCTCAATGATTTTGCACTGTAAATATTGTTTCTTAAAAATATTAATACAATATGTTAAACTTGAAGTTAAAGAGATTTTTTAAAGAATTGTGCTATATCTTTTAAATTATGTTTTATGCTTTATTTTCTAAAATTATGCTTTTAAAATTAGTTTCTTCTGGACCCTTAGACAGCCACAACCATGTTCAAGGTACCAACCATATGTGTAAATAGCTATTATGCTTTTTATGCTTTTGTATGCTTTTGGGTTGCTCTAATAATAAGTAAAACTTTCACATGCATACAGAATCATAGATAATAAGTCAGCATTGAGAACTGAATTGATGTATCGATAACTAGGTGGAATCGTCCTTCAGTTTAAGAGAAAGTAGCGGAAAAAGTTACGAAGAGAATTATGTGGAATAGATCATTATATGAATAGCTGGCGCTAATTTCAAGTAGTGCTACATACTATGGTATTTATCTCAATAGTATCGGTATTTGGAATTTGTGACGCTTATAGTTGCAAGATGGTAACACTAGGGTAAAGTGTAAAACTTAATTACATCAGTAGAATTGAATTTATCTTAAGAGGCCCACACACGGTCCATGGTTTGCGCAAACATCATGTTTGTGCAAACATCGTGTTTGCGCAAACACTCGGCCACACACGATACAACTGTTTGCACAAACTTCAGTTCAATTTTGAGTTGAATCGCGTAAGCATGTCCACTGAAGCAGCTTGTTTAGCGATAGTAATTGCTTGTGCTTTGGAAGCGGAAATACCCGCGAAACCAAAAAGAAAGAAGAGGGTGTGGATGAAAGAATGGTTGATTATGATACATACATTGGCAACATTATTCACAATGTAAATGTACTATTCCAGCAAACTCAAGAATTTTGACTATGCATCCTAGAAGTATATATATCAACTAAATTACTTACATGTTAACTTTTCCAGTGAAAATGCTAAACACTTGTCTTCAACACTACTTTCACTATCATCTATGTCAGTTAATATTTCGTCTTTGTCTGAATCTGACTCTTGTAAATTTATTTTTATGGGTTCCAAAAACTGTAAACACAAAAAATAATTCTTCGAGCTTGACTTTGTAGCACTTGAAAGAAAAAGAAAAAAAGGAAGACAGAAAATAAAACTTCTGCTGTACTCGGTTTGCTTATAATTCCTAAGCAACTCGATATGCTCGAGTTTGTTTTGGGTTACGATAATTTATGACACCATTCAGACGCCTGATGCTTTTGATTCCCTTATAGAGGAGAAAAGAGGGTGTTAAAAGTCGCTTAAGGCAGTGGAACGTGAAAGAAAAAAAGGAACAAAACATACTGCGTTCCTTCTGTTGAAGTAAATTTCAAAACAAATTACAAACTTCCCATGCTTTATTCTTACGATGATGGCAAAGATTGCAAAGGTATGTAGCCACGGGGGAAAAGGGGGCTCTGTCTTTCCGAACTATTTCCAGCTCCAAAATGAGGTTCGTCTGGTATATGTTTAATAAATTTATTTAACAGTTAATGCAAATGAAGGACTTTATAATAAAATATGAAATTTTCTATAAAAAATCAATCATCATCAATACGGTTTCTATACCTAATTGAATCAACTAAAATTAATCATATGCTTTATATTCTCATTTCCCTAACTGGGTGCACTGTGAACTCACTACTATATTATTGCATAATAATATCGGAGTTAATATTTTTTCGGTTTTTTTTTCTCTTTAGAATTTTAACCTACATAAACACAAAGTCAGATAAACAGACTGCTATAAACAGCATTTATTTTCTTATTAATAGCTTATTGATTCATCTTTTACACTCCGGTTTTTAACTTCAGTACTGTCACGATCCGTCTTTTGATAAGGAAGCATCAGGGACGGCGCTAAGGGTGGGCGGGGGTGGGCAACCGCCCACCCGATGGATGGCCTCGCCCACCCATCCGCCCACCCCAACAGAACAGGGGTGTCATTAAGGGGGGACAGGAGGGGGCAATTGCCCCCCGCAAGATTTTGGGGAATACATATACTTTATCGATTGTCTACTAATATACTAGTGCAAACTGTGAAAGTCTTATGTTGTTGGTGTTCTTGCCCCCTCAAGCGAAGTCTGAAATGACACCCCTGCAACAGAAGAATAATAATAAAGGTGACCAGTGCCGGATTTCGCTTTGATGGGGCCCTAATCTATTGAAGATAATGGGGCCAATTTATTTCTAGCATTCTTTTTCAGCGACAAAATTTCGCCTTTTCTGTTTGAATATATGCTATATGGTAATTTATGGACCTAATACATATCTATTAAGTAAATACGTTTTCGTGTATATTTCGTTAACTTAACTTACTGTTTCGAATACATTACAGAAAAACTGTAAAATTTGTAAAATTAGCGGTAGTTTAATTTGGTACCAATAAAGTCCCTTGCCGATCTTTTTGCACCAACTATGATCCACGCACCACGCCATGCTTCTACAATATGTGGAGACCGCATCATTTCTCATTTCAAGTTGTTTCTATTCAGTTGGGTAAAGTTTGAAACGTTTCCAGGGATCCTTGTAAGTAAATACAGTCTAAATATCATCCAAGGTTGGTAATTACTGCCTGAAGCTCAACTAATCGTGTGAGCTTTTTCCAGGTCAGGTTACTGGAGTAACTCAAAATGGAATGCAACCCTCGAAGATTACACAAGGTGTAATACGACACAAATTCGCTGGAACCAGAGGCGAACTTAGAAGGTTAAAACTGGAGAAGGGGCAACTAAAACCCAGATTATGATATATATATCGTGAGTTTACTCTAAACTTTCAAAAATATGTAAGTAATGGCTTCAATTATTTTTGTCACTCAAAAAACTGGGATCGTAGACCTCTCCGGCCCCTGGCTAGATACGTCTCTGGCTGAAAATCATAAAAACCTCGTTAAAAAACCTAACTGTTGCACTAAAGTTATTATAAGACCTATAAATGTAGGTAGCATCTTTTTACTGCGACGTGAAAAGATGTTGGTACCTTGCCTTGCTATGTAGTAACCAGTGGCGTATTTAGGGGGGGTTTCCGGGCTTAAGACCCCCCCCCCCCCCGAAATCACTTAGTATAGTAAAGTAAATGAAATATCTTGCAGAATTTTCACATTTCCAGGCAACCCCCCCCCCGAAAGTTAGCAAAGCCCTTCCCGAAACAAAATCGTAAATACGCCACTGGTAGTAACTAGTGCCAATAACCTAATGGATTCAGCCTGTTGCATACTAACTTACACAAGGTAAATTCGGGCAGTTCTGAACGTAACAATACATAAAATACTGTTAATATATACAAACGAACGACTCATATGCCTAGAACGAATCGATGAAATCACTACGATTCGTGCTCCTATTCTTTCCTTTAGTCAGGGGCGGATCCATTCTGAATGTTTAGGGGGGGGGGCAGTCGTTCGAAGTCAATAGGTTTTATTTTACGTTTATAATACAAAGGTGAAAATTCTTAGGATAGGTTTTATTTTTAAAATAAAAACATATTCAATTCTGGGGGGCGATCGCCCCCTGGATCCGCCCCTGCCTTTAGTGATCCATTATTGCACTTTATAGATCACTATATGAGCTCCTCCGTGGCTAAGCGGTTAGCGTACGCACCTTTGGCGTGGGAGACCCGGGTTCGATTCCCAGTAGGAGCTCATGTGGTTCGGATTCCAAGTTAATCAGTAGGTCCAGTCTCATGTAGCCTCGCTGCTGAAAGGACGTTAAACTCAAAATCAACTCGACTCTATAGATCACTATGAAAGTCAGTGCCAAGTTCTGAAAGTTATGAAAATACTTCTGCAAACTACTTTTCATACTTACGTACAGCGAAATAAAATAGCTATAATTTCGCGATGTAAAGATTATTGCCGCTTAGGGCTGTAATTCCTTTATATTTTACTATTATTTCGCGAGCTTGTCGTTTCATACCTTCTCCTTAAGCATCCACTGTTACCAGACTCAATTTCTTGTCGAATTCCAAATAGTACAAGAAAGGGTAGCACTAGAGTTCTATCCGCATACAAGATACTGTATCACTTATGCTGTGAAGTCTTATTAAAGTAGCTAAGTGTAATGGCTGGAAAACAGGGTCCCGATTACAAATGGGGCTCTGAAACAAAATCCCCATTACAAGCGGAGCTGGGAAACGAGGGTTCCATTATAAGCGGGGCTGGGCAACAGAAATCCCATTGCAGGCGGGTTGGAAAACAGGGCCCTATTACTTGCTTCATGAGAGCTTAATACATAACAGTACAGAACACCGTTGTTGTATGTGCGTTTTATCTTATTTGCTTTTTCTTATTATTTGGAAATGACATTACAGCCACTTTTTCTTTAAAATTTTTGGGGCCCCCAAGAGAGCTATAGCTTGTTTAGCTTATACGCAAATCCGGCACTGAAGGTGACATCCTGTACTTCACAAGCAATAGGTATTACTTTCGATTGTAATGTAATAGGTTCTTTAACTCTGTTTAACTCTGCAATGGACAATGATTTTAAGACAGATACTTGTAGTAATATAATGATGCCAAAAGTCGTGATTAATGAATTGAAGTTTAACACACACGCACAATCGTGCTATTGAAACGCCAGTGTTTGTATGTGCTGCACTGAAAAAAAAAAAGTGCTTTCTAAAAAGCCAACTAAATAATGGACAGAGCTGGCCAGTATTATCTATTGTCTCATTTTGAGAAAGAGAGGGAGGAGAGTAGTGCTTTGTGTCAAGGGCGCCGATCCTGGGGGCCCAAGGGGGCCCGGGCTCCCCCAAAGCCCATGTGCGCCCCCGCATTTTATTTATGAATATACAATATTTGGCATAATTTGAATTCAATTTGTCTTAAAATCCTCATGCATGCCTTCTGCATCTGAATGCCTCCCCCCCCAAATTTACAGAGAAATCGGCGCCCTTGCTTTGTGTTGGCGCGATAGCTTCTTATAAGAGGGTTCCAACTTGCACTTGTTTACAGCAATGTACCACATGTCTTACCCGTGTGGCATTAAACAGATTTGTAAAAACCCTTATTATAGCATTGTTGAGTTGATCTCTGTTGCGTTCTGAAGTCTTGGCGGTCGGTGCTTGTTCAGCTAATATGTCGAAAAAATTTAGCGATTTCTTCTCAGGCTCGGTGTCTTTCTCGTGTTCAAAGAAGCGCGATTTTCAATCAGTTGATGTTAGTGATAATCCTTCTTCTTCAATGGGGAAAAAGACAAAAAATACAAATACATGTGACAACCAGGATTCGCAATTTGAAGTGTTCGATTTCGAGGAAAGTGAAAATGAACTAGATGTTGGAGAGAGCGAAGACGACAGCATTGCTTCTGAACTTACTCATTTATATTTTTTGTCTCTTGCTTTCTTGTAATAAATACTTCAAAGATAAAAATGTTTGCAGCAGCCTATTTTATCCTTGTTTTACTTTACCTACTTATTGTGTATTTTATGTTATTAACGAAAAGTAGATTATTATCTGTTAGTCTGCGTTGTTTGAACCTTCTTTTATTTCTATGCATTCATGTGCATTCTTGGAGGGAGAGGAGTTAAAGCAGTCTTGAACTTCTTCGACTACACAGAACACAAAGTTATTATTATTTAAAAAGCTGAAAGTAGAGGTAGTGTGTGTGCCACGCGGAATTCGGTAGGTCGAGCATATTGCCACGAACTCCCGCAGCCCATCCTAAGTCCTGCATTTCTTCAGTCTTACCAGGTGAATGCTGGAATGGCACCTTCTATAAGGCCAACAGAGCTGTTTTCCACATCCTTGCTTCTCCCCTATTTCGGTCTGAGCCTTAGCTAACTAAAGAGTATAAAAATTGAAATGTAATTATTGTCAAAAAATGTCTACCTTGCCCAGTTCTCATTTTCGTTGTCCGCCCACCCAGCAACTAGGTCCGCCTCTTTCCGCCCACCCCATCAAGCGTTCCTGGCGCCGTCCCTGGGAAGCATTGTGAAAATATAATATGCGCATAGTATGTATGTATGTATGGTAAGTTAAAATCCTTTCATGTTGTGAAAGAGGTAATTTGTTCTGCTTTTAATATGTGAAAAGCTTGCCTCCCCCTGAAAGTAATCTTCTCCTAGAACAACTTGCTGGCTACACCGCTGATTATCCTGTAATAAAAGTTGTCAGTTCTATTTGAAAATCGAAACAAAATCCACTGGAAATTAGACGCGGGACTCAACGCTCGTTTTACTAATTGTTTTATATGGAAACCTTTCAAAGCGTCTATCATGACAACCAGTTGACATAGAAAGATGTAGTTTTCACGTATTTGTTCGTAATTATTTTCTCTACTTGGTAAAGTGAGCAGTTAATGTGCTAGTACAATATTTCTAAGTAGCGCCTGTGATATTGTCAAGATTCGCAGTAGCGCGAGAAGACAGCGTGCATAACTGCTTGTCGCGAACTGTCAACACCACTCAATGCCAATTGGACGCCGTGTGAAGCCAACACAAGGTCATGTCGTTTCTCATCTGAAATCTGCAGTAACTTCTCATATGCCACATTTTTCAAATTCCTGTTTTTATAATCTTCACTCTTTACCTTCCACAGTTCAGGTAAATTTCGATAAAGGTCAATAAATTCTCGCCAGAATTTTTGATTCCTATTCATTGACGCCATAGCGCAAGAAATAAGCGTCTGTACACTAGGCTTCCTACTCGGAAATAAAGCTCGTGTTTGCACAAACATGCCCATACACGGTCCACGTGTTTGCGCAAACATCATGTTCGTGTAAACAATTTTCGAACGAGTTCGATGTGGAAAATGTTTGCACAAACGTTTGCGCAAACAGTTCATACATCGCCACACACGGTCAAACTGTTTGCACAAACAGCCTTGTTTGCGCAAACCATGGACCGTGAATGGGCCTCTTTAGGGTTAAAAAGTCTATGGCACAGGTCGAATGTAACTGAGTAATAAACTTACACACACACACAAACAAAAAAAAAAACATCGGGACGATAGGGTGCTCTAATCGAACATCGGCCTTCTGAATGTTAATCCGATGTTCTAACGCCTGAGCTCAGTTGGAATACGTAGTGTACTCCCGCCAATACTACTGCGTGTGGATTCTATAGAATCAATCTAGGGCGCCAGTTTCTCTGTAACTTTGGGGATCCATTCAGATGCAGAAGGTATATATGAGGGTTTTAAGACAAACTGAATTCAAATTGTGCAAAATATTGTATATTTATAAATATAATGTGGGGTCCACATGAACTTTGAGGGGGCTGCCCCCGGCCCCCCAGGATCTGTGACCTTGACAGATCACCTTGATCACGATAAGCAATGAAGAAATGGTTGGAATAGAAACTACCAGTTGTATTAATAACACACTGCCAGCTCTACTGCCAGAGTTCTGCCCTCAGGTACACGCATAATCGGGGATTCCCCGAAACACACGTATGATGGGAATTTCCCGGTGCAAACGAATGATCTGCAAGTCCTCACGCAAACAAAAAAAAAAAAAGTACATGATTAAGCAAGTGTACAAATAGATGTAGGAGGAAGGAATGTTTCGTCGCTGATTTACTCGACCTTTTCTCTCCTGTCCAATGTTGTTTGAGTTGCGTTTCTTTAGCACTAGATGGTGAAGAGCATTGCCTCATTTACAGGTTGTTTTCGCGTAGCATTTTTCGTTATATTTCTTAATGTAAGACGACCAATGTCATTATTCCAAGTGAACATTTTCATTTTCCGGAAAATTTTCCGTCTTCCGTTTTCCGGAAAATTTCCGTTTCCGTTTCTCCGAAAAAATTTCCGTTTCCCTTTTTCCGGAAAATTTTCCGCCTTCCGATTTTCCGGAAAATTTTCCGTTTCCGATTTTCCGGAAAATTTTCCGTTTCCGTTTTTCCGGAAAATTTTCCGCCTTCCGATTTTCTGGAAAATTTTTCGTTTCCGTTTTTCCGGAAAATTTTCCGTTTCCGATTTTCCGGAAAATTTTCCGCCTTCCGATTTTCCGGAAAATTATTCGTTTCCGATTTTCCGGAAAATTTACCGCCTTCCGATTTTCCGGAAAATTTTCCGTTTCCGATTTTCCGGAAAATTTTCCGTTTTCCGTTTTCAATTTTTCGGTTTCCGGAAAAAATATTTTCCGTTTTCCGTTTTTCCGGAAAATGTGGCCATCCCTAATATAGAAGTGAAATTCTTCTGTGTACGATGGGTCACATAACACGCACTCGATGCAACTAAGAGTGTGCTAACATTACTAGAATGAAAAACAACTTATTTCAACCAAATGCTTCTAATATAATTTTAAGAGTATTCGTAAATTGTATTAAGTGAAGATCTATACTTCATGCAAGACATATACATAAAAATGAATATTTCACAATGTCACTTATTGCTAGTGTATTTTGAAAAACAGAAAGATTTCGCATATTAGTACTCAGTAGTATTTCTAATTACAATGGCTTAATAAAACGTACAGAAAATTTATATGATACAGTGTAATACCAAGCTAGACAAATATGAAAGAATACCTAGTTCATTGTTTTACGTTTAATTTCTCCTGCGAGGTTTGTGATAATAAAATAATACCTTCGTTTGCTCTTTATTACTCCCTTGGTTTTCTCTCCTTCAACAGTAATATTTCCTGTAAAACAAAACGTCATCACAACATGTGACCGTCTTTCAATATAAGTTAGCAGACGTATAACCTAGAATCTATAGGCGTTTTTGCATGATTTTTCGTAACCTAACCACTGAGGCACCGATGAGGATGTGTATTTTTAGATGGAAATGTTGGAATTTTTTCGAGTTCCTCCTAAATATATGGGTAGTAACACATGTGTGAGTTATTTTGCAAACTAAGCATCATTCTCAACATGCAAATCATGAACCTATCGTAACTAGGGTACGACCAGGCGTTTATTAAGTATATATTTTACATTTCAAAATAAAGTAATACATTTCGAAAATTTTCGTACCATCATATCCTCCAACTGTACTTCAATTAAGCTTGAGAGAAATATAGTCCAAAGCATGAAAGAATGATCGAGTATACTTCGTTAAGGTAGTTTTTATTAATTTCTTCATGAAAAACGTGTTTTTTCAAGGATCTGGAGGTATTATTGGTATTATTTCCAAATTCAAGAGTTCAGGATCACACCCTAAGTTCGGTTTGCGTTTAGAAGGCTAAAACTTGAAAGGAACAGGTACCTTGATGCAGAAAAAAATCGTTGACGACTAATGTTATAGAAAGATGGTCATATCTTCAATTTTTTTTAAATTTAAGAACATTGTGTTTTTCATTTAAAATAATTCAACTAGTGTTCAGTGTCTCCTAACGCCCTAGAAATTAAGAAAAGGGATGGGAAGAAAATGGGGTCGGAGTTGCGAGGTGTTCATGTTACAGAATCAAGTAAGGTTAAAGTCACAAAATGTGGTAATTATACTGTTCATTTAAAAATATTTAAACACATATTTAAGCGTTTGGACATGTTTGTCTCAGAACATAAGAAAATGGGTTGATTGCTGTACGATGATGCCCATACGAGGAGTTTGGATTCCGCGTGGGACTTCGAGTTCAAACAAATCTTACAGGAAAAGTGAAGAATGAAGAACGTAAAAGATGCCAACAGTAACACGTAAAAGGATTTGCTAGTATAATATATAATAAAATAATTAGACAGATAGATAGGTGAAAGGGATACGATTTCAGAAATCAATATTTTCCAATTTCAATAAATGTATAGTATTTACACTTACTTGAGAATCAAATAGCTTGTTCAACCGTGCATAAATATCATTTGATTTCTTTGGTCTCAGAATGACGTAAATCTTTTCTATTCCTGGACATGTGTTTAGAAGTTTCTCCAGCAGCACAGCTCCAAGGAAACCTAAGGCTCCAGTTATAAGGACACTTCTTCCAGTGAAGAATCTTCCTATGCTGCTTTCAAATTTTGGAGCAGTAGAAGTCATGTTGCTGTCTAGTAAAGTACGAATTCTAAATTAACAGAAAACACGGATTATATTTTCTAAGTCGTTAGGCAATAAACTCTAGTTTGAAAGTATTGCAGTGGAACATAAATAAACAACAAAAACAAGAACAGTAAACACACTAAATTATTGTATGTATTTTCAAGAAATTTCAAGATCATATTCTTTACTATAGAAGATTATGCAAAAGGGAAACTAATGACATCTAATGATGATTTTCACATTGTAATTACAAGTACAGGAAATTCATATCTACATATTTCAAAATCTGTGTTCTCAAGTGATTATGTTACTTTTGGCTTACAATTGAGAATTTCTTTGTTATTTTTCTAAGGAGTTTTAGGGTAGAAATATCCTACAATTATTGGCTGCAGAACAAAAGATTATGTAAGAACGTGTATTTGTTTACAGGATGTTACTCCACAGAGCAAACAATTTTACCAACAAAATGTTTTAACCAGAAAAGTAGTTGTATGACCGTGTATAACACGTGAAGCAGCTTGTTTTGGTTTTTGGTAAACAAAAATAACTTAACAAGCTAAATATTACCCAGCCAATAGTTAAACATGGCATTTTGCCTCAAATTAAACTTAGTATACTTTACAATGGATGGATATTTGAAAATGGAAGATATTTAAATTAGGGATGGTTGGAACCGGTTCCTGGTGGAACCTGTTTTCGAGTTTTAACGGATCTGGTTCTAGAAGATCCAGTTCCGGAACCGGGTTTTGGGATCCAGGTAGGAAACCGGTTTCTCAGATCCGATTTCGGAACCGACTTTTCGGATCCAGGTCTGAAATCGGTTCCTGAGATTTGTTCCCAGAACCGGTTCTGAATTTGTGTACGATCTGGTGTTGTAAGGAGAAACGTATGAGCGTAATCAAACAGGAATTTTTAGTGTGTAAGCTACAACTGATTTTATTTTTCGCAAACGAGTTCTGAAACAAATGATGCAATACAAAATCAATACTGAACATAAATAGCTCGAACTCATTCCAGCTTTTACTACTCAAGTAACGTTTACTTTTCTTGTGTGTATTAAGTATTTCCGATGAAAAATTACCATAATAATGTATCTACGGACAATTTCAATTTGCTGCAAATTCTAAATACTTTGCAATGGAAAGACAAAAATTACAGCTCTAGAAACAAAATAGGCATTTTTTGTTTCCACACTACACTAAACTTCAGTATTTGTCCATCCAACAAATACATTTATACATAAACATGCACCTATTCAGAAACATGTATATCTAAAAAATGTAAAACCTTTTTGACAAAATTCGCCTTCTGTTGATTGCTTTGCTACATTTTGTCATATCTTTTAACATACATATGAGTGACATTATTCATAAGAAATTTTAAAATGTCATTAATCTAATACGTAGAATTCTGAGACAAAACACAGTACACTGGTGACGAATAATACGTGATTTTGCATTGCAATAGTACTTCAAATATTAGTAATTAATAAGCTTGATCACATATTGGGTGTAAAAAAATTTTGATATGTGTACACAAAAATTGTGGTTAATTAGGGATGGCCAGAACCGGTTTTCGGCTCTGAACGGGCGCGGTACAAGAAGATCCACTTCCTTTACCAGGTTTTCGGATGCAAGTCTTTAACCGGTTCCGGAACCGAGTTCTCGGATCCAGGTCTGGAACCGGGTTTTTCGGATCCATGTCTGGAACAGCTTCTGAAAACCAGATCTCCAAGAGCCGATTTCTCGCCGAACCCGTTCCGCGGCAACCGGAACTTTGTGGCCATCTCTAATTTAAATCTTTAGATTAGTGGAATTGAAAAGTTAGATTGTTTCATTTTTTCGTTGTAATCTATGGACAAATTAATATGTTGCATCATGAGCGTTATACAAACCCGCTAATATTAACAGTACTGCGGTAGCCAATCAATCAAGTATTATTACAGAGTTTCCAACGTCAGACAACAAAATTATCAATTTTCGTCCTCACAAATAACGTATATTACAAATAAGTCATCGTGCATTCATTATGCACGTGATAAGTGTAGAAAAAATCATGAAATTACTAATAATGGTGTCAATGTATAATGAACTTATCTAGTAATCTTCAGTTTGAAACTCGAAATCGGGATCATTGGCCTCACAATATTTTTTTACCCTTATTGACACTATTCTGAACAACAATAATATTTCCACCCTCTCTTAAACGTAATTGAATTCAAAGAATGGATGCAAGATTGCGATTTGTCAATTCTCAAATGGTTATTGATTTATTTTAGAGGGAATGACTGTTAAAAAGTGTGTGTGTGTTTGTTTCATAAATACTTAATGCGCATCTACAATTTATTTGCACATTCAAAAACTGCAAAAAAAAAGTGTGTGTTCTAAAATTATCATATACCCTACATGGCCAAAAGTAACAGGACACCCAATGATATGAAGTCGAAGAGTAATAAGTCTAATATTAATAGGGTATTGGTTCCCCTTTTGCATCTATAACAGCCTGCATATGTCTAGGGAGACTTTTCACTAGTTTTTGATATGTAACAATAAGAGTGGACGCCCAAGCGTCCATCAGATCTGAAGTGAGTTCTTGCAAGGAAGATGGTCGTCTTGCCTGGCTATGTAATTTGCGTTCCAACTCGTCCCAAAGGGCCCCAACGGAATTGAGATCGGGGCTCTGAGAGGGCCAGTGCAGTTTCTGAATGCATATTTCGTCAAACCATGGCAATATAAGTCTCGATATGTGACTGGAGAAGTTATCCTGCTGGAAGAGATATTGGCGCTCCCTGAAATATTGCCATTGAGTTGGAACTAAGGAACCCAACACGAACTAAGAAACCCAGTCCAAACCATGAAATATATCCCCCATTCCATGTCGCAGCCACTACCAAACTTCATAGTCGGCACAGTGCAGTCATTGCAGAAGCGCTCGCCGGGTATCCACCACATCCAGTTCCGTCCATCGGACTATCAGCTTGTATACAGGGGTTCGTCACTCCACAGAACACGTTTCCATATGTCCAGCGTCCAATGTCGGTGAGCTTTGCGCTACTGCAATTGATGCTTGGCATTTTGGGAACTGATATTCGGCTTGTGTGCTTCTGCACGACAATGGAATCCCAGGTTTTTAACAGTCCTGCTGCTAGTAGGCCCTACTAATGCCTGATGCACTTTGAAACTCCTATGTGATTTCTACCAATGAGGACTTGCGATTTTGTTTCACTATACGTTTGAGCATTCTTTGGCTGGCTTCAGTAAGTATTTTCGGCCTGCCACTTCGTTTGTCGGCCGTTTTATTGCCTTGACGTTTCCACTTTATAATTACATCCCCTACAGTGGATTTCGGTCTCTGTAGCATGTCCGCAATATGGCGAACAGATTTCCCACTACTATGGCATCCCACTATCAAGCCACGATCAAAGTCATTGAGTTCCGTAAGCTTACCCATTGTAACACGATCGCACAACTGTGACCTCCCACACTACTCCCGATACTGTTCTCGCTTTTAGTCACACGCCACTTGACGTCAAGGGTCTGATCCACTTCTTCGTAGGGGAGTCCGGATACTTTTGGCCAGTTAGGTATTTACCTATTATAGCAGGAGCATCAAGGTTTAAATTATCGCATATCACGATAAATTATCGTATGGTTGCCAAGCCTGGATTATATTTACGATTACTTGCATAGGAATACACGAGGAATTGATTCTTGATTGTTCATATTTTAGGATCATATCTTTGGATGATCATCATCAACGAATTCAATCAATAACTTCTGATCCTCTCCATCTTAGCTAATATTGTTGGTGATCCATAAAATAATTCGTCATATTTTGTATCTCCCGTACGGAAAACGGACAGATTGAGTAAACATAAATTATTTGTAAGTCAGAATACTTTTTGGCAGCTAATATTAAATTAAATAGAAATTACTCATATTATTTAAGCCCTTTCCACTGGCCAAAGCTTTGTTTTCAGTATTCTCCTATCCAAGAAGAAACGATGATCGTAACTTTTACACCAAACATCAACAATATTTTATTGTAAATGATTTCTCCATATGTAACTGAAAATAACGATTGAGTTATCCAACAGTCAAATGAATGGTTTGATTTTGCTATACGTTTCTTATCTGCAACAAATGGCTTGTTTAGTCGCGAAGGTCATCTAGTTCCATTTCGCTCATTTTGGACATATTTAATCAAACAATCAAGAGCAATAGTTGAAGCTTCTTTGAGAGCTTAGATTATTTCTTTCCAGATTTAAAAAAACACATAAAATTTAAGTAGAATTAAAGAAAAGGAACTATTAATTGTACCGTGTTATGCAAAAGAGAAGTAAGCGCCAAATTTTGAAAATCCACGTAAATACGACGATTGGTTCCTGATAAGCATTAGAACGTTTTGCAAAATCGAAAAGAGAGGGAAACCAACACCTTTCCAAAAAAAGAAACATAATTTCACTTTTGATTACGGCTATACTAATGCTGGACATCAACCTTTAAACGTAATTTTCTCAAAAGTACGAAAGTGGCGCTTAGTTCGTTTTCGCATGACACGGTACAATTGATCTATTTATTTACGCGTACCATCCAACTTTGTATCAGTTTTTCTCTCAACTTCGGTAGCTCTACTTCATTCCTTTCTGCTCTGAGCGCTCCAAATTAAGAATCTAGGAAAATAATATGATAAAACCTTTGTTTACTTGTGTTTCCTTTGTTTCAAATAACGAACTCCAAATCTTGGTGAATACAAACCATTAAAGGATACAAGAAGTCCTCTAGAAAATTATTCATAGAACAGAATGACATGATATACGCGAAATTCATAATTTCTAAATCTGTAAGTATTCCGTAAATATTACAAAATTGCTAATACTAAATTTTGCTCCTCATCTTTCAAACACAATTCATATTCTTGTACTAAGTACACTTTAATTAATGAATTCCTCATCACTCTATCATACTGTGTAAGTCGAAGTTTTACAATAGCTCGCAAATGTGGCATTCTTAATCAACAATTTTTGTTCTCACGTTTAATTTATTCTAAATTTTATGAATTCATTCTGGTTAATCATATTTATTCTCCAATATCATTAGTGTATTACGAACAAAAAATTAATGTCTAAAGATATGACACATACCAATCGATAGATCAGTTCGAGCTAAACATAATGATAATGTTAAATCTGAATCCTCATGCGTAGTTTTCGAAAAAATCAAAATAAACTTTTATTTTAAAAAAAAAACTAAAAATTGACACTGTAATTTAATCACACCAACTATATAAAACTGATACTAAAGTTAAAACAGCATCAAGCTTTTCATTATGACACTAGAAAGATAACAGTATGCAGCACAGGTAAATGAGATACAGTCCAAAATTGAAACGAAAACGAAGACTTTAACTTTTGTTTCACCATAATATTGAGACACACACTAATCGATAGATAATATTACGTTCAATAAAATTATGCATTGAACGTAAATTCTGATACATAGTTTTCCAGAAACTAGAGCCAAATTGTTTTATGACGTTCTTTGAGAATTATATATACAATTATGCTAAGAGAGATTTTTTAAAATATACTCTATATGAAGAATGTACTGGTAAAAATAACATATTATATCTTATTCTTTATTGATCCTTACTCACTAACACTATCGCACATCTACTTGTAAACTATATATAGAAACTCTAAGATTAAATATAAAGGTAACTCAAGAAAGTTCCCTAACTTTTTCACCCACCACTTTCGAACATCGATATGTTACCTAAGATGTACCTGGAACATCAAAAATAGCCCCCATCAGCATCGACAACCTTCTGCCATGGTTCTGAAAGACCATGGATTCCATCGCCGTAGAACTTGGTGGCTGTGAAACGAAGAAGGTATCCAGAGCATTTTGAACCTCTACTAGGGACTTGAACTGGTGTTCTATAAGGTGATTGTCCAGGGAATAGAACAGGTGATAATCGGACGGTGCAGTGTCCGAGGAGTACGTCGGATGCAATATTGTTTCTCATCCAAGGCGTAGAATGATGGCGCAGGTCATCCTAATTACATGGGTTTAGCGATGTCTTGTAACCGGAGAACCATTTTGCAACACAGAAGTGATGGCTCCAGAGTTTTAAGATTTTGCTGAACATGGATCAACTGCTGACAGTACACAGTTGCACTGATGCTCTGACCAGTTGGTACCAGTTCTTCATGCACGATACCGTGAGGAGTTCACCAAACACACAGGAGGATCTTCTTCTGGTGTAGTGCTGGTTTCGACTGTTATGGAACCAGTTCATAGGATGCTAACCAATGATGACGGTGCCATGGCGCTTTGCAGAGGTTCCACTTATTATTACATACCAACACCCTGTCCACAAATTTCTCCTTCGTTAGACGCCAAAGAAACACATGGGTCTGCTCGCATTATCTTACGGCCCGGAGTCAAATCATGTGGAACCCATCGACCCAATTCGTAGTGCTTCCCAAATTGATGGTGGTACTGCCGAATGGTTTCTCCACTCACACTGAATTGTAGTCCCAGTTCCCCCCATGTCTGGCCACTGTTCACCTCCATTGCTGCCTGAAGATCTTCATTTTGTGCATGTATTGTCTTCCAGCACGTGGTGCCTCTTCGAGTGTTTCGTTGCCGTCCTTAAACTTGCTACACCACATTGCACTGTCCAAGTAGTCACGATACCCTCACCAAAGGCCTGGCTACAGCGGCGTTTGACCGCAGTTTGAACTCGTACAGCATACACGCCCTTATGACGCTCTGTGGGGGTCCCATGTTCCCTCTGTCCTTACCCAAGTTCACGGTGTACCTGAACTTCCGCAACCAGGTAGTATGTTGGATATACCCACACCAGCAACTCACCTTCGCCTTATCTCCATTCGCATTCATCTTTACAGTGTGAGGGCCAATTGAACACAGACCTCCACACAAAGCGACAGAAGTTTCTTGGTTACCTTTATAAACCACGTTCGAGAAATGTATGTTTAAAATGCATTTCAAGTATATTGTTTAGTTTTATTAAAACACATTCAAGTACGCGAAACAACATATAATATGAAAGTAATTCAGTGTAATTTGTTTCGTTAGTTTTTTTCTATGGATCTTCATTGTAATAATTATTTCAAGTGAATAATTTACCCTTCCACTTCTGTGAAAGTACTATAAATATTTACACATTGTAGGGACTTGCTACAACTTATATCCAGTTCAAACAACAACTACATTTACTTACATAACTCGTAAGTAATGAATAAAGCTACAGAAAACATGAAGTATGAAATGAAGTTTCTGGTGTAACATCCCACAGTTATGCACTGAGCATGAGGGAAAAGATAAGTAATGATTCTGTGGAATGAGAAAACTGGAAGTAAATGAGAGAATGTCGAGAAAAATTCACAGAAACAATGTTTTTTTCCTGCACGAAGTTCACTTGCTAAGACCTGGGGTCAAATTAAGTATAATATGTACCAAAGGTGACATCGCGCTAAACTTATAGTTCCTTATTCAGAGTCGTTTTGATGTATGATTAGCGCCATACTAAAGGCCTGATTACTGCAGGAACGGTTCCCCATACATTTTAGAAAGTTCTCCAGAAACCACTCTACAGTTGAAAATGTTTTATTTTTAAGGATTTACTTCGTTAACCCTAACGAAAACACATAGGCATACTGAATTTCAAGTTGTTATTCCAATTCCAAGTATCTAATATATGAGAATATAGGTCCAAACAAGGCCCATTTAAATAACACGGGAAATTTCTTTATTGCCCCTTTAGACCACAATAAAACTCTAAAGTATTCACTTTTGGCAATTTTCCGTAGGTTAGTCCCAGAAAGCTATAATCATGCTAGATTTCAACTTTCCACGTCAATCTGAAGTACCCCTTTATTTTATGTCAGTTCGTGTAGTTTTATATAGACTATAGTTAGGATGAGAAATACAAACACCAAATTTTATGTTCTTAACCTTAAGAGATTCCAAGTTATATACTCCTCCTCTTCTATTTTTTGCCCTCTTTTCTGGATCAAATACGAAAAAGCGCTGGAAGACGTACCTAATTATTTTAAATGAGAAGTTTATATACAATATATTATGCCACTAACCTTCACACATTGCGAGATATGGACATTTTAATATAATTGCCACCCTTATCCCTCTCCCGCGTCAAATTTCTAGAACAATCTCCCTTTAGAGGCACTTTACATCGCAAAGGGGGCACGGCAGCTCACTTGTAGAACACTTACCTTAGGTGCGTGCAGTGGCGTATTTAGGGGGAGGGCTTCCGGGCTAACCCCCCCCCCCCGAAATCTTACTTACTATAGTAAAGTATATGAAATATCTTGCAGAATTTTCACATTTTCAGGCAAAGCCCTCCCCGAAAGTTAGCAAACCCCCCCCCCCGAAAGAAAATAGTAAATACGCCACTGTGCGTGAGGTTTCTGGTTCGATTTTCCGCCAAGTAAGTTTGTGGTGGACAACACCGCACTCGTGGGTTTTCTCGGGGTACTCCCGTTTTTCCCTAGTTTCTCATTCCACCAACCTCCCATCTTCATTCGCTTGCTTTAATCATATCCTCCTTTAGCCTAAAGGGCATATTCGTCGGACGTTAAAGATTTCATTTAATTTTCATTGCAGACATCACAAATTCTTTGCATCGTCCACATCATGGTGTAAAGACTACAAGGTGGATGCAATGCAGTGCTACATTCTTGTCGCTCTGGCGCATGATGTTATCTAGGTCGCAGACGTGGCCAGCGAGAGTCAGACAAACTTTTAACAAGCGCTTGCTCGCTGGTATCTTACAGGCAAACTTCTCTTCTATTTATAGCGATCTTCAACGAAGTAAAAATTTTAGTACAATAATAATATAAACGTAATATAATCAATGCTTAAGCTAAGTGAATTCAAAGGAAGATATTTACAATAGCAAAAGAAACAGCAATATCAGTTCATATTAAACAACTTTGAAGCTTGAACAAGCCAATATTGCTCATTACATTTTCTGCTTTTAATTTCTTTTCTTTTCTTTCTTTCTTTCTTTTCTTTTTTAAACATCTGAAGTAATACACTCGAATATGTATAGGCCTGAATAATCTATAACACACCTGTGTCGTTTATGCATTTCATTATTATATATTTATGTATGCTCAAGTATGTTTTCGTAACACATTGATCGGTTTTGATTTACTATTATTATTATTTTGCTTGAAAGAGAATTCTTTACTGATGACCCCATATAAATGTTGAGAATATCTCAAGGGAGAATTCATGGTTTTCGTAAACAGAAATGCACGTACGTATATTTTCGTTATGCTTGGACAGTTTTTTTTTCTTTCTTTTTTTTAAGAGGTTGCTCCCACGTAATTTTTGTTAGAATCTTAGGGGAGGCTAAAAACTTTATTGAGCGTATTTAATATTTTAAACATCGTTTCTATTTTTGATGTATAAAAAAAGTCATCTTATTTGAAATCGCTGATCGCTTATTTATAGAATTTGTATTTAAACAAAAGGTTTGGTGAAACTGACAGTTCTCTGAATATTAGTGTCAAAATTTACGCCATAACAAATTGTATTATTAAACATTTGTACAAAATATAACGTTACATATACTATTGTGTTCTAAAAATATATAGAAATAAATATGTATATACAAAGCACCTCAAACAAAGAAATTGCAACCTGACTATTTCAAGCAAGAAACAAAGTACTAGGCGTGAAGAAGACGATATAGGGGTGTTACAGCTAGACTAGAGAACATATAAACCATAAAATTACATAATTTTCTTATTTCTCTTGATAAGTTTTCTCTTTTCTGTCCCGTGGACTAAAGAAGACAAAAGATAAACGCAAGTGAATGATTATCTGGAATTTGGTGAAATGAGAATGCGGGAGTACCCGGAGAAACTCACGGACACGATATTGTCCACCACAAACTCACTTGACCGAGAAGCGGACCAGTATCCCTTGCACCAGAGGTGAGCCTTCTGCCACTGAGCCACTGTGCTTCCTTGATTGGTTGAGAATCTACCATATTTTAAAATTTACTGCAGTCATTCTTAATTTTGTAATTCTGGAGGGGGCCCCTAAATATGTATATGTAATTATCCAAAGTTATGATTAAAATGAACAAAAATTTCAAAATCTGAGTGTAAAAATGTCCCGACAATGTCGCCCTGACATGGTAGATGGATACTTTATTCTCTTGATCTAATACATTGTTATATATCTTTGTAACCGTTAATCGTTATTACGAACCTTCCATTCGTTAGTTAATTTGAAGTGCAACATCCCGTTTTAGCACCGAGGCTACAGGGAATGCAGACCTCCAGAATGAAATGGGACCTGAACTACTTTAACGCGTTCAATGCTCTCCATTTGCGTAACTCGAGGGAGGTAAGCCTCCTAGATCATCGTGCCTCCCTTCTCGAGTTACATGCCTGCCTCTGTGTGGAAAATTTTGTCTCAATATCTTATGTAGAAGGAAATGATGATAGAAATGATCACCTCTGTCGGTTTCCCTCCCTCATGCTTTCGAATACGGGTCTTGTCTCAATGCTCGTCTTTTTAAATCGTACTATTGGATTTTTGCATGCAGAATCAACACAAGCTACTGTAGCCCTATATACTACTATTACATACTATTAATACATAATGTAATCGCATTTTTATAATTTCATTTAACATTGCATTTATTTATTACTTTTATGAAAACTTACCATATTTTAGGTTTATTTTGTCCTGTCGCCTGCAAGCTAAAATCCATTTCTGGAGACATTCTCCCTCTTTTTGAGGAAATCTAAATTATTTTATATTAGTTCCCTTAGTTTTTCTGTAATAATTACTACAGCCGTACACTGCACAGTTAGGCATTCTCGGTATCATTTAAAAGAACAAAGTAACAAAGAATTTCCACTTGTCACTTAAAGCCGCGCCTTTTCCTGATCTCTTTTGCAAACCAGATGACGTCACAGCCACGACAGCGCTCCAGGCAACACGCGCATGCAACCACCTTGTACTCTTTCCACCATGGTCCACATCTCAAGTTTCTAAGTACTCACTGTATAATAAGGAGTACTAACTGGGAATGTTCTAGAACAGTGCTGTCCAAATGGCGGCCAGCGGGCCGCATGCGGCCCACCGAACCATTTTCTGTGGCCCTTTCAGGATTTACGATTGTTATTACTCATACTATTTTCATTTATATTTATTCATTCTTTTAATATTTCCACTCTTCTTTCGAAATAAAACATCCGTTTAGCGCTTCTGTACAACAAAGAAAGCGCGGGCATCCACGGCAATACATTTTCTTAAGGGTCTTCAGTACAGCGAAATTAAACTACCGCTAATTTTAGAGTTTTTCTGTAATATCTTCACAACAGATAAAGATATTCGAAAAGTAGAAAAGTAGTGAACTAGACAATACGATTTTGCATGTGATACCGTTATCACAACTCATCTATCTGCTTTCGATTTGCAACTGTACATAGATTTGGCACTTTTTTGAGGGTCCTGTAAATAGCGGCATACCGAAAGCAGATAAGTGAATTGCCATGCAAAATCATATTATCTAGTTCACTACGTTTATGCTTTTCGAATATTTTTATTTGTTTTAAAGAAATTCCAGAAAAACTTTAAAATTAGCGGTAGTTTAATTTCGCTGTAGAAAAGGCCCATAATTTTAGAGAGTTTAGTCGAAAAAAGAGTGTCAATGTTTGGTAGTACTTATTTGTGTGAAAGTGCATCTTTCACCATGAAAGTTGTGCAGAATCGCTTCACAAGCTGCCTTGGAGATTCTTCTCTTTTACATCTCATTATTATTAACTGCGGCCCTCCACTTTACTAGTAAAGACAATTATGGCCCTTATAATATAATTATAATTGGACACCACTGTTCTAGAACAACAAATTGCTGTCTTATTCCTATTAAATAATAAATAACGAGTATGGCATGTTAGGCAATGCTTAAGTTAACATGTTTGTTTCTTAACGTGTTTTCTCACTTATTATGCTGTGCAACTTCTCACGTTAGAAAAAAAAAATCAAGAAAATGAAGAAGAGTTGTGTGCAGGGACGTACGGAAGGGGGGGGACACGGGGGTCCGGACCCCCCCCGAAATTTCGACTTTTTAAAAATTTAGCCTAATTTTAGGGGCAATTTTAGCAATTTTAATATAAAATAGCTTCATATTTAGTTTGAACCCCCCCCGAAATAAATTCCTGGGTACGCTACTGGTTGTGTGCTAAGTATATGTAACAATATGAGGGAATCTGAAAGTTGCACTTTGCATGTAAGGCCAAGTACATTTTCTTTTTACTACTTTTTTTTATTCTTATGAACACCAATGTAAAAAATTCGTATTCAGTATAACATAAATTTCACATTTTTCTCGTTTGTGTTAACTGATAGTAAAGCAAGTAACATCGTCTTTTCTTTTCTTTGTTTTCAAACTAACAAAACCTTATTAGTTTCCATAAAAAAAAACAAAAAAAAACTATATGACCTGGGGTGGAAGAAGTAAAACAATCAATAGAACCAAAGTAGGACTCTTTCCGCTGATCTTATAGCTATCTGAACTGTCTTTCTAGTACGGAGTGGGCAGAGTAGAGGTGACGAAACTGTGACATATGGCTTCAAGGTTTTGTTGTAAGGGTACATCCTCTATTTTATAAGATCCTTGAAATAGACCAAGAGATAGAACACATTTTATCTACCCCTGTTCACCATAAAATTAGTTATGTGCTTAAGATTACCCATAACCTACAGTCGTCAGAAAGGCTTTTCTTAACGTTGGTGAGGGGTGGGGGTCAGAGTAATGACGTCAACAACGTGGCTGTCGCTAGAATTCATAGCACAATTTTTAACTGAAAATAACTTTCCACTCAATGAAGGCAAAAACTTTGTTTGTGTATCAAATTAAAGGCAGTAAACGTGTCCAAATTTGATACCATTGTCGTTTATTTTCATTACCGTCATCTTTAAATATGGCGCATGATTCGCTCAACATTTATTTTCATTCGCGTTATTGTAAACAATTATTGACAAATAACTATGAAACCATTTTAGATATCAAAAACGATATGAAACAAACGTAAAAAAGTAAACTTTGAGCTTTCCAACGATATCCATTTCATTACTATATCTTAAAAATTGAATAAGTAATTTGATTTTATATAGCATATGGTGCTGTAATCTTGACCTCTAATATTATGCAAAGCAAAACGAATAGACCACTTTTATTTATCTCAGGTTTACCATACTTTGTTAAATGTTTAAGATTTCACATATTCTATATATAGTCTTGAGAAAGGTTTCTCTCAAGGTTGGTAAGTAGAGGGGATCCGAGTAATGACGTCATCAATATGGCTGCCTCGCCAACGTGTGATACTTTACTTAAATAAATATACTTCTACAACGAACCGTCGTAGAGAATTGTACTTTTTTTTTCTAAACTCGTGACGAAGTAGCCTTTGCTTTGTCATGCCAATATATTTCGTAGCTCCAATTATCTTCCTGATATTTAGCCTGAAAGTTACATTTTATGATCTTTTTTAACATAATGGATGTTCTAAGTCCAACAACTTTTGAACTGTTGATTGAATAAAATTTATGAAAATATTTGCAGTTTCTAATATTGTGGAGTATTTACTAATGTCGTGAATCATAATATTAAGAGATATTTGTGGAAGTTATAAATAATTTTCTGTTTCAAGGCCCGTGTCTTCCTAACTAATCAGTAGACCTAACTACGCTAGCTGTATGACAGTTTACCTCCTACATTTGCTAAATACTGACTCAGTGTGCCCAAGTACAAAACAGACCCTTTCTGAAGGTAGTCTGTCTTTAAAACGCTCTGAAACATCTTTTTCTCGAGTTCCTGACATGGCTCTCGAGCAAACAGTAAACGCTGACGCAACATCAAGACTTACTGGTATTACTGCGTTTGTCAACTCTGAATCCGCCAATGCTAGGTGGATGACAACTAGGTCAATGAGAAGGAAAATAGTAACAAGTTTGTTGGAAGTCAATGGAGTATCCCCGAAACCTGACTCTAAACAGGACCTTTAAGAGAGTAAGATCGAGAAAGACAACAAAGATGTTGAAGGTGTAATATCTTCACTCAATTACTTTTCAGATCTTTTCGAAGACATGAACAGTGAAACCCTTTTCAGAAACATATCCAATGGGCAAATTGTGACAGTAAAGTAAGTCAAAATCTAAGTGTGTATTTCAAAGGCACAGGGGCCTTCGAAAATTTTCAGATATTGTATGTTAGTGATCAAAGGAACGTTAAACGTTCGATACCAAGAAAACTTGGTATGAACTGTGCCTCTAAAACTATCCAAAAATCAGATAAGATACTATAGGTCGTAAAATACACCCGTGATCTTTTTGCAAGACTTCTCAGTATTGTCTCTGAACAGAGGTGTGACATGAGTGATTCTTTGGCTTATCCTCTTAGGCTAGTTCCTGTAGCTCTTGGACAAATAAATGGCTCTAGAATAAAACATGTAAATCAAAACTGACCCATAAGTTAAAAGAGCTTCAGAAGGAAGATATAGTATCTGCTCCAGCTACAGTGGACACAATAATATTTGAACCATGTTCATCCTGCATACAATCCAATTCCCAGATAACTATGGAGTTCTCGCTTACAACATTCTGAAATCAATATGTAGAAGAGAAACTAGAGAAATTCACTAAGTGATTGACGTCTATGGCCCTCCAACTATTAAGGATACTGAACATAACGTATGCAATGTTGAAACCGTAGTGAGTTAAATAAACGTGTCTGGACTTGGAAAGAAAAGTATTAATGGCTCTACGAAACGAGTTATTGAAAAATCAATAAAACTTTTATACAAAGAATCGAGATCTTCTAAATATTGTTACTTGCTACATAATAAAACATTATAGGTTCCTGTAGAACAGACTTGTTACAAGTACTCATGTATAGGAGTAAACATGGATGCGATTGAGGTGAAAGAAGTTGCATAACAACACAATGAAGAAGATACAAGGATTATTTGGCATATTTTTCGCACGACTTGTTATGGCGAAAAAAGGAATATTTTGGAGCGAGCAAACGATTCCGATATTTTAGTGTTTATGATTTACTATTCACGTCCATCACGTCAAATTATAGTTTACGATTCCGATGATTTATCACAAAGAAAACTTAAAGAATGCATAATTATGGTTTCAATGTTCTTTATCTTCAAACAACTGTAAAAGGTATATCAACGTCACAAACATAGGAAAAAGAAATAGGAAGTGAAGTAGCTGACAGCCTGCCAGGCTTTCATGCCTTCACTGATTCAAATTACACTGTTGCTTTTAGCAGACAAGGAAAAGTCAAACCATTTAACATTCTCACAAAAGTCATGGCTGACCCAAGAATTTTGGCTAAATTGAGAGAATCCGTCTTGGTGGATGAAACATTGCTGTCTGGCGCAGAGACATTTGTGTGTTGTATGTATGGCAATCCTTCGCGCACCTCCGTGTCACAAATGAGATACAATATTTTTAAAAAGAAAACTTCTCCTGTGTTAAGAAGTAAACCGTTGTCAATTGAACTGTTGATCGTACTCTTCTTCCTCCGTCAAAAGCTGGTTTGAAAAAAAAACGTAAAGAAGCAATGTCGTATCGTTGATATTGCAAACCTCTGTAACCCTATCGAAGATATTAACCCAATCTGTCATGGATGGAACTTGGAAAATATCAAGTTAAAAGGTAGGAAGGGCCTATGTCATCTGACATTCTTCCGCCGAAATATGACGAAACTTCTGAAAGTGAGGATGAGGTTGCTTCAACAAGCTGTGATAGTGACAGAGACTCTGGATTATGAGTAGTAAGACCGGTATAAGAAATGCTTAATGCTACTATTGTAATATATAGCATTAGCTTTAAGTTTACTTAATCAGTAGAAGAGTATTACGTTACAGTACTTACAAAAACATATTCAGATGCCTAGGTACAAATGTGCCTATTACGCAATGAACAAACTTCATATAAAATATATAATTTCTTTGTTACTTAAGGTTTGTTTATGATTATGTTACATTATAAATCCATATTAATAAATTAATAGGTCAATTTAAGTTTCCCATAAACTTTGCTATATGCTTAAGATTTTCCATAACCTACATCTTAACTCATCCCTACAACATGCATTGATCAAGAAGTGTTTGGCTTCGAGAAAAAGGGTATAACTGCAATTACTCGCTTTGTCTATCCACATCCTACATTTCACTCTTCACAATATTAGCAAACTTTTTGTGTTTCATAAATTTTGCTTCCCTAACTTCTTAAAAATTGTTGGGTTTAAGACCTTCAGTATGATAGGAAAAAAATCGCGAATGTAACTTTTAGGCCAAGAGTTAGGAATATAATTGGAGGTATGAAATATATTGATATTACACAAAACAAAGGCTACTTCATTACGAACATTTATAGAAAAAGAACAATTCTCTATGATGCTTCATTGTAGAATTATATTTGTTTAAGTAAAGTATCACACGTTGGGGGCGGCAGCCATATTGATGACGTCATTACTCGGATCCCCACCACTCACAAACGTTGACAGAAAACTTTCTCAAGACTATAAACTATGTGTAATCTTAAGCATTTAACAAAGTTAATGGTAAACTTGAGATAAATAAAACTGGTTTACGCATTTTGCTTTGCTTAATATTAGAGGTCAAGAATACAACACCATATGATATATAAAATCAAATTACTCATTCAATTTTTGAGATATAATAATGAAATGGATATCGTTGGAAAGCCCAAATTTTACTTTTTACGTTTGATTCATATCGTGTTTTGATATCTATAATGGTTTCATAGTTATTTGCCAATAAATGTTCACAATAACACGAATGAAACTGAATTTTGAACGAATCATACGCCATATTTAAAGAGATACACAAACGAAGTTTTTACCGTCATTGAGTGAAAAGGTATCTTCAGTTAAAATTGTGCTATGAATTCCAGTGGCAGCCATGTTGTTGACGTCATTACTCTGACCCCCACCACTCACCAACGTTAAGAAAATAAAAGTGTGCTATCTCTTGGTCTAAAATAGTATATAGGTTTAAAAGATTAATCTAAAGAATAAAGAAGAATAAAGTGAGTAAAACGAACAAATTTGCTAATTTATGAGGAATTGGTTGGAAAATAACTTGAACAGGTACGAAATAGATATGATTAGTAAATTTCTTCTGTTGTAGAGAAGAAACTACAAACAGTAATAAAGCAGTAATTGCCTGATGGGTCAGGAGAGGCTTATATCTCTCTCTATATAATCAGCTATCACATTAAAATGATATAATCAAGAATATGAAACATAATTAAATTCTTCAAAATTTTATGTTTACATTCAACTCTACAAAATTTCGAATTTTCTCCATTTTGAATAGCCATTAGGACAAAAAGGATTTATGATATGTTATAATAGCTGAAATCAATGTTAGAAGAATAGTTGGGATTATGGTTTTATGATACAAGCTAAGATATCAGATAATACTAATGATTTGGAGCAAGCTATTTTAATCACTATTACTGTTAAATTTCCAAATAAAATTTATTGGTGATTTTTCCCCATTGTGAGCGTAAGTTAACAGAAACTTACAAGTGAAGAGAGTTTAAGTTGAGCACATTCATTTTCAAATATTAAGCATGAGCTTGCTTAGCTTACTTTCGAAAGCCTCAATTTGAGTTGAGCTAAACTATGAAACATGAGCTTTTAAAAGTTTGATATATAATAACCTAAAATATCATTAGTACTGGTTTACTTTTTGCGCAGCATTAGAGAGAATTGTTCAAAAATTATATAATTCTTTCACTAGTTTCCTAGTTATGTTTTCTAAAAGATTTGCGATTGGCAACATAATCATATCTGGCTTGGTATAGGTAAAATTCAAGGGCATGTTTTGGAGCTAAGGGGTCAGAATACTTTGCTTAAATTTCATGCTCTATTGCTATATTTTCTGTATATTTTGATGGTTTGGTTAGGTTAGATCAGTTTAGGTTAGTTTTTGTTAGTTTAGGTTGGGTTAAGTTAGGATATTTGGATTTGGGGGCCAGACATCTTTGCTTAAAAATTGTACTTTCTTCTTATATTTTCTGTTTTCAATGGTTTAAGCAAGGTTAGGTTAGTTTAGGCAAGGTTAGGTTAGTTTAGCAAGGTTAGGTTAGTTTAGACAAGGTTAGGTTAGGTTAGTTTAGTTTAGGTTATGTTATGTTAGCAATTACACTTACATAACATCAACTCATTTCTCCTGTAAACATGGTGATTTTAACTGATTTTGGTCCCCCAGTTCCAAAACTATCACCCAGTTCAAGGGGGCCACTAGAAGTAATTGTCGAAAAATTAAAATTCTTTTATGATTTGTGTATAAACACGGCTTCTTTATGTATGACATAAAAAGTATAGTGTATAAAACACAAACCAACTCATGCCAGGTAGCCACTAAAAAGCACGAATGCTATCTGATCGAGTCAGAGCAGAGCAAAACTAGTGAATACGCCCGGAGTGTGTCCTAAGGGAGCAGGCAAGTCGGCAATGGTGAGTATAGTCGTAAGCGAAGAGAGTGAAGAGTAACGCTGCACTTGTAAACATAAAATATAGCTTTTGTACATTCTGCCGAAATACACCGGAGATGGAAAATAGCATGCAATAGAGCCGCCTTTCATATGCGCTCACTTAGTTTATCCGTCGTAATGCACTTGTAACGATTTTTTACTAGTACTCCTACACTTGTAAACCTATAATACAGCTGTACTACTTTGTATTTAATTCTGTCACTTGCTGAAGTCTGTTCCTTATAAATATATCTCTTCATGCTAAGTATTGAAATTTACCCGTAAACCTTCCAAAATATGGCCAAAGGTAGACCAGTACCTTATCATTAACATTTAAACATAGAGTTTTCAGCATAATCCTGGTAATGTTCCAGAGATATGTACATATCTTGTAAACACGGGATTATTTCTTCTGGTTCTCGTTATTAAACAATCAACTTATTTAAAGGAAAGTGAATTGTCTCTAATGTAACCATGTTAGTTTTAAATTCTTATTAACCTTATGAGACGATTTTTCCTCAGTGAATTTTCTTGTCTTAAACATGTTTAAACGATGTGCTGAGATTAGGAGTTCATTACGACTGACACCAAGATAATACACATACCCCGAAGCTGGTCATCAAACTGAAGTTTTCCTAAAATTTTCACTCTCCCACGAGGAAAATTCTATAATATCAGCTTCAAATATATATTCACGTCAAGATCTTTACGAAATCCATTCAGTTCCTGAATTGCAGAAATGCAGTACCTGAGTTCCAGAAATGCAGTTCCTGAGTTGGCATTTTTGTGTGGCACATGCTAAAATATTAGAATGTGGTTCGTCTGCGGATATCAGAAAATAGATAATTTTCTTTACAATATTGATAATAATTTATACTAACTGGTAGCAGGAGCATCATTCTAATATCAATATTTGTAGACTAAATGCAGTTCTGTGTAAGAAGTGAAATGTATAGATACTGAAGGAAAAATATTGTACAGAAGCGGAGTTGAGTTGAGTTGATTTTTAGTATAGCGTCCCTTTCAGCAGCGAGGCTATATGAGACGTGGACCTACTGATTAACGTGGAATCCGAACCACATGAGCTCCCGCCGGGAAACGAACTTGTACAGAAGCATTATGTTCGTATATTGAACATACTTTTTTGTGTGTTGTGCGAAGTATTCCCACCTATGGAGTTACTAAGCACCGAAGTTTATATTTCAATAACTATAGTCATACTAAATGTTTACTAATGCACTTGCACAAATATTTTCCTTATTATCTAGTTATTGCATGTTTAAATACAATGTTCTAAATCATTAGGTTTGTAAGCTGCAAGTGATTTCCTTTCAAATGCCTTAATTCTGGTGCAAAGTAACCCCGTCTTACGGTACTATTCTTTAAATCGACAACTAATAGTTTATATTCATTATTTCTGTCCTTTTCCTACATATTACTTATGTTTCCTCTTCCGGCTATAACAATGATTAGAAATGAAGTTGCCATCTTTTATAAAATTCATAATAATATTGTAAGATGTGGTTAAAAAAAGTAACTATTTGGAAATATTCAAATACATTAGAATGAAGAGGACAATACTTAGAAAGATTACTGGAACAAAATACTATCGTTTAAAGAATTGACAGAATCAAGCTTTTCTTTTTTTTAAAAAAAAAACTGTAAGGTATAGGATTCAAACCGGTGATCATGGAAAAAGAATATACTTAAATTACTCACGTTAACCAACTACTCTAAGAACATAAATTAAAGCTGATCCATTTAGTAGACGTACCGTATAAATATAAGGAAACCACTAACACAAAATGGCTGATCGTTTCACTTATTTTTTGGCTTATTTCTATTTAATCATTTGTTTGCGTGTAAAATATTTAATACCTATGATTATTAGAGCTGTGCAATATGCATAATAACTAACGTTATGAGAGATTTACGTTGTATTTCTAACAAAGTATAAACTTTCCTCTCTCTTTGTAAATTTCGCATCGCTTTTGGCACGTTTACGAAAATGGAACTTGAAAATTAGCGATAAAAGTTTCGGAGATTTCTTTTTTTTTAAATCATAACTTGTTTATTTCTCAATTTTATATAACATCTTTTTTTGTGGAAAAAATTTGTTTTTTCCCTTTTTCTAAGAAGACATTAGACATTTTCTATCATAAGAAAGAGGGTTATTTCGATTTTTGTAATTTCTAAAGACATGAAGCAAAAATTTTGGACAGAAGTGTACATACAGCAATAATGATAAAATATAGCGATAAGTGTTCCTTTTTCAGTGTTGCAATTGAGTAAGAGTCCTCACAATTAATACCAACCCTCTATTAATGTAGTATTACAACGGGAAGTGACGGAAATCAATCACTTCTGGTTTTAACCTGATCGCTATATGTAGAATAAAAACAGCAACGTAATATAGGGTTTAAGAGCTTTTCTACAATCAATTAAACGTCTCAGGAATCTATTCCATCTCCATTCTAATATCTCTACTAAACCCGAAAGTGAAGTAAATCTACAACCATTTCGGATTTCAATATTAATTAAGAAAATGCCATACCATATGAACCTAACTCCTTCACTTGGTGTAAATCTCGAACTGACTCTTATTAGTTTTACTTCGTTTGCTTTGTTCCCAAGAGACACTTTACTACTGCTGCTGTTTGTGTGCAGAATTTTTAACCTTGAATCATACTCACGTATCTAGACGTTTGACTAATTAACATATGAGCAAAATTTTCTCACTAAATCGCATATGCATGCAATTTATAACATGTAATGTTACCTTCCGCCATATTGTTTTTAAGTTTGTTACTGTCAAACTTAAGTATTATGCTCCGAGAATAAGTAGACGGTAATTATAATCATGGACGATGTGATGGAATTACGCAACGGTGGAAGTGGGAGGACGCAGGAGTACCTTGATAAAATACACGCACGCGATGTTTATCCACTACAACGTTAATTTGACGCAAGTTGGGGATAAACAGGACTTCAGTGGCTAGAGATGAGGGATTTACTAATGAGCCAGTAGTAGGTTTTCCATTATGACGATAATAATACTGATAACATTCCTGTTAATTATCTTTGAAAATCATATAGATTAAAGTGTTTATTTGGTTATTTAAAGCGTATTCCATACAGCAGAGTTATTTAAAAAAAGAAAGAAAATAACAGCTTTTCTCTATTCGAATATGAATCGTGGTGGAAAATCATGTGAATGCATTATTATGGATCAGATTCCACCTTAAACCGGAGGTTCGCGTATCATATAGATTGGGTACTGAAATGGAACGCTAAACTACAAGAAACAAATAAACAGCAGTCTTCCAACTTGTAATTTTTTAATTTCATAGTGCAAAACACAGAAACTACTGTTCTTTAGTATTAATTATAAGCAATTTGCGTTAGTGCACATCTCTTGATGTTCTGTTGTGTGCAAATAAAATGTCACACCCTACTAGAAAGTTGTAAAGAGAGTAAGGACTGTAAATAGGCTGAAACCGGTGACTTTTGTGAATACGGAAATTTCGGTATTATCCCTACCGAAAAAACGATATACCAAAACCGCAATATCAAAATATCGAATCATGCTGAAATATGGAAATACGGATCACTATATGGGTTATTCTTTCCTTATTTTTCTCACTTGTCCAGTGGCGAATCAAGAGGAACATCACACCGTCAATTTAGGCTTCCGCTCCTCCTCGCAAATCCCTTCAAGCTCTGTGACAATTAATTTGAAGGGATTCGTTAAATTCTACGTCGAGGTACAAGCATTAAAAGAGAAAAATAACAAAAAAGTGCTAATCATATACCCAGGGTATGTCTTACATACAGAATTAGCGAACTTACATTTGAATACTTTTCTCAGCACAAAGAACTCAAGCTATTCAAAAACTGGAAGACAACTGATATTGTTCAATATATTTCTTCAATTTAAATCTCATAATTATTACGATAACATTAATAAATATATATATATAGGTTGATATAGACAATAGTCCGTATCGTATAATATCATTTTTCGGTATGGCCAGATCTGAAGATTTATATGTGAAGTTGTGTGGCCTGACATGTACAAACATGTTTCTTTAAGCAGTAAAAAGACAGACTGTGCAAGAAGCCATTAACCCTTTTAGGATATCCACTTTTTGAGGTAAATTTTAGACTTTCACTCAAACAGCTACTGCTTCCTTACTATTTATCGTAGGATCATGGTTCATATCTTCTTTTTTCCAGGATAGAGCATACTTTCAAACGGCACCATTCGCTTGTCATTATTATACACCAGAAACGGGAAACTAGTAAAACCGGGAGATTTTTCGAAAGATTTTTTCTCGAAATTTTTGCACCCCTCTAGCCCGGGCCTGGGTTAACATAGAGATCTGAATTTTTAAAAAGCATACGTTGCTATGTAGATAATACGTGTGCACAATTTTAATCTTGCATCTTGAAAACTGAGTCCGAGAGTAATTTTTGAAATTTTCAAGGTACCCTTTTTTCATATGATTATATACATGTAGGTATATATAAAAATATTTCAAAAATTATTTGCGTCATTACTATTTGACCTAGAGTCATGGTTAAAACGTAATTGTTTTCAGTATAATAAGCCCTTTCTAACGGTACCGCTGACATGTCCGTAACGTACACCTAAACCGGAAAATTCGGGAAAACCCCGAACTTTTTTTTTTTTTTGGAAAATCCCACCGAAATGTTTTGCTTCTCTGACCAAGCCTGGGTTCACATAGGGATCTGAATTTTTCTTAGAAAAAACATAGTAATCTACATAACACGTGTGCAAAATTTCTATCTTGTATCTTGAAAACAAAAGGCGGAAAAGAATGTTGAACGTGTGAACATATGTTAGGCCCTATATACATATATACACATATACGTATTTACATATTATAAAAATTTACTTCGTCATTACTATTTGGCCTAAAACCATGGTTTAAACATTTTCTTCATTATAACGAGGCCCTTTGAACGATACCACTCCCACGTCCATATCATACACGTGAACCGGAAAAATCGGGAAAAACCGTATTTTTTTGAAAAAATCACCCCTTCGGAACACTTGCGCCACTCAGGTCCGGCCCTGGCTCAGCGTAGAAATCTCAAAAAATGGAAAATACCCAAAGGTACGCACAATCAGTATGAAAAGTTTCAATCTGATTTTTTGAAAACTAAAGGCGCGAAAAATGTTTGAAATTTGGCTTGAGAAAAATAAATAGCCACGCCCCTCCGCCCCCACTTGGAGCCGTCAAATTGACTATCCGGTTTCAAAACGCATCTGAGGTGTTCTTTGGTCCATCGTTGACTTCACCAATAAAAAAACCGGCTTAAATATCTGTTATAGAATCTAAATAAGTGGTCAATGACTATACTACGCGATGGTAACGAAAGTTACCAAAAATCCTAAAAGGGTAAATAGTGGATGTATTCTCAATTATAAAGAATTTAATATTTAATAATGTATTCTCAATTATAATTAAAGTTTGTTAAAATAGAAATTTAAAAGCAGAAAATCTACTGAAAATACTTCAGTTTGAATATATATTATTTTGTGTGTTATCGTTGAAACATTTGGTGAGTTAACTACGTTTCAATTAGTTCCAGTAACCCTGAAATAACGAAATTAGGGCAAAATAGAAGTTATATATTATAATCGACTCTTTAAAAATTATTACGATACATACACATTAAAATACGAAGTGTGAAATTTGAAATTGATACAAAATGTACGTACACACAAGTAATGGTGACAAATTTTATTATTTTCGTTTCTCGTACTTTTTATTAAATTGTAAAATAGGTACACATGATAATATTTGCATGTCTATATTGGAATTCAAGTGTATATTCGATTTCGAACGTTTCTATAACAAATGAGTAATTCATTCGACCATTTTCAGCATAAGACTCAGGGCCGCAACTTGTGAAGGACAAAGGGGGCAAACTGCTTGCGCCCCAGGAAAATGTAAATTACGGCGCTGATAAGACTTAAACTACTGTTTAAATTAAAATCTAAATAACACGTGCCCCTACCAAAGACTAATCCCCAGGATTTCATGCTGAAGACCCTTTTCCTACCATATATCTACGTGAAAAACTAAAATTTGCATGATATTCCGTAGGTCTACCGGGGACCGAATTTATTAAACTCCTTTGTTGTCCTTCGCCTTAAATGAAAATTACCTGACAGATGATCCAAACCCACGATAATTCTGATCTTCTGGCCAGAAGAAACATTAGAAATAACAATAGATATTACATTAGAGAAAACAATAAAATGCTTATGTATGAAGGTAACAAAGAAAGTTCTGTCGTTTTTTGTGGAGGTCTATGTTCAATTGCCATGCACACTGTGAGTTGAATGCAAATGGAGATAAGGCGAAGGTGAGTTGTTTGTGTGGATATATCCAACATACTACCTGCTTCTAGCAGTTCAGTTACACCGTGAACTTGCGTAAGGATAGAGGGAACATGGGACCTCCATAGAGCGTCATAAGGGCGTGTATGTTGTACGAGTTCAAACTGGGGTCAAACGCCACTGCAGGGGCGCAACATATGCCAGGCGTTTGGTGAGAGAGTTGTGACTATGCAGACTGTGCAGAAGTGGTTTAACAAATTTAAGGACGCGACGAAAAACTCCAGGACGCACCACATGCCCGAAGACCAACACAAAAGAAGATATCCAGGCAGCAATTGAGATAAACAATGGCCAGACAGGTGAGGAACTGGGACATCAACTCAGTGTGAATGGATAAACCATTCAGCGACACCACTATCAATTTTGGAAGCACTACTAGTTGGGTTACCACATGATTTGACTCCTGGCCAAAAGGCAATACAAGGAAAACCTGTGTTCCTTTGCTGTCTCCTCTGAGGAAGGGGGCCGCGGTGGCTCAGTGGTAGAGCGTTCATCTCTAGTGCTTGGGGTCCCGGGTTCGATCCCAGCCCCCGCCAAGTGAACTTTGTGGTGGACAAACACCGTGTGCGTGGGTTTTCCCGGGGTTCTCCCGTTTCCTCCCACTTTCTTCATTCCACCATTTCATTCATTACTCATCATCACCGTCTCCTTTAGCCTAACCGGCATAATCGTGGGACGTAAAACTCAAAGATTTCATTTCATTTCCTCTGAGGAAGGAGTTATTTTTGGACAGGGTCTTGACGTGTGATGAGAAGTGGCTTATGTACGAAGCTCCACGGCGCCGTCATCATTGATTAGCATCCCATGAACGGGTTCCAAAACAGTCGAAACCAGCACTGCACCAGAAGAAGGTCCTCCTGTGTGTTTCGTGGACTGTTCGTGGCATCGTGCATCGGAAACTCCTACCAGCTGCTCAGAGCATTAATGCAACTGTGTACTGTCAGGAGTTGAGCCGTGTCCAAGAAAAAGTCAAAACTCTGGAACTAACACTTCTGAATCATAAAGTGGTCCTCCTCTTACAGGACAACGCCAAACCCCACGTGGTTAGAATGACGCGGGACATCACTCTTCTCCTTGGATAGGAAACATTATTTTATCCGCCATAGTCCACGGACATTGCAGAGTCCGATTAATGCTTGTTCCATTCCTTGGAAAATCACCTTAGAGGAAGCTAGTTCAAATCCCTAGTAGAGGTGCTAAATGCACTTGATACCTTCTACATTTCCCAGCCCATCAAAGTCTACAGCGATGGTATCCATGGCCTTCCAGAACGTAGGCAGAAGGTCGTCGATGCCGATGGGGACTATTTTTGATCTCCCTGGTTCGTCTTATGTGACATATCGATGTTCGAAGGTGGTAGGTTAAAAAGCGACAGAACTTTCTTTGTTACCTTTATAAACTATTTCTTCGTAAAATTCGAAATTTTTACTTCTTGAAATTTTCCTGTTCTCCACTTGTTAATATTTTGTAATTATTTAATTTAATTTCAAGTGTAATACCTACATACGTGCATTCACGTTTCCCCAAGATTTCCGACTAAATCACTTTAAAATGTACTTCAAGGATATTTATTCATTCCTTAAATGTCTGGAAGAAATAAAATGATACACACAGACATTAAGTGTTAAATTTCGAAATCCTAAAGTGCATTGCGAAAGTAGTTTTCTTCCCTTTATAATAATTTATATATGAGAGTTGTAAAACGAATACGATCTTTCTTTGTGAACCTACAGCAGAGCGCTCTCTCACCTTGAAACAAAATGACCTCGCGAGAAGCAGAATAACATTTCCTTGTAAGACTGTCTTTTTCCGTCCATGCAGCAAGCGACATAGTTTAGATTGAGATTCTGCACTATTCCCTTTTCTTCAGTCTACAATATGGAGGAAGGAAAATTAAAAAAAAAAAAAAAAAAAATCTCGATATGTGTCATAGTACGTAAGGGCAGGCATTTAAAGGGCTGTTCAGTAACAACAGCGTTGGGTGGGAAGAGCCAAGTCAGAACACATAAAAATAGTTCTGTGTTGCCATATCTTACACGGGCATCAATCAATCAAGGTTGCAAACTCCTTATTAAAATAAAAAATATTCGACGTGTAGAGTATAGAGCAGCGTTTCCCAACCTTTTTCAACTTGCGGCACACTACGGGTGTTACTTGGATTCTCACGGTACACTTATAGATATCATTATTTGTAAATATGAAACACAATGGTATTTTTCTGCGATTATTGATCTCCTTCTCAAAGAAAAGAAAGCTCTACCACTGGTTTTTCCCCGTGGAAGATCATTATGCTTATTTTTCATTCTAACTTAGAAATAGGAAACAATTGCAATGAAATATTGGACTCAGGTTTTTAAAAATACGCTTTCTTTTTAAAAACTGTATCCAACCTTTTACTAAGACGGAAAATCAGTAAATAACGAACGAACAAACAAATCTCTTTTACTTTTAAAACACAAATGTAGGTAGTTTGTCGAAAGGATTGAATGATATTTTAATTTTCAAGTTACCAAATAGTCTGCAACAATAAAGAAGCAATAATGGTCATAACAATGATAACAAATACTTTTTCCAACATTAGAAATGTACAGAACAGTAACTCGGTATGAAACTTAAAATTGTAGATTCATAGTAGAGGTTCATAGTAATGTGAAAGAGTTTTTTCGTACGTTTTGGAATTTGATTGGTATAAAATTAATAATTTTGTTTCAATTCCTCGCGGCACACCAGCGGCCCATTCACGGCACACCAATGTCCCGCGGCGCACCGGTTGGGAAACACTGGTATAGAGGAATTAATGAGTATATAATCGTTTGCTTTTTCTTGAATATTTTTCTTGGTATTAATTGGAAACACGGAACTGCACTTGCTCAAGAACAAACCTGATTATTTCTTTCTCTTCTTTATGAACAAACCGAAGTATATTATCTTTCTTCTGTAAATAAATGCATTTTATAACAATACAACTCTTGTTTCTTTTTTTTCTTTTAATATGATACTATATATTCTGAACATACGCTCACTATTATCGAAGAACGCAAAACACTAAACCTCGAACTTCGTCTCGTACATTAAACTTGATTAATGCTTTATTGTTTAAACAAATACAAATACGAAACGTGATTTTTATGAACTTTTGGACTTCTAAATTTTCAAGACTTATAGTCCAGGACCTGACTATGCTTTTGTAGGGCACTTTGAGTATGGATAATTTTTCTTCAGAAATCGTTAGTAGATCTCTGATTAATTATTTTTTACTCCAGTGGATATCCGACACCCGGTACGTTTTCCAGGCATGACGTCATCAAATATGGCGGTTGCATAATCAAAAATGTTCATACATAGGATAATATTGGACTAATTAACATGTAACTTAGTTCTTTTCTTTCAGGATTTCTTAGCAGTGAACACCCGACATTTCTCTAGGATGCAGTCATCCTAGATGGCGGCTTCCTAATCACAAAAATGTTTATATCTCTACTAATATTGGACTGATTAACACGCAATTGCGTTGTTTTCTTTTTTCAAGATTGCTTAGCAGGTCCTAGTAAATATTCTTGTCTTATTAAAGTGAACATCTGACACATTTTTCTGGGATGATGTCATCCAAGATGGTACCTAATCAATTATACAAATACATTCATACTTCTGTTAATATTTTGCTGAAATAAACAAGGAATTTCGTTTTCATTCGTGTTAAACAAATGTTCTTGTAACTAGTTTCAATTCAAGTAGTCATCTCACAAATTCTTCACATATGATATCATTCCAGATGGCGGCTATTCAACCACAGAAATCCTTATATCGCAGGTAATATTTGAATAATCAACATGAGATTTTGTTAGTAAATTATGTTTTAATTATTTTGGCAAAGCGAATACTTTTTAAGTCGCAATTCACTTTAATTCTGTCATAGTTCCAGAGGAGCTCAATACACATTATTTAAATGTATTTAAAATATATTAAACTATTTCTTAAAATAACGTTTAATATTTTAACATATGTAAACTATATTAACATTCAATAGGAATTTATTCACACTCGGGATTAGGCCATGCCTCCAAAATGGGACCAAACTTTTTAATCGGAATAATCCCTTCTTAATCGGGATTGGAGAGATGTGTCAGTACTACCAGGACATACTCCCTGGGTTCGTCCTTACAAGTAGCTAAATGTTAAACAAAAGGTTTCCAGTAAACGTTTAAGTAGAAAGTAGGGCTACTGAACTCACACAAGCCGTATGAAAATTTATGTTTTTAAGTTTTGCGTTCCATGATTATGCCGGCTAAGCTAAAATAGACGTCGATGATGAGAATGAAAGAAGTAGTGGAATGAAGAAAGTGGTAGGAACCAGAACCCCATTAAAACCCCCACACACTGCGTTTGTCCAAAACACCCCACAATGGAGGGAGCTGGGATAGATGAGGGACAAAAGCTCCAGAGCAGAGTGAGCTACGACTGAAACAATCATAAAGAAAGCGCCTAACGTTTTTGGTACAGGGTGAACCATTAAATTCACAAAACTTCAATAATAATAATAATAATAATAATAATAATAATAATAATAATAATAATAATAATAATAATAATAATAATAATAATAATAATAATAATAATTATTATTATTATTATTATTATTATTATTATTATTATTATTATTATTATTATTGTTATTATTATTATTATTATTATTATTATGGACGACCAATTGGCAACTAGTGACATTTCGCCAAACATTGGCGGCCTCTCAGCGACTCTACGCAAATTAAAAAGATTTCAACAATTTATGCCTCCAGAAGGAATGTTTTCTTTATCGCCTCTGTGACGAAGACGGAAGAGAACGTGACTATAGTAGGGGAGCTTAAGGCAAAAAAATGGCCAAACCCTGCACTTTGTGTTAAAAAGGTGCCACTCGGATATGTTGTTCCCCTGATCCAACTAAGCAGGAATCGAAGTGGCCCCACTCCGACAGGTGGCCAGAATCCAATATGGCGGCTATCAAAGATGGCCGCCTCTACGAATTCATAGTGTTGGTTTTAGAGGCTTATATCTCCTTAACTAATAGTCCAATCTTCACGATTCAAAAACTAAACGACGTAGAAGATAACAGGGTCTAATAAATTAGCAAAAGGTTTTACCTAACACTAAAATTAACACCTACAGAAATTATTTAATTTAAAACTTTACATTTCTTGTGATGGAGTTTAATAATATTTTTTAAAATAACAAGTAAACGGCTGGGATTATCGAAAAAGATGTCGTATAACTTTTTAAAGACTGTTAAATTATCTTTCGTTTGGTGTATATTTCATTCAGATTGGTTAGTAAACAACGAAGTTATGACAATTTAAAGATTCACGTTGAGTCGATTTGATTTTCCCAAATTTCGAACGAGAGTTCATTTACCGTAATAAAACATCATTGATGGATGCTGCATTATACGAAACGAATCATTCTCTTGTGATGTGACCTGCATAAGTCCCGTTTTCACCAGAGCACAAGACAGCTTGACCGAGCCCGCTTATGTGAATCCAATATGGCGGTCATTAATTATCATCCATAAAGATAAGTGTTTTTCGAAATATTTATTGCACTAGATTTATAAACAAGTACGACAAAGTAATAACAAACATTTTTCTCTCCCCCATCCATCTGCCCCACAGAGCAAGTATGGGAAGGAATGTTTCGAAATCATGTTTCGAAATACGTCAAAAGAATCGGATAGAATTGAGTGTTTAAAAAACTTGTAGTAATAACAACTGCACTATTCTCGAAGTATTTCCATTGAAAGTAACAATGGCGTAAATCCCGTGTAATGTTTCGGCGGGAATAGTTCGGAATCACACAAAAAGGCAAAGTTTGAGGCCCCTACGCAATTCTTGTGTTACCAAGAAGTCATCGATTCAAAATAATCGGTCTTCTTAAATTGTACAAAACACGGTTAATGACGAATATGAAGAAGCCTAAATCAGAAGAAATAGAAGTTCATAGTACAAGATTTCGTGAAAGGATTTTTCCTCACAGGCCTGAGCTAACAGCTCATTTGCCTGGCAGGGAATATGTTTTACTTTCAGAAGGATCTGACATAATAAGTGAGCTGGAGAAAGACATTGATGAAGATGCTATGGCACTAAGTCGTGTTGTTAAGGTGCTCCAAAAGGATATGGGAAACCACAAGAGTCATTTTGCAGGAAACTTTGTGAATTACTGTCAGGAAGTTTCTGTTCCTCCTTCACTAATAACTGCTGTTAATATGTTACTTTATGGTTCATCTGTCACCCCTGATAGCAACGCAAGTCAATCAACTTTAACTATTAGCCAACTTATATTTTATAACTTCCATCAGAAAGCAGGTGAAATTGAAACAGAAGCAGCAAGTCATAAACGCAATCGCGAGCCACCTCTTCCTCTCTATGTTGCGCTGAGCGTGTATGCTAAATCTCGTAAAAATCTCTCATAAATGAATTGCATTCACTAGGCAATTCGTTTACACGTGTACAGGAAATATCTTCAAGTCTTTCTCAGTGCTTGATAAATTAAAGTGACGAAATGGTGTGTCCTTCCACTCTTCGTCGAGGTATTTTAACTGTTGCAGCATTAGATAATATTGACGAGAATCTTTCTAGCACAGCATCAAAGGATTCCTTTTACGGTACGAGCATTTCTATTTTCCAGCATCCTTCTAAGGATAATCCTGGCATAAAAATGAGAACTGTTCCTGCTCTTCCCGATAATTATGCTCTAGTACCTCCTGCTTATATCACTAATAAGGAACCAGTTTTACCACAACAGAACCCGCAATTTGTAGAGAAAGTTCTTTCACGAACTGGATTTTTCGCAGAAGATAAGAAAAACTAGGAGTGTTGGCTTGAAGCATGCTTAAAAAATGACACTACTTGCACTTGGTCTGTACACCATGCCTCGAAAACTGAAACTCTGCAAATGCCAAGTATATGCTGCCTGCTTCCGTTGTTTAAGGAAGACTCTAAATCTGTTGCTATGATACGGCACGAAATGAATGTTGTACGAGAACTTACAGACAAACTCAACAAAGGACACGTTCCGGTTCTTGTAATGGATCAACCACTATTTGCCTTGGAGAAACGAATTCAATGGAATTGGCCAGAGTTATATGGCGAAGATAATCAAATTCTAATGCTGAGAGGATTACACATCGAACAAGCCTTCCTGCATCTTATAGGCAAATGGTTAGATGGAAGTGGTTGGGTAGAAATTTTATACAAGTCAGATGTAGCAACACCAGGAACCGCTGACAGTATATTGAAAGTAACTCACATTACAAAAGCTCGCTTTGCTCATCAGATTACTCTGACAGTTTTACATCATTTGCTGCTTGATGCATATCAGAATTCTTCATCAGGGCAATTTTTCAATGACTGGTGCACTGAAAAGGAATCTTCGTGTTCAACGTTTAAGTTTTGGATAATATATTACCGTCTCGTGATGTAACTCTTAATTTACATCAGAGCTATATGTCAAGGAAATTTTAAGATCTACGTTGAAACACCAAAACTAATGGCAGAATTCTTTTTCGCAATTCCTTAGCTTTGCTCGTTGGCTTCCAGTTCACATTTTAGATTTGAAGAAGTTGGAAGAAACATATCCTGAGATTATGAATGCTTTCGAAATGGGTTACTTTGTGATAAGAAATACATCAAAACCTTTCTCTGCAATAGCTATAGATCAGGCTCACGAACAGAATAACAAAATTATAAAAGGTGATGGCGGGGCGATTGGTCTTTTACACGACAATGCTCTTGTCAAATAGATGACAGTGGGACCAGAAATTAGTAGACTAATTAATGAATTCAAAATGTCATATAATGAATATGATCCTGATAATAAGCACCATGAAGATTACTCGTTGATGCAAGAAAGATTTAAATCGTCTGTTGAAAAGATGAAAGAAGTTTTCTTCGAATTGGGGAATCCGTTTGAAGAAAATAATGGATTTGTTAATGTTGCTTCCAGAATCATCTATAACGGTGATATAATTGAATCCCTATATTCAGCAGAAGAAAAAGAGTCTAATATGTACAAGGAATTTGTGCAAGAAAGATTAGTAGAATGTACCAAGCCATTCTTTTCGCCCATGAAAAAATCTTCTCTAGTGCTTCATTCTTCCCTTCAAAAGAATAAAACAAACAGGAATGAAATAAAATTACTTAAGATGGACGTTGAGCTATTCTCTCGCTTACTACGCGTCAGTCAAACAAGACGACTTGACTTGGATGAATTCTTTCAGCACGAGAGTCAACCACTTCCACAGTCTCTCTGCCATAATTCACAATCCTCAAAAAAAGTCCGACTTAGTTATGCTTCTAGAGAGTGAAGCCAACATCAAAGAAGATCACTTTCCTAATTCTTGTGATATTTTATTATTTGATGGAGCAGTTTTGGTTCACAATTTGCAACCATCATCAGCAGAAACATTTTGTGATTATTTCCAATGTAATTTCTTCGAATATGTTCAAAGAGAAGCAGACACATTCCATGCAGCGAGTGGATCTGATATGGGATAAACACTCTTCAAAGAGCATAAAATCTTCTACAAGAGAAAGCAGGGGTGTAGGAATAAAGACAAAAGTAACATCAACTACACCCATTCCTAGGAGGTGAAACGATTTCCTTCGTAATGACGAAAATAAATAAGAACTGTTCCTTTTTCTTGGGAAGTATATGTGTGAAAAGGAAGGAAGTAACTTAAAGGTAGCAACGAGCAATGGATATGACATAGAAACTTCAAAAAATCTTCCAACATTTTCAAACAAATGATCAGGAAATCATTTAGAAGAAGCTGATAGTAGGATCATGTTACATTGCTTTGATGCAGCATGAAATGGACACAAGAAGATAGTTATCCGCACAGTAGACACAGATGTTGTAATACTTGCTGTATCGTTTTTCTACGACATTGAGCGACACGGTTTAGAAGAATTATGGATATCTTTGGGCACCAAGAAACATCACTGATTTCTCCCAGTTCATCATATTTCAAAAGCATTAGAAAAAGAAAAATTAACTGCGTTACGAGGCCTCCGACGCGTTTACAGGATGTGATACAGTGTCATACTTTCTCGGACATGGAAAATTATAAGCATACAAAACATGGCTTTTGTATCCAGAGGTGACCACAGCTTTTCTAACAATTTCACACCCTGTAATCAACATAGGCGAAGATTGTTTTAATTCACTGCAACGATATGTTGTCCTATTGTATTCAAAAACAAGTGAAAAATTTAAAGTTAATGAAGCCCGGCGAGAATTCTGTTTGGAAAAGGGCAGACCTCTTACTGCGCTTCCTCCAACTTGTGATGCCTTGCTTCTTCACACCAAGCGTGCAGCATACCAAGCTGGACAAATCTGGGGTCAGGCAATAAAGAAGACAGTACATATTCCTTCACCAGTAAACTGGGGATGGACTGACAATGGAAGTGAACTTTCTCCAACATGGACTTCCATTCCAGTTGTATACGAAGCATGTAGGAAACTCTCTTTGAAATGTGCTTGCAAGACATGTACCACAAGGTGTTGTAGAAGTGCAAGCGTCCCGTGCTGCTTTTTTGTTCTATGTGTAGGGGAACATGTGGCAAGGTGATGGAAACTAAAAACGAAGATCTAGACCAATAAAACTTTCATGTAAGTAGCACTCATTATTTTTGAAAATTCAGTAAATTTACACCACGTTGGAAACGTACCAATAAATAGATAAACTTAAATGTGTGATTCTTTATAGAATAGCTTGTACACAAAGTAATATTAACTGTTCGTCGAAATCATAAAACTCTTTGTATACATAGAAAATCCAAAAGATATATTGTGAATTTCAAATTATCAAACCAAGTGTTTGTGTTGTATTTCTGTTCTTACAATACGAAAGAAATTATTTACTTTCTAATTTATAACAATATATTGCTTTATGTAATTTCCTTATAATATCGTAAAGGATATAAAGCCAATGTCAATGGTTTAAATACATTAATTTACTTCTTAGTCTTCCTGTGCAGTTCTCTTTCAATTCAGAAGAAACCATAAAACTTTTCTATCGTGATGCTACGCACGTAATTTCTTAAGATATTCTTAAACTTGATTCATGTGTAAAAGTGAATAGTAATAGACTAGGTGATATTACTTTGTCCATATTCGTTTACAAATCTAGATACTCGGGTCAATATCTCGAAAGAAACTAATTTTTATGAATCATAATTAATGGCCGCCATATTGGATTCATAACCGGGCTTGGTCAGCAGGCCCGTAGCCAGCCCAAAAATGTAGGGGGGGGGGGCGATCTAACCATATTATAGTTCATTACTATATTATAGTTCATTTGCAAGCTACCGTGAAAATTTTAGAGGCCAGCAAAAATTTAGGGGGGGCGGCCCACCTAGACCCCCGTGGATACGGGCCTGTTGGTCAAGCTACTTTGTGCTTCTGATGAAAGTGGACTTATGAAGAATACATCACAAGAGAATGATTTGTTTCGTACAATGCAGCATCCATCAGTGGTTTTATTACGGTAAATGAACTCTCGCTCGACATTTGGGAAAATCAATCGACTCAACGCGAATCTTTAAATTGTCATAACTTCGTTGTTTACTAACCAATCTGAATGAAATATACACCAAACGAAAGATAATTTAACAGTCTTTAAAAAGTTATACGACATCTTTTTCGATAATCCCGGCCGTTTACTTGTTATTTTAAAAAATATTATTAAACTCCATCACAAGAAATGTAAAGTTTTAAATTAAATAATTTCTGTAGGTGTTAATTTTAGTGTTGTAAAACCTTTTGCTAATTTATTAGACCCTGTTATCTTCTACGTCGTTTAGTTTTTGAATCGTGAAGATTGGACTATTAGTTAAGGAGATATAAGCCTCTAAAACCAACACTATGAATTCGTAGAGGCGGCCATCTTTGATAGCCGCCATATTGGATTCTGGCCACCTGTCGGAGTGGGGCCACTTCGATTCCTGCTTAGTTGGATCAGGAGAACAACAAATCCGAGTGGCACCTTTTTAACACAAAGTGCAGGATACTTCCCCTAAGCTCCCCTACTACTAGTAATCACGACGTTGGTGGTTCGCGCCCATTGCTGAAAACGTTTTTTTTTTCCTTTTTACTATTTTAAAAGTGTTTTTTAGACAAACCTTAATGTAAACAAATCACGCATATTGGCGATTTAACGTATTTTGGGGGAATAATTTGTGATTCATTGTCAATCCGTCGCGTCTCTGCCGCTGTTGGGCCAATGCTGGTATTATTTTCAAAACGGAAGTGGACCAGCCATAACGTATAAAGGACGCAGAACGTTAGAAAGGAAGGAATCCAACGGAATTACAAAGAATTTTCGTTAAATAACAGCAATTTTACGTAGGACCCCCTTGACCCGTCTGCTTATCGACCTATGTTGTGGGTATATTTTTCCACCAATGCTGACATGATATATTGGACTGTGACGTTGCCAAACCTTGAACAGTGTTGCCACATATATAAGAAAAAGTATGGAACGCTTAGGGATAACTCCTCTCCCTGTTACCCCCAAACGCGAGCCAATCAGACTTTTTAAATTTCATTTTCGTATTCAGAACCTCCAAGTTAGTTAAGAGCGGGTGTTTTCATTTATGCAACAGAAAAAAGGTTAAAATTTGTAGAACAGTGTAATTGGTCTCAGAAACCATATCTTGAACTTTAAATAGATAAACCGAGAGTTTGACAAAATGTCCAATGCTTAAAAATCACAAGTCTTTTGAGATAAAGGATGAGATCAAAAAGAGAGGAAAATATTAGTGGATGCATAAAATCCAGCTCTCTTCTTGCCCCACATGAGACTCCGATGGTCACTCAAACTTTTAAATAGCAAAATATGTAAGTATTGATATTACTGGAAAGGTAAAGAAAACAACAAAGAACATTCGTTGGAAAATGTTTTCGTATGGGGCACAGAAATATGATAACATAAATACGTATCTAATTTCTAAAAGCGCTTATTCTGTAAGAATATTTTTACTTGATTGAGAATCAAATAATACTCTCAAAGGTGTAGAAATTTCACATGATTTCTTCGGTCTCAAAATGATGTACATTTTGGACATGAATTTAGATGTTTCTTCGGTAGTACAGCTACAGGGAAATCAAAGATTCCAGTTTTAAGGGCATTTATTAAAATGAGAAATCTTTCTATGTTGTTTTCAAATCTCGAAGGAATAGAATTGATGTTGGTATCTATTTGAGTAGCAATCCTAGAATTTCAGTAACAGGAAAGGCTACCAGTATTTTCTAAGATTTAACGTAATGCACTATACTGCTTGACAGTTGCTAAAGAACAACTGATTTGTGCTACGTAGCATTCCCGCCAATCAACCAATTCCAGTCAAATGAAACGCAGAGGGCGTAGTTTAGCAGGGCCTGTTATCTGTGTAAAAGGCAGAGTACGAAAGTTTTGTATTCAGTCGAAAGTGCATGCAGTGAAGTGTTTCACGTAAATACCGCCGTAGATGATGGAACTCAGTTCTGTGAAGTTCAGTGTGGTGGGGCAATAATTAAGTGCATACTTAGTGATGGGTAAATTCCCAGGAAGATATTTTTCGGGAATATTCCCTGAGAAGATTCCCGGGAAGATTCCCAAAATGGGAATTTATCCGGGAATTTATGTTCAATCAAAAAGAAAATTGCATTCTATTACTATATTGTGATTTCGAAGTTGAATTAATTTTTATATCACAGCATACGTCACGTTGTCCACAGAGGATTCTTTAAAATGTATATTCTAAATGGTACTATGTTACTTTATTAACATTTTATTATATTTAGAGAGTACGCATAAATGTATATGTATTTACAATATATTCTATCAATTAGCATTGCCATACACGACCTTTCATTCTACCTATTTCTCGAAATTCCATACGTTAATTCACATGTAAAAGAAGTCCGAAGTACGTCTTCAGAAATTTGAGTCAGAGAGAGGAGACAGACCGACGTCTATTACTAATGGTGGTTCAGGGTTTATTAATAGCACTTCATCTCTATTTCTACATAATTCTAAATTACTTTACAAAATGGTTCCTTTTCATCATTTGTAAATTAGTACTTGCTAATTTTGGCTGTTCTTTAGCATTGGGGGCCAGCTTTTACAACTCCTTTTTTGCGATATTCTATTCTGATGCTTTTTTTTTTTTTTTTTTTTGTGGTTTCATACGTTAAATTACGTTATCAACATTAAATTCAGACAGAATTGCAGAGCGAGCGTTAGCGAATGAAGGCGGGTTAGAGCCCCGCATGCCACGTTGATTTCTATCTTCGTTACCATAATTAACTTTCTTTTCTCACATAAATCACTTCTACTTACCTTTCCGTTTTGTATAAATCCCTACTGCCCTAAAAAAATGTGTTCGATACTTTCTTGACTACTTGAGCATCACTATCAACTAATTTCTTCCGTAAATCATCCTACTTTTTGCTAGTTTGGCTCCCCAATTCTAAACAATTACCTTACTTTTTAGTGCAAATGGAAATGTAACTTAAAAAATCATATTATTAGTTATATAAAGTACCGTCAAATAATTTTAAATTTTTTAACCTCCAAATTCTTTAAAACCTAGAAGTAAATCATAATATATTAAAATAAAGTAATTAGTCATATGGTTCTTATAATTTGGAAGATAAAGTAAAGAAATCAAAATAAATTCCTTCCCGGGAATTTATAGGCCAGGGAAAACTCGGGAATATTCCCATTTTTTAAAATTCCTTCCCACCGAGAATATTCCCACTGTCCATTACTATGCATACTGGCTTCAAGAAAGCTTTGAATGCATACCATCATGGATGTACAGTTGGATGTCTGGAATCAAATCAAAATGTTATACTGTGGCGACAGCAATAGGAGTGTCAAAAGTACAGGGTGCGGCACGTAAAACCGGCCCGTAAAGTGAACACATAAAATGAAATGTAATGTATTGAATATGATTAACTACAACACATAAATGAAATGTAATGTATTGAATATGACTACTCACCTTCACAGCAGCCTTCACAGCAGGTGCTGAAAGTGTACTCCGCCCACTTCATCACACATGTGAGCACGATTGAAAGATTCATATATACCCTTGTCAGTTCTTGTGTTGTAATGCTATTGGTGACATCCTGGATCCTGGTCTTGAGTTCTTCAATTGTGTGTGGATTTGTTTCGTATACTCTTCCCTTTAACAGTCCCCATAAGTAGTGTCACACGTGGACAAGTCTGGTGACCGAGGAGGCCACAAGCCTTTGCTGATTGTCCTCTCTGGTGTAAACATCTCATGCACAAGGGACAATGATGCCGCTGATGTGTGGCATGTTGCACCGTCCTGCTGAAAGTAACATAACTGACGCTCCTCTTCGGTCAAGTGTGTATAAAACTCCTCCAGGATTCCCATATACACGTCACTGTTCACTGTCGTCTCAAATAATATGGGCCCAATAACGCGTGTGGCGGAAATGGCTCACCAAATACCAATCTTCTCATCATGCAAGGGTACCTGGTGGATTACGTGTGGATTTTCTGTCGACCAATACCGGTTGTTTTGGGAATTTACGTACCCAGACAGGAGGAACCACGCCTCGTCACTCATGATGAGCATTAGTGGATTCAAGAAACCACTGGCAACATTGCTCAACAGTCATGAACAGAAATGCACCCTCTTCTGCAGGTCAGGCTCCTTCAGTTCTTGCACAACATTTATCCGATACGGTTTTAACTTCAGTCCCCTTAAAACACGTCTGCAACTTCTCTCACTCGCATGAACCTGTTGACTCAATCTCCTGGTTGACTTTCGAGGACTTCTTGTCATTATCTCCTCCACCTGCATCTTTAATTCAGGTGTGCAGACAGATGGTCGTCTGTTCCTAGGAGCATTTTGAACCGATCCTGTACGCCGCCATTTTTCAATCAATTCCTGAATGGTGCTTTTTACTGGCACAGAACGTCCTGGAAATTTCTCCCGAAACAAATTCTTTGTTTTCACAAAAGATCCAGTGAGAATGAACCCTTCAACAATGGCAACACGCTCGGGTATCGAATACGGCATTATCACACACTGACACTCACCCGGCTTAACACAACGAGGCCTTTTTCTCAACTGGTTTCGACAAGCTTCACTGGCTGCGGCTGCACGTGACTGCTGCAGGTCACGTAAGTCGACCCGACCTCGACACTCCATCTCTTGGTAGGGAGGTAGATTATTTAAGTGTTGCCAAAAACACAATATACCAGAATATTACGACGGGCCGGTTTTACGTGCCGCACCCTGTATCATCTCGAGATTGAAAAAGGAAGCTGAAGGTGGAAATGCGATGGGTAAGAATGCCCGTGGTCGTCGAAGGGACCCCACATCAAGACAAATAATATGTATCCCTAATGGCGAAACAGCGCACTCCACGTCAGATACCTGCAGACCTTGGAAGCGGTAAGTGTACTCATGTAGCTGTCAGAACCATTTCACGGCGCTTAAATGAGGGTGGTTTGTATGCACAGAACCCTGTTAAATGGATCCCACTTCAACTACGCCTTTGTTGCGAACCATTACAGTAGTGTCAGGAACATATTGGTTGGGATCAGGAAAAGTGGTCCGGAGTGATGTTCTCCGATGAATCCCGTTTCACTGTGACAAGTGATGCCGGCTACCAGTTAGTGTGGAGAGAATGGGGAACACGTCGTGCACAATAGAATGTTCATAGACGTGATCGCTATTGCCAAGTCGTAGGCAGGCATTATGCACAATGGCTTAACTCCGCTTCACAACTTTGAGCGAGGTAGTGTGACATCGTAGAGAGATTTTGCAGAGAGATTTTTGTGAATCCAGTTCGTCGTTTTCAGTGTGCGCTAGGTCCAGAATTCATGTTTATGCATGACAATGCGCGGCAACACAAGACCTCTGAAGTATCGGACACACTTGAATGTAAAGGTATTACATGTATGCAATGGCCTGCTTACTCTTCTTACCTTAATTTTATTGAGCATGCCTGGGATGTTCTTGGCAGACATCTTACTCAACGAACTCCCACTCTCCAAAGCGTGCATGAACTGACAAACGCCTTGCGAAAGGGGTGGGAAAATATCCCCCAAGGGTTCCTCACTAGTTTAGTGGACAGCATGAAGAACAGATACAGAATGTGCATTAGTATCCGAAGAGATCACACTTCTTATTCAGGTATTCATATCTGTGTCCTTCTTGCAGGAAAACCCATTTTTCTTGGCTATTTGGACATGCTCCAAACATTATCTTTTTTCGTTTTCTTCTTTTTGCATGTGGCACAATCTGTACCATTTTCCATTAGAATAATTGCTCACTGTCTCTACTGCATATGTACTGCGTTTCATTTCTTCCTTTAATGTCTATTCTAAATTATTCCGAAAAATGGCTCTGTTCCTTAGCATTTGTCAAACAGTGTACATCAATGGTTAGCAATTGTGCGTCAAACAGCTGCGCATCGAAACAGTTTTGTGTGGGGGGGGGGTCCAAGCTTTGAGGAAGTGCAATACTACAAGGCAATACGTCTATGTAGTGTTGAACGGGAATTATTCTCCCGAAAAGACGATAAGTGATTGTAAAATATTTACACCTGTATTTTCAGAAGAAAATGATAGAACTATATTTTTATAAGGAAAAGAGTACAGATAAAGTGTAAGATCAATTTTATGCTACAACAATCATTTCGTTGTTAACAAGTATAGTTTTATTGAGAAAGTGTACAAATGTATGTTGAGTTAGGAAGTTTACAGGGGGGCGTACCCGGTGGACACCCTGTGGGTTCTCCCCTAACGTCAGATAAATATGTATTGAAATTAGTTGTGCGAATAAATTTGATAAAATAACGTTGAAGATTATATTGCAAACACATAAAGGACTTCCAGTAAACGCTTAAATTTACTTTGTCGTTCCAAGTCTTCGGTCAATTTTCTTACCTGTTCATTCAAACTCTGTTCACAAAGTAAGGAAGTAATCCATTCCAAAATTCACCATTATTGAGCTTTTCAGCACTGTTCAGAAAGCAATGACTAAATTTTTGAAAGTGTTTTGGTTTCCCAGTTATTGAGAAGAAAAAAACTTTTTCAAGATGAAATATGTTGAGTGGGTGTGTAAGTCTTGAAAATAATTTCTGGTGCTGCATAAAAGTGAAAAATGATAATAGTCATTTACGATCACTAACAGAGAAATGAAATATTTTCTCTTACAGCAACTTTGATGTATGCTTTACTTAATAATAAATTAATCGCTGGGAAGATTATACCAATTTTATTATAAAACTAATAACTTGTGACAGTTTTGCCAACTAAACGTTTAACTACATCCGACATGCCACGTGAGAGTTAACAATACATGAAATCCTACCTCTTGTAATTTCCAATGCTGCTGCTGCTGCTAGTTATTTAATTTTCTGTTAATTCTCATGTGTGTCGTAATTATGATATGATTTAATTACGTGTCTTCGGGAGAACCCGGTTCAGCCGGGTTTTGATCATATTTTGTTAAACAGACACGTCAGAAAAATATTTCATATGGTATACCTTATGATTTGGTTCAAGGAGAATGGGCATAGAATATTTAGTCCGTTGACCCATTCTTCTTGTTGAGTTTTTATGATTCAAATATCGACTCCTGACTTGTGGTCATTGGAATAGCAAATAAGCTTATCTCAAAATTCACGTTGTGACGGTAACAACTGAACCTTATCTGATTTGCTATACCTCAGGCCCGCAACCAGCCACAGAGGATTGGGGGTGCCGTTAATATTTTAGGGGGGTAAGTCATTAAAGATTCTCTTACAAATAACTAAATTGTGTTTCTTGTATTAATGATAGCATTTTGTGTTAAGGACTGGAAGGGCTACGAAACGTTTAGGGGTGCCTGGCCCTTTAGGCCTCCTCTGGTTGCGGTCCTACTAGATCTACCGATCATTGTAAGAATTATAGTGAATGGAGACTTTATTTCTCGAAATTCTATACGTTAATTCACATGTAAAAGAAGTCCGAGTACTTCTTCAGAAATTCAAGTCAGAGAGAGGAGACAGACCGAAGTCTATTACTAATAGTGGTTCAGGGGTTATTAATAGTACTTCATCTCTATTTCTACATAATTCTAAATTACTTTACAAAATGGTTCCTTTTCGTCATTTGTAAATTAGTACTTTGCTAATTTTGGCTGTTCTTTAGCTTTGACGGCCAGCTTTTGCACCTACTTTTTTGCGATATTCTATTCCGATGCTGTTGTTTTATGGTTTCATACGTTAAATTAGGTTATCAACATTAAATTCACACAGAATTGCAGAGCGAGCGTTAGCGAATGAAGGCGGGTTAGAGCCCCGCATGGCACGTTGTTTTCTATCTTCATTACCAACAAATCACTTTCTTTTCTCACATAAATCACTTCCACTTACCTTTCCGTTTTGTATAAATCCCCTACTGCATTAAAATAAATGTGTTCGATACTTTCTTGACTACTTGAACATCACTATCAACTCATTTCTTCCGTAAATCATCCTACTTTTTGCTAGTGCTGCCCCCCCCCAATTCTAAACAATTACCTTACTTTTTAGTTCAAATTGAAATGTAACTTAAAAAATCATATTATTAGTTATATAAAGTACCGTCAAATAATTTTAAATTTTTTATCCTCAAAATTCTTTAAAGCCTAGAAGTACATCATAATATATTAAAATAAAGTAACTAGTCATATGGTTCTTATAATTTGGAAGATAAAGTAAAGAAATGGAAATAAATTCCTTCCCGGGAATTTATAGGCCAGAGAAAAAACCCGGGAATATTCCCATTTTTAAATTCCTTCCCACCGGGAATATTCCCACTGCCCATCACTAGTATATCTAATACAAACATGAGGACATACCTTGATTAGATGCATATTCTAGCTAATGTATTCACTGAAATATAGAATTTAATGCAAAAATTTAAACACTTTCTCTAACCTCATCCTTAGTTAAAGAATAATATGCAGCAAGACATTACCATTTCTTTTAAGGTTTTTCTCCTGTCAGTAATAATCATATTATACTTGGAAAAGAATCTCTCGGGATCAACACTGGGATTGGCAACCATATTGAACGTAACGAGCTGGGGTTAAATTTTAAACTGTTTAACAATGATACAATGTCAACTTCCTTATCCTCACTGTTGAGAATTTCAATAACCTTAGTTTAAAATTCACAGTAAGCAACCAACAGATCATGAACATTTTTACCACAAAATACAGTCAACGATTTCAACAACAGTTCAGTTTTATTGATGTCTCCATCTTTATGGAGTGAAACTGCTTCTGCATCAAATAACTCGCAGAGCTTTTTCGTAAATGCAACGTTTTTAAGTTAAATAATATTGGAAATACGCTTTTTAGTTATTATTAACAAGAATTCCACCTTTTCGTTTTCATTCGCATTTATCGCAATTAATGCCGTATTTCGTAAATATTCGCGATAATGTAAACGTGATTTCTGGCTCTGAAACGAAACGTTTGAGGTTTCCTACAATATATATGGGATATTCCATGTGAAATCAACCAATGAAATGACAAAATCTGACCTGACGATCTTAGAATTTTGTAAGAATTGGTGCACAGCTTTATTGCTGCGGGAGATGAAAAAGTCCCTAATATAAGCTCTCTCCTGCTGAAAGTGTCCCCATACAGGGTGTTCAAAAATTTCAAGAAAGGCATTTTTGTTTAGTTAGAATGATTATTAAAAATTGTCATAAAATGATTATTATATGCAGTAGAGACATGGAACATACACCATTGGAAAAATGAAAGATTGCTCTATAAGTTGTACTACATTGAGAAAACCTGTACAATAAAAATATAATTCATATTCAAATTTGAATTTCGAACAAAAATGTCCCTGTGAATTTTTTTTTTTTCAAAATTGTCCAGATTGTAGTCTCAAGTGTGTACTAAAACACCACAAACTTGCATTTTGGGGACTCAATGTTATCCGATTCAAAATTCAACATAAACCAAACATTGCAAGATATTGGCCATGTAAATATCTGGGTTTAGATTGATAACCATTCGTCTGTAGCTATTTACCTGCAGCATCAAAAAATTTTATATTCAACTTCATTTGTTACTTGATGTGTTCATTTGAGTTTACACAATTATCCAGCTTTCGAGTCAAAAATGTATTACGTTTAAGAACTAGTACTATTTTTTCCCACAGAAGTCACATATCCTGGCTGAAAATTACATTTTGCAGATAACACCATTTAATTTTCCTTTTAACCTCAATTCACTCACGATATTTCAATTCATATACATAAACGTGCGTAGAACAAATACGTGATAATGACAATAATCGTATTTCTTAAACTCTGAACATGAATATAATTTCATTTAACATTGAACTATTTGTCCCTTCGTAGGTATATTCATAAGTATTAAACTTCCATTAACAATCGTGTAGAAAGTTCTCTGATTGCACGTACATAATATTTCCTATCTAACATATAGACGATTAATGTTGAACTTAAAGAACAGCCACTATTGAAGCTATTAAACATCGACTATACAAAATGTAAACCTTTCCTTGTTGATCGTATAGTACATTTTCTGTACTGTGTATAGAACATTCTCTGTCGTCCCTACTGAACGTCCTTGTCGATCGTAAACGTAGTTAAGAACCTTCTCTTCAACCAGTAAAACCTGAAAGTGATAATTCAGTTTTTTCTCAAGTAGTAGAAAATGGATCGATCTGGCTCAGTTTTAGCCAACTCACAAGCCCCTGGGAAAATGACCACCATGCACCGTGAGCCCACAGTCTTTTACGACCTCCATTTTAGGGGTGAATTTGTTCCCTTTTATGACCACTTTTTAGGGGGTGTATTCGTTCTCTTTTACGACCTCCATTTTAGGGGGGTGAACTCATTCCCTTTTATGAACACTTTATCAACCCTTATTTTAATATAGCAGAAATTACGAACACATAGAAGAGAAGATAACACTACGTAACACACAGCAGAACAGATAACACAAAAGAGTACGTAACATAACAAGGGTGTATTATTTCCAACCCCTATTCTGAACATAGCAGATAACACACAGAAGAGAAGATAACACATAGCACTATTTTAACATAGCAGATAACATATAAGATTACGAACACATAACATAACAAGGGTGTATTCATTCTCTTTTATGAGCATATTTTCCAACCCCTATTCTGAACATAGCAGATAACACATAGAAGAGCAGATAACACATAGCACTATAAGAGCAGAAGACTACATAACATAGCAGGCCTCCATTTTAGGGGTGAACTCGTTCTCTTTTATGAGCATATTTTTCAACCCCTATTTTAACATAACAGAAATGACATAAGCATGTCCTCAAACTACTGACCATCGTGAACAAAGGTCAAACTCGAAAACGAAACAACATATCGAGGTGCTGTTTCCACATTTAGCAATTGGTCATCAAAAAAGTACTGACCATCGAGGTCAAAGGTCAAAACTCGAAAACGGAGCCACATACTCAGGTGCTGTTTCCACATTGAGTAATAGGTCATCAGGTACCACAAGTTCCAAAATAGTGGCCATCGAGGTCAAAGGTCAACATACTTAAAACCTAATTACTCGAAAATGGATCCACATATTGAGGTGGTGTTTCCACATTGAGTAATAGGTCATCAGGTACCACAAGTTCCAAAATAGTGGTCATCGAGGTCAAAGGTCAAAATACTTAAAACCCAAAAACTCGTAAACGAAGCAACGTATTGAGGTGCTGTTTCCAAATCTAGTAATAGGTCATCAACTAGTGCAAGTTCCAAAATAGTGACCATCGAGGTCAAAGGCCAAAATACTTAAAACCTAATAACTCAGAAACGGAGCCACATATTGAGGTGCTGTTTCCAAATCTAGTAATAGGTCATCAACTGCTACAAGTTCCAAAATAATGACCATCGAGGTCAAAGGTCAACCTACTTAAAACCTAATAACACGAAAACGGAGCCACATATTGAGATGCTGTTTGCACATTTAGTAATTGGTCATCAGATACTACAAGTTCCAAAATAAATGATCATCGAGGTCAAAGGTCAACATACTTAAAACCTAATTACTCGAAAACGGAGCCACATACTCAGATGCTGTTTCCACATTTAGTAATCGGTCACCAACTACTAGAAATATCAAAAATAGTGGCCATCGAAGCTCGGTATTTTTATACCATTTTGTATTACTCTATTTCATTTTTGTAACAATCAGAAGAAAACAGCTCAGAATTTTATACCTTTGTGGTGTTACATTTTGTATATGTTTGTGTCATCCAGAGAACAATTTAAATTGACTCTCCCGTCACTAAGAAAGGCTCATAAAATATTTGAACGTGAGATTTGACAAACCAGAGTTGCGTCATAATTGTGTAGAACAGACTCCATAGCAATTTGCGTAACAGCATACTTGACCATTTTGAATCACAGCAGAAGAAAAGAACATATAAAAGTAAGAAAAACAGATATTTAAGCAACGTTATGAATGCGTTAGCTAACATTTGTATTGCTAAGGTACTGCCTATTGTTCAACGATTCAATTATTTATAGACTTTCCTTCCTCGTCTAAGTCAAAAAAGACAAATATATATTTTTGCATTTATGTATTTTATTATAATGGAATATAAATTTATGGAGTATATTTGGAAATAATAGAACATACATTATGATGTTTTATATTGCTTGAAACATATTATTAAACACGGAGAATGCATAGAATGCTTGTATTGTAGATATATAAAATTATTTATTTGATTTGTTTTTTGCTGAAGAGCAGAAAAATGACTAGCACGGAGATTGATTATGTTTCACCTAGAGAAAAAGAAATTCAGCGTGAAAACGAGAAACCTATACTGTTAATCCAACCGTCTGACCCCGATTTGCCAGATGAATTATGTGATAAAGTGAGAATCATATATCCAACACAAGAAATAGAAGAAGTGTATTATTTTAGACGCCATAATAGATATAATGATGAAATACTCCCGGAAAGTGATGATGACAGTGTTTCAAATATTACCTGTTTCGAACTGGAAGCTAATGAGTGCGACTGTACTAGTGAAACTATTAGTGATACATGTGTTATACAATTATTTAATGAGTATACACCAAATTCAGTATTATTATGTGAAGCATGTTCTAAACATAATGAGAATGAAAAAGATCACAACTGTTTGCTGCAGTATGATTACGAATTATTGCAAAAGGTGTGGACAATCTTGATTAAACGTGAAATGAGAGAGAAAATCTATAAACTTTATAAAAAGAAGCATTTTAAAGGTTGTAATATTAAGAACACTTATACTTTGGAGAAAAAATTTAATCTGGTATATGAATACATTACAGAGTGTGATTATTATATCAACAAAATAGTAGAAATGTTTTTAGAGAAAGATAAACAATTATTTAATTCTGTAAATGAACACTGAGCCCACTGTAGCATATGCATTTGATTGTGTAAGAATAGAAGAAATTGAACTGTTAACTGGATCAATTTGTAGTATTGTAGATAACTAACATTGGACTCTGGCAACTGAATTGTCAGGGAGAGTCAATTTAAATTGTTCTCTGGATGACACAAAAATAATACAAAATGTAACACCACAAAGGTATAAAATTCTGAGCTGTTTTCTTCTGATTGTTACAAAAATGAAATAATGGACCTTCATGGTTGGTATAAGTCACACAAATTTATTCCTTCGTTTATTTGAATAATACAAAAAGGTATAGAAATTCTGAGCTTATTCCGTCGTTTGTTTGAGTAGCAGAATGTGGTATTTCTTTGTTTATCTGAGTAGTACAAAATGTACATAAAATAGACCTTCTCCGTTTTTTTTAATTGCAAACAAAATTGAATAGGTCACTCAGTTTTAATAGCACAAAAGGTACAAATTGACCTTCTTTGCTTAAGCCACTCAAAATTTATTCTTTCGTTTCTTTGAGTTAGTTAATATGGTTATTTGATTAGTACAAAATGTTAATTCTTTCCTTTTCCTGCTTGTTTTCAAAACTGAATAGGTCACGAAAATTTATTCCTTCGTTTATTTGATTAGCTAAATTGGATCTCCTTCGCTTTCTTCGTTTATTTAAATAGCACAAAAAGATATAAAATGCTGAGTTATTTAAAATGGTATTTCTTGTTGATACCAAATTGAATAGGTCACTCAAATTTATTTATTTGTTGATTTGTGTAGCACAAAAATACTCAACTAGTTAAAATGGCCCTTCTTTGCTTTTCTTCTGATTGGTATAAAATTGAATAGATCACTCAAATTTATTCCTTCGTTTATTTAAATAGCACATAAAGGTATAAAATGATCCTTCTTCGCCTTTTCTTTTCCTGCTTGGTTTTTTCATTTGTTTGAATGGCACAAAAGTACAGAAATTCTGAACTAGTTGTTTATTTGAATACTACTGAGCTGGTTAAAAAGACATTTCACGCTGGTACAAAAAGTAGGACACCTAAACAAAACGTATATAAATTCTGAGCTAGTTAAATTGGTCTTTCGTTTATTTGATTAGTACAAAATGGTTCTTCTTTGTTTGGTATAAAAAGTAGAACACTCAAATTTGTTCTTTCGTTCATTGAGCTAGTATAAAGGTACCTTGTTCGATTTTTCTGGTTAGTACAAAAACAGGTCACTCAAATTTATCCCATCGTTTGTTTAAATAGTACAAAAAGGTACAGAAATTCTCAGTTAGTTAAAATGGGTCTTCTTCGCTTTTTCTGATTAGTACAATTTTGTTCTTTCGTGAAAATCCTTTGGTTGCTACAAAATTAAATAGCTCACTCATATTTATGCCTTCGTTTATTTAAATAGTTTAAAATGGTCCTTTTTGCTTTTTCTTTTGTTTGTTGAAATAATACAAAATGGCCATTTTTAGAGTTGACACACACAAATTATAAGTCCTTTGTTAATTTGAATACTCCAAAATGGTGCAATTTCTTTGTTTTTCTCGGTGGTACAAAACTAAATACTCCATTGTTTATTTGAGTAGTAAAATTATAAAATAGTCCTTCTTCGCCCTTCTTCTTAGGTTGGTACAAAACTAAATAGACAACTCAAATTTTGAGCCAGTTAAATGCCTTTTCTCATTGGTACAAAATTGAATAGGTCACTTAAATTTATTCCATCGTTTGTTTAAATAGTACAAAAAGGTACAGAAATTCTCAGTTAGTTAAAATGGGCCTTCTTCGGTTTTTTCTAGTTAGTACAAATTTGTTCTTTCGTTAAAATACTCAGCTACAAAATTAAATAGACTAGTTTAAAATGATATAAAATAATCCTTTTTTTGCTTATTCCTTTGGTTGTTGAAATAATACAAAATGGTATAAAATACTCAACTTCGGTTTTTTTTTCAAATGCATTACTTCGTTTAATTGATTTTAGAGTTGACACAAATTATAAGTCCTTTGTTTATTTGAATACTCCAAAATGGTGCAAAACTAAATACTCCATTGTTTAAAATAGTCCTTCTTCGCCTTTTGCTGAGCCATTTCTCATTGGTACAAAATTGAATAGGTCACTTAAATTTATTCTTTCGTATATTTAAATATTCAGCTAGTTCATTTTTTCTCGTTGGTATAAAAAGTAGAACAACATCGAAATTATGAAGTTGTTAAAATGATCCTTCTTCGGGTTTTTCTGATTGATACAAAAATAGAACATTTCAGTATTTCAAAAGTTACATAATGGTCAATTTTCGTTTGTTTAAACAGTACGTAATGAGCTAGTTAATGTAGCTCTTCTTCTCTTTTCCAGTTGGTACAAAAGAAAACAATCCACCTAAATTTTATTCATTCTTCACTTATTTTTTTCTGGTATTCCTTCGTTTATTGGAGTAATACAAAATGGTATAAAATGGCATAAAATTTATCCTTTCGTTTGTTTAAATAATACAAGATGATTTAAAATTCTCAGCTAGTTAAAAATGAAATATCTTTGCTTTCTTTCTCGAAGTAAGCCAGTCATATTTATTCATTCTTCACTTCTCTCTGCTTGGTACAAAACTGAATAGGTCACACAGGTTTTGTTTAAAGTTATTAAGGCTTAAATATTTGACCTTTGACCTCGATAGTGAGTACTTTTGGAACATGTAATAGTTGATGACCAGTTACTAGATTTGGAAACAGCACCTCAATACGTTACTTCGTTTTCGAGTTTTGACCTTTGACCTCGATGGTCAGTACTTTTTAACATTTACTAGTTGATGACCTATTACTAGATTTGGAAACAACACCTCAATCCGTTGCTCCGTTTACAAGCTCTCGATGGTCATTATTTTGGAACTTGTAGTAGTTGGTGGTCGATTACTAAATGTGGAAACACCACCTCAATATTTGACTCCGTTTTCGAGTTTGACGTTTGACCTCGATGATTAGTATTTTGGAACTTGTAGTAGTTGATGACCAGTTACTAAATGTGGAAACACCACTTCGATATTTGGCTCCGTTTTCGAGTTTTGACCTTTGACGTCGATGGCCACTATTTTTGATATTTCTAGTAGTTGGTGACCGATTACTAAATGTGGAAACAGCATCTGAGTATGTGGCTCCGTTTTCGAGTAATTAGGTTTTAAGTACTGTGACCTTTGACCTCGATGACCACTATTTTGGAACTTGTAGTAGATGATGACCAGTTACTAGATTTGAAAACAGCATCTCAATATGTGGCTCCGTTTTCGAGTAATTAGGTTTTAAGTACTGTGACCTTTGACCTCGATGACCACTATTTTGGAACTTGTAGTAGATGATGACCAGTTACTAGATTTGAAAACAGCATCTCAATATGTGGCTCAGTTTTCGTGTTATTAGGTTTTAAGTATTTTGACCTTTGACCTCGATGACCACTATTTTGGAACTTGTGGTGCCTGATGACCAATTACTAAATGTGGAAACACCACCTGAGTATGTGGATCCATTTTCGAGTTATTAGGTTTTAAGTATGTTGACCTTTGACCTCGATGGTCATTATTTTGGAACTTGTAGCAGTTGATGACCAGTTACTAGATTTGGAAACAGCACCTCAATATGTGGCTCCGTTTCTGAGTTATTAGGTTTTAAGTATTTTGGCCTTTGACCTCGATGGTCACTATTTTGGAACTTGCACTAGTTGATGACCTATTACTAGATTTGGAAACAGCACCTCAATACGTTGCTTCGTTTTCGAGTTTTTGGGTTTTAAGTATTTTGACCTTTGACCTCGATGACCACTATTTTGGAACTTGTGGTACCTGATGACCTATTACTCAATGTGGAAACACCACCTCAATATGTGGATCCATTTTCGAGTAATTAGGTTTTAAGTATGTTGACCTTTGACCTCGATGGCCACTATTTTGGAACTTGTGGTACCTGATGACCTATTACTCAATGTGGAAACAGCACCTGAGTATGTGGCTCCGTTTTCGAGTTTTGACCTTTGACCTCGATGGTCAGTACTTTTTTGATGACCAATTGCTAAATGTGGAAACAGCACCTCGATATGTTGTTTCGTTTTCGAGTTTGACCTTTGTTCACGATGGTCAGTAGTTTGAGGACATGCTTATGTCATTTCTGTTATGTTAAAATAGGGGTTGAAAAATATGCTCATAAAAGAGAACGAGTTCACCCCTAAAATGGAGGCCTGCTATGTTATGTAGTCTTCTGCTCTTATAGTGCTATGTGTTATCTGCTCTTCTATGTGTTATCTGCTATGTTCAGAATAGGGGTTGGAAAATATGCTCATAAAAGAGAATGAATACACCCTTGTTATGTTATGTGTTCGTAATCTTATATGTTATCTGCTATGTTAAAATAGTGCTATGTGTTATCTTCTCTTCTGTGTGTTATCTGCTATGTTCAGAATAGGGGTTGGAAAGAATACACCCTTGTTATGTTACGTACTCTTTTGTGTTATCTGTTCTGCTGTGTGTTACGTAGTGTTATGTGTTATCTTCTCTTCTATGTGTTCGTAATCTTATGTGTTATCTCCTATGTTAAAATAGGGGTTGAATGAATACACCCTTGTTATGTTACGTATTCTTATGTATTATCTGTTGTGCTGTGTGTTACGTACTCTTATGTGTTATCTTCTCTTCTCTGTGTTCGTAATCTTATGTGTTATCTCCTATGTTAAAATAGGGGTTGAAAACGAGTACACCCTTGTTATGTTATGTGTTCGTACCCCTTTGTTATGTTCATTGTCTGCTATGTTGAAAAAGTGCTCATGAAAGAGAACGAGTATACCCTTGTTCTGTTATGTGTTCGTAGGGGTTGAAAAATATGCTCATAAAAGAGAACGAGGTCACCCCCTAAAATGTGCTCGTAAAAGAGAACGAATACACCCCCTTAAAAGTGGTCATAAAAGGGAACGAATTCACCCCTAAAATGGAGGTCGTAAAAGGCCGTGGGCTCACGGTGCACGGTGGTCATTTTCTCAGTGGCTTGTGAGTTGGCTAAAACTGAGCCAGATCGATCCATTTTCTACTACTTTCTCACTATATAACAAGTGTCATTCACTACGTTTCAAGTGACTTTTTGTATTATTAATATTATGATTGTTCCAGAAATCATTACACTCAGTAGGTTAACAAAATAGGTTGGAGAGCTAAAATCACACTACACTCTGTTAAGAGGATCAAAAGGTGCTGAAGGAACATAGATGGAACTATTGCTAAGCACACTTTTGCCAGCACGTAGAAAAGGAGGCGCAAAGTAGCTCTAGAATAAACATTTCCTTCAGTCGAACTTCTTTGTATATGTAGAATTGTATTCAATTTACCTACTGGGTTTCAGATAAAGTCTCTGTTACCTACTATTAGGTGTTTTTGTTCAGAGTCAAATTTAGTCGAACACATTGCGATTAAATCTACTACATTTTTATTGATTGATTTAACTAATTTCAATAACAGTGTATATGATATGCAAATGTAGTAATTATATGGGAAAATCTTAGCTAAGCATCTAGACGTGTTCTATTTTTATATACATCGAAGGACGTATGTGGTCAACTGATTGACATACTTACAGAATGTATGCCAAGGTGCTTAACTACAAAATTGAAATTTTTCGAGAGTGAAATTTGAAGCTAAACATCTCATGAACAATTTCATATTATTGTTATGTTGGCAACCAAAATCATAACCATGAAGTTTATGGTTTCATAATTTAAAATATATCCATTTATTGAAGTGAATGAAAGCATTGGCCCATTTTAATGTTTAAAATTAGACTACTTGGTATCCAAGCTGTCCATATGGAAAATTTCCTGATAATTTCCAGGTAAAACATCTTTTATTCCATCAAGGAACAATGTTTTCTTTACGCATCAAGAAATATTACTTACAACGATTGGCGATTAAGTAGTACTTTCTATAACATCAAAAAACCCCATAAAACTGTGATGACCATTTTTTACAATGACTTTCTAGAAATGAAATAAATCTTTTACCAATAAATGGATATGAAAATCATCGTATATTGGTCATTGTTCTTTTCTTCTCTTGTATGAGTGGCTCAAGGGAACAGTGAAATGTCAACAAATTCCATTTAATAACTCAATTTCACCGCACGTAGAGCTTACAATTGTGTTCCCGCAAATCAGTATGTTGTCAGTATATAATTGCCAGAGTCTACCGATCTTCTAACTTTTGTCCATCACCATGGGTTTGCAATGACCCGTTGCCACTTCTTACCATAACTTGTCAGTAGTAGATTCTACTGACTGGTAGGACACATTCTGGAAGACCACTCCTCCACACACATAATTTATCTATTAGTAATGCAAATGTAAGGAATAAAAATTCCACAATGCTTTATTGTACACAATTGCAAGTACATTGTTACTTAAGTCCCCACACTTACTCAAAATTCTGCTATATTACTAAATATCATAACATACCGTAAAACGCAACTAACTGCATTCTCTTTACAACTTTACAAAGTAATCAGTAAACAAAATTTCATCTTCCTGTATTCATAATATTAATTGGCACAGGAACACAGGTCGTTATTGCCATCCTGTCTTAAACATTTAAATCAAAATATGCTAACAAAATCAGCGCACAAGATAATATAATTTCAGAACATTGAACAGTACATATGAAATTGTAGTGTGTGAATGTCTTATTTCCTCAACCCTCATATCATATTTATTCAACGTTTTATCTCTTTTTAGATGAAACGAAAGAAATGTGCGCAGAACAAGACCAAGATAACCAGTGAACTCCTAGTGAAAAACACTTTAGTAGATGTTTCTATAAATTGCAACCTGAAAGAAAATAGAGAAAAAATTTACAATCAATCATTAAAGCAATGTTGATTAGATGGTTTGAAAAGATAAATATAACTTTGTTTTGTAATATAAGAATTATTCATGCCTGTCCAAATAAAACTTGCTTGGATAACAGGCCCGTACCTAACCCAAAAGTGTCGGGGGACGGTGAAGGTTAGGGGGGCTCGATCAAAAAATATTAATGTTTATCAACATATTATAGTTTATTTGCAAGCCTGCAGTGAAACTTTTAGAAGGGGCCAGTAAAAATTTAGGGGGGCCTGGTTCCCCTAGACCCCCCTGGATACGACCCTGTCGGGTAATACCGCATTGTACTGTTCATCGAAGAAAGTTTGTGTTTGGGTTGTAACACAACACTTAGCAATAGGCTTGTATCCATGCTATTAATGAGTGGCGTTTAACTGTGTTGGCACGAAGAAAGTATGGTGTTGATTGCAAACCTATTTCACGTTTATCAGTGAGCCGTGATTCAGTTCTTGTCAAACAAGGATTCTCAGTCTTGTGAAACTCATTAGAAAATGAGAGAAATTTGTGTGAAGAAGTATGTATCGAAGTGCAAATATCCATACGAAGTCAGATTGATGATGACATGTGGCTAGCCTGGACCTTCCCTAAATATTAATGCCAAATTCTTCACAGTTGTCTTCGAACGCATTTCTTACTCGTAAATTGAGCTCATTATCTCATGAATTTTACAGAACACATTCATAACAACACATTAATCAAAGCGGCACGGGCTTTCAATCGCAGCCATGTTTTTTAATATACCACTGTAGTTTAATTCAACGATACCTACATGGTATAGATATGCATCTATTACTAACTCGCCTAAAACACATTTTCATCGATGCTCAGTAGCATGTGGAGTATTGCCGGGGCAGGTTACATTTGGACACACTTTATAGGAGTTATATTGTCAGAATGTTACTTAGTAAATTCATAAGACTAATAACTATTATATGTTAATTATTATCAAGAAATTATTTTACACGTACACTCATGTCCAAAATGCTTGTCGCATATCTATAACTGTTTTCTTGTAACAATATAATTTGATAATGATTTTGCAGGGTACTTTTAATACTGATACGATGTGTATAATCGGGAATGTATATTTGTGGTAAATTTCATAGGAAAAGAATTATAAATAGGAAAATTAGAGTGACTAAACCAAATTTTACTAAATGGACAAGAAAATTTTATTTTCGTTTTATTGTTCTTATTTACTGATCTTTTGACACAAAATTTGCCACATGCATGTCTTTGCCGATTATACACATACTAACATTATAAGAAATACCAGGATAATACGTTATCAAATTATATTCCTACAACAACATATTTATAGACATGCGACTATAATTTTGGACCTGAGTGTACATAGGTATTTATGTATCAGAAATATAAATACAGAAGTTAAAGCTTCAATTTCCGTCCGAAGTTGAAAGGAATTAATAGGAATAGAAACAATTCTGTTATCAATACACTTAAGTCAAGAAGAAATATTATTAACTATGCATTTTAGAAATGAGCACCATTTTAGTGGATAAAATTGTCAAAAGTATTCTCAGTATTGGCTACTGAAGTGTGTCTCTATGTCTTGATATTCATATGCAGCAGGAGGTGTTAATAAGTAGTGGAGATACCTAGCGGTCAAGGTAAATGAGGCAAAGTTTCATATCGTAAGGTATGTAATTTCTGCAGCGTTCTTATCCAAAATTTGGCGTGTTACATGATTTTATCTTTCATGTTGACGAACGACGGACAGAGACGTTCCAAGTCCTGGTGCATTCTGTCAATTACCTGCATTCAATTGTAATTTACCATTGCAGACACAGACTAAATTAGGTCAGCATAGAATTCTTTGAGTACAAAATCCGTTTGAGAAGGTACTAGGAGTGGAAGAGTAATCTAACCATTAGCAGAACGTTTCAGTTTTTATAAAAGATCAACTCACATTTGTTCATCAGGCTTAATACGACCGAGAATGAGTCGCTTTTTTATCTGTGTGTATAGAAACAGTATAGAACAGAAGTATAATTGCTGATCATACGATATCCATTTGATTGTACTGCTAATTTTTCCTAGTTTCTTCGAGATGCTATGGTCGGATGATCAAATAAATTCCTCAATAAATTTTCCTCTTATTTCATGTATATTTATTTTAGTAATCGCCTTTAATTCGTCATGAGCATCAGATCAACATAATTTAGTTTCCTTATCTTCCAAATCTGTGTGTCAACAACAGAATTTTGAACCAATGTTGGACACTGTATTCGTTCACATTCCCTTTACGCCTTTGCTTAAAGAAAAAAATAGGCGTAGAACATATGCGTAGATGTGTGATAGGAAACCTAGAGATAGGACAAAGTCAATGTGCTGAAAGTACAAGATTGTGTATCCATCCTAGCGCAATTTTGCGACTGTGTGCAACATTTCAGGAGAGCCAAAACATTAAAAAGCAATATTCAGCCGGTCGCCCAAGTAACACAAGGCAACGGGAGGAATCACGACTCAAACAAAATTTTAATTAATAAGTAAATCGAAATAAATATCAATAGTAAATACAGTTACATTACTTGTTTAAATTATGACAAACAATTGTTCAGAAACGAAACTCTACACTTTGTATATTCTCTCCACATGAATATTCGTGGAGGCTTCGAGCCTGGTTCAGTTTAAGAGAACTATAGTTATAAAAAGAACTAATGATTATTATGCTTCAATGATTACTCACCTTTTCAGGCGGTTTCTTGCCTTGTTGGCCATGTGTATGTCTTCCTTCAGCAGAAACCTCTTGATTCCTTCATAGTAAAAAGAGATATAACGAGCCCAAGATACTTCTTTAATATCGAAACTGAAAGTAATCTTATCTGAAGTCTCCATTTCTTTTGACAGTGCTTCAACATTTGCAGTTTCAAAATCCCATTCTCTCAGGGTAAAATAGGCAAGTTGGACTAACATGGAATGAATCTTTTGCTGAAGACGTACCATTCTGAAAGTAATAGTTACATAATTAATTCTTATAGGATACCTTTATAAATAGGTATATATCAACTGCAAATAAACTAAACTCTATTAAAGTGTACAATCGAGGCGTGCGGCTGACAAATGAGCAAGCGTTTCTAAACAAATTGTGCTGTATATGAAATTCAAAAGACTTCAGCACATTTTGCAGCCACCAAGGACGGACTATGAACTTTTTCTTTTGTTCTACTCAACACTGCACAAACATAAAAGTTATAGCAATTACTGAGAATTCCTTTCTTTCATCAATATTTCAACGTCCTACTGACAACCCTACCTATGTTCAATTTGGCGCTTGTCCTTGTTTTTCGACCCACGTCTCAATCTTTCTACGGCATAGAATACATAATTATTGTTCAAAATATGTATGTAACTGGTAATTTAAGTATCACCTAAAAATTAGAATTTACAAATTTTAAAAAAGGAAATATACTTTATATTCGGATAGACAATTTAGAGAAAAATGACTGCTTTCTTTCATATTATCTTTCAGTGTAGAATTTATTTTCGATTATAGTTTACCACCTCCGAATAATTGTCAAGATGCAAACTAAGTTTATTGACACAACACTGTCAACCAACACAATGTGAAAATTCACTGACATTCAAATGAAAGTCAGTGATTTTCATATTGCAAGAAACGTATGTTGTTTTCGCAAACAAGAACTTTCATCTGATGATCTCTCTTTCCGACCTTCATTGAAATTTTCCTGAGAAATCAAGAACACCATACATTATATGAGTTCAATTAACTCATTCGATCTAAATTAAAACTTGTCATGGTGGTAGATATTGACATGTTCTAAACATTTGTGAAACATTGTCATATGCAGACGCTTAGTTTCTGAATTTCGTTTTCTCAAAGTTGAGATTTGAACTTACTGAAACTTCTCTACTCAGTCAATTAAACTCATCCGATCTTGACTCAATGTGGAGTGATCTAAATAAGTTTAATATTCATGTGATATATTGTGATGTGCAAGATCTGTATTCTCGAATTATCGGGGATATGTTTGGGGTTTGAATCTAGTGAAATTGTACTAAATGAAAATTTCTAATTATTATTTAAAGCAAACATACAAGTTTTCTGACACAAAGTTGATTTTACATATACCACCATAGTAGCCAAGTTCAGGAATTTTTGGGACAGAACAATTAAGGATACCATAGCTATCTCACCGGAAACGAACAGTCTTCATAGAGGCAATAGGTTGTAACTCAGGTCTGTCAGGTGAGCCCTTTTCAGGAACAAAACATACATTCAACAAAGCCATTTCTCGTAGCCATAATAACAGCCAAATAGGAGCCAGCATCTCCCTCAGGCAATTATAAACCCTCATTTATAGCTCAGCCCTAAAAAGTCACTATATATACGTACATACTCACTCCTCCGATCACTTCATTACAATCCCTGAAAATAAGTGCAAAGTCTGCATTCGAAACATCGGATGTCAATATCTTCACCTGGCTGATAGCCCGAAAACACTTACTCAAATCACGTCGCCAGGAAAAATTCAAGTTTCTCTTTAAACATACTTGTGTCAAACATGCTATTAAACATAAGTTTGAAATATGACTTGACGGTTCGTTTGGTGTATTATAAAAGTAATTAAATTGGTCTTTAATTGTTCTATTAGCACTAATCTCAGTACAACTTGTTTCCCGTTTTATATTATTATTATTTTCAAATTTATTCAAATGTTTTGAGTTCTTTTGTCCTGACATGGATGTTAAACTGCTAATAAACCAACTTCTTTTTTATTACTACAGCACCTAATACCAATCTTACTCCTAATTTAAATAGCTTAACTCGGGAATTATAGCAAACACAGCTGGATCCAAATGGCATTAGTTGTGAAAATATCAATATTTTTGAATATGTTTCCATCATAATATTACAGAATTGTAATTTTTGACCTCCTAAAACTGTGCTGTACGCAAGTATGGGAAGTAACGTGCAATGAGTTTGCCCATATGTTCGATAGTTACAGAACAGAAATGGAAAGAGATATTGGGAAAAGTTTTGTCATATAAGTTGAGTACAATGCAGTTAGTTTTATATCTGCCTCAGCTAAAGCACATATACTACAGAAGAGCACAAAGTGCCAGGTCTAAAAATTTCAGTTTTAATGGTGTATCCAAATTTATGATGGAATGGATCACAATGTTAGAGACACATGATGTGTTCTTTTTAGTTTATAGGATACATGGAAGGCATCTATAGCTTCAAAACGAAATTTTAAAAATGGCTTCTTTCTCTTCGTAGTAAATTTACTTGATATATGAAATATATTTTCTTACTCATCACTAATTTATTTATGTGAAACTGCAGAATTGCTTCTCGTAATGGGAATGAAATTGTTCCCTCAACTTGTGACGAAGATAAAAAGAAAATTAACGTGTATTAATTAGCATAGGTGAGAGAAATTACCTACCTTGGTCTTTTCCGCATGATCATTGAACATAAATCAATAACGTAGGCCGGAATCAACTGGAAGATTATGAACACACAATAGTACTTGAAGTAACTGGTTGTTAGATTTCTACGAGGAATCCAATATGTATTTAATAAAGGATTCTTGAAAAAACATTTTTCTGCTTCACATGTAAAGTAGCCCCACGTAACAGGATTTAGAGGTCCTGAGGTGTAGTTGTAAATCTTCATATCTTTATGTCTAAAATTAAAAAGGAATAAAATAAGATAATATTACAGGAGAATATTTCACAATACTGCATATCAGTTTGCGGTTTTTAGGTCAAAAGATATATGGGAACATAAATAAAACAATGTGTACCATAGAGTGTCTACTGTTATTGCTAGGAGTCAGAAGCGGATTCTTATTATCACAACCCATAAATTAAACTACGAAAAATGTGCTCTACCAGAGATAACCCTGGAAGTGAATCGGTTTCTATCCATTGTATATTATGCTAACAGGGCACGCACAAATAGGACCCCTGCAACGTGTCATCAAATGATAGAAGCCATCCCGATAAGCCAGTGAACCCAAGCTTGAAGCCAATGATTACAAGCCCTGGTTAGAGAAAAATCTAGCACCAGCGCTCTCGGTTAGGAGACCAGAAGCTCAATCACAAACCATTATGGATCACTAACACAGTAAAACATCACAACTTAAGACTACCTATTTAGCATGACATCCGGCGTTAAAAGGGGATGGAGGCATTCGTTAGTGAAGTGTTTGTCGAGTTCGGGCCGGAAAAAATTAGTACAAAACGGAATTTTGCAATACACATGGAGAAGAGTGTTCTTTACAATATACCCCGAATCGCCTTTGGGGGACAATTCCACATGTATTCAAGTATTCACGATTTTGTAGTTCATTTTCCTTTAGAGGGAACTCCTTTTGGTTACCCTATGCTCCCTGCGTTCATCTGTTATACAGGTTATAAATGATCTGTAACTAACTTATTATGTGTTGTCTTGTTATTTATTATTATTTTGGAGAGAGAGAGGTTTAAAAGTGAGTAATGATATAGTTAGTTGCATGTGTCGAAAGGTCTAGGAAGCGTAATTGTATTTGACCGGGATAAAATAGTACAAAGTCGAACTTATTATTATTATTATTATTATTATTATTATTATTATTATTATTATTATTTACTATATATGGTACTGAAAGTACAAATGCACTAAGAGATACATATGCAATTCAGAGAGAAAATACTTACCGATTTTTAAAATTTGTTTAAAGCAATAGTATTGCAGTGGCACAGAGATACCGATAATGAATAATTATATATATATTTAAATTAAACAAGCAATCAAATATTACAGTTTACAGACTTGCTTGCGACACAAGATATGGGTCTTATTCAATTTTTTAACAAGAGGTAACACATATAGGTGTGTACAACATTTAACGCTGAGAAATAAATGTATATATGTTTTCGCATTTTATCTCCAAAAATAATATCTTTTACGTAAATAAATCGTCACAGTCATCGCCTAATTGATACTTTTACAGAATTGATGCCGCTGTTTCCACAACACGAATTGACATGCAGATACGCATTTTTTAACTCTTTTCCGACAAGAACAGATTCCTGTAAATCAATGGTTTTCTGATGGTACTTTGAATATGCTATTAATAATATTCAGGATTTCTTCTGATGAGGGACCATGTTACATCCAATCGGCTCATATTTACTATTTAGTTCCTCCTAACATCGTCTTGCATAATTTTCCGGGTTCGATCCCAGCCCCCGTCAAGTGAACTTTGTGGTGGACAAACACCGTGTGCGTGGGTTTTCTCGGCGTTCTCCCGTTTCCTCCCACCTTCATCATTCCACCACTTCATTCATTTCTCATCATCACCGTCTCCTTTAGCCTAGCCGGCATACCGCGGGACGTAAAACTCAAAGATTTCATTTCATTTTTCTTGCATAATTAAGGTGAAACGAAACCAATTACTTTTCGAAACATTTTGTTATATTGAAGAAAACAGAAGAGAATACCTTCCTTGTAGCTGAAGTCCTATCTACTGATGTTGGTCGAATTATAAATCCGAACGACGGACAGCTCTCATATTCTAACAAGGGAAGCTATCCCACTCCTCGACGAGTATCGCATTGAAACGATCAGTAGAATGACATGTTGAAAGATGGAAACATGCTTACTTCTACGATTCGCATCGTTTTCGAACAGGAAATGTAATGATCGTTCACATAGCCCCTTAAAGTTATGTACTCTAGTCATATATGCATTGAATGGGATATCAACCTAATATACTGGAATTCGTTTTCTAATGGAGACAAATGTTTCAAAAGCAAGATCATAACAGTCGGTGGTGATTGTTATCTCTGGCACGTCATTGTTCTTAACCGATATCAAGTGGAACACGATACACGTTTCAAGAAATTTTCCGTAAGTTTCAAACGAACACGTTTACCCGGTGGAGAAAAGGGATACGCTTTACCACATTGCAAAAGTGGCTTTCCATTATTATTATTATTATTATTATTATTATTATTATTATTATTATTATTATTATTATTATTATTATCACTACTAGTGGTAGTATTAGCAGTATGATTAGTATTATTAATATTAGTAGTAAGATGAGTAAAAATAATAATAATGCGAAGAAGAAGAGAACAAATGTATTGTTGGGTTCGTTCACTAACGTAGAACTTCAGCCGTCTTTAGCGTCCGCTAGCAGTGCTAAGAAGAGTATATCATCCACAAACAACCATACCCCAGCCGGTTTTCGAAGTCGGGACTCTTAAGTCACTGGTTTGACGCCTCAACCCACACGAACACGAGGTTGATAAGAAGAAGAAATAGTATATTACTGTTATTATTGTTAACAATATTATGAGTAGTTGTAGTAGTAGGAGTACAAATACTGTGATTTCACTGCAAATTACAGTAATTTGTACAGGCCATACTATCCGTTCAAGATGAACAAGTTCCAATGATATGAGGTAATTGGGTGGTACGGCGTATACTTGCTAGAATGCGTTCGTGCTGTATGGCAGTGACTGTTGCTGGAAGTAGAACAATACAGAGCCTGTGCCTGTTCCATCGCTAATAAGGTGAGATTAGCGCTATGGCTTATAATCCATTTGCTGTGCTACAAATAATATTGACATAGGTTACGCGAAATACACAAAACATGTGGCGGCTAGAACGTACATTGAAAACGTGTGCACAAGAGTTGTTAAACCTGTTCGAGCAGCATGTTGAAGGAGGCACTATTATGTGTGGAAAGACATACATTATTGCATGATAGCGATATTGATAGTGATAAAAACAAGGCAAGTGATGGAACGTCGGGCATAGCAGAAGAAAGTGAAATGTCGGATTTGCCGGTATAAATGGAATCCAGTGCTAGTCCATATGAGCCATCCTCTGCAAGAGTGAAACAGAAAAACATTCACGATTTTTTTCCTGAGATAATTAGGCATAACGTTTATGGGAATGTGAAAGTTGCGAAAGAAATCAATAGCAGCAACTGCCGAAAGTTCAAGACAACACCGAACAAAGTGAAGCGAATTGTAACTTCTTTGGAGGGAGGTGGGACATGTATTTGCCAGTTTATATACTCCAAATTTCAGGAGGGTCGTAACATTTAAAGTCGTAGGCCAAACAAGCCGTTACAGCGATGGGCATCCCCAATCTTAAAGCAAGTACATATTTTCTTCACTACTTCAAATGCCATTATAAAATATCATCGCTGAAGATCACACGGGTGGTTGCCAGGCGAAATGTTACAATCTCCACTACCGTGAGAACCAAGGCATTGGAGATTTTACGAGATGTTACGGACTATGTACACATCAATTCAATTGATGCCCACATAAAGTTTAATACCGAACCTGGTAGATTCGAGTACGAACTCATGTCTAATAGAACACTAACAGTAACTGGAGATAAGTCAATCAACGTTTTCGTACGATCCGTTGCATATACTACTCACTCTTAAACCATTCAGGTGGTGTTGTCGATGTCAGAATGCCTTGCAAAGAAACTGTACATCTGCTTTCAAGAATCGGGTGGTAAGTTTGGCAAACGAGTTTTCGAAACACTATAAAGCGGCAAACCGCCCAATATGGAATTTGAATACAATGCCAGTAGTACAATGTAAAAAGCTCTTATTAGTATTGCCTTAGATTAGTAAGGTATTGAAACCGGAAATACAAGGACCCTTCCTTTTGTCACTGGATTCCTGGTCTGGTCAAACCGACAAGAGTTTGCCTGCCAAAACCTTCGGCAACAGAGTCGTTACTTTGAAGACAATGTTCATACCTCCTAACGCACGAAGTATTGCCAGCCTCTGCATGTATACTTTTGCGCCAATATAAACTGTTTGCGCGTCATCTGGAAGAGTATATACGTTTTGGTGGGGACCCTGCCTTCAAACTGCATGAACGACTTTATTTTGAGGCTTCATTCTTTCATCTATAATCAAATATGTACATCACAATACCAGCCTATGCTACGCTACGTGTGGAAGGCGTCTGGATACGTAGCACAGGATATGCCTCTTCCGTTCCGAAATGTATTGGACATAAATTTTACTATGCGTGACATCTGCAATGCTCCTTCCTGTGAATCCAGTGTCATTATTACCTGCTTGTAGTGCGCTCAAAACCTTTGCTTGCAGCATTGCCTTCGTCCACCACATTAGCATGTCAAGGAATGACGTCTCTGTACGTTATGTGAACATTGTTGCGCGTTACGGGCACCCGCGTGGTTGTATAGCCCCTGTTCAGAGAGGTGAGCGACTGCGCGATTGCATGCTTCTCCAGACCTTGAAGTATCTTGCGAATTATGTGAATGCAGGACGTTGCCAGCACCTAGCCATCATTCCATCATTGAAACAATAACGTTTTCTCTCCTTCACCTTGACACACTGTTAAGAAGCAAGTGTAAGAGTATGGAAATCCGTGAGACATTCTGCCATCAATTGAGACCAAGCAGCCAAACAACAATTATGTTATTCATTGATCACTCCTGGTTCGTGAGTTTCCCCCAAACCACAACATAATTATCGTTTCCGCACCCGCCCTACTCGCCATGTTTAGCTTCTACAGACTTCTTCCTTTTCACGAAAATGCAGCTAAAGCTAAGAGGTCGCCGCTTTTACATCGGTGTCGAGATACAACGCGAATCACCAACGGTCCTGGCTTTGCTCACATAGCAGGACTTCGGGGCCGCATTCAGCAGTGGTACGAACACTGGAACTGTTTTATTGCTCCGCAAGGTATTTCGAAAGCGGTGATGTTCAACGTTACGTAATTAGAATATGTTTTATCCACAGAGCTATTCCGGGAACTTGGTTCTCAGTTTTCTCCCACACAATTTCCTACCATTACATGTGTATTGTGTACTGACCATTAGTAGTAAACATGTAATAGTACATATCGCGCATACTATTACATATTTTATATTCTTATTAGCGGGCACGACGACCATTAGTAGCACATTTCAATTTGGTTCAAACCCGGACATTCAGAACAAAAGCTAAAACATTTTGTAAAATGATCATGATACTCTATTCACTAACTCAGAGAAAGTCCCAGAAAATCCCGCGTCGGGTTTGGTCAGTATGACCGCCATAATATGTAGCCTATTTCCAAAGCCAAAAGTTTGCGTGGAAACCATAGCTTTCACTTTAACTGACTATAATAGAGATTGTAAGCACAGCAGAGATGTAAACTATACTTCATTGAAAAGATATTTAACTAGTTGTTCTTCTACTAGGTAGTGTGAAAATTAAGGACATTTACATTTTTCCGTAGAGGGCAAAAGGAAAATTCCACAAACTTCCTCAGAACAAAAGTGTTTTTTGATGCTTATTGCGATATTGTAGGGAGAAGAAACATAAGATAATCGCCAATTTTTGCCTACACTCTTCTCAGTAAAACGTTACAAATACACAATATTAACACCTTCTAAATGTTAAATTCCCTGTTGTCCAAATTTTGTAAAATTTTCACCTGTGCATCCACATGTTTTCAGTGAAGTTATCAATAGATAGTCATTTGAGAAGGCTTCAATATCGCTTATAAACCCCGATGTTGACTATTTTAGGGAAGGGGAAAAGGGAAAATCCCAAAATTTGAGAGATTATTGAAAAAATGAATTATTCTTAGGAAGCCAGATTAGTCGGAGGAATTTGACATGTATACAAATTTAAAAAAAAAAAAAGTGTTTAATAACGTATAAAAATTCGTAATATTTGGGCCTAAAAGTTTTTAGAAAAAGGCGTAAAAACTAATTATTTATTATGTAAAGGTTTCAAAGTTAGATTGTTTTGAAAATAACACTTTTACTTGCATCTATTCCAGAAAAGGATGTTTGGCATCTTGGAATGTCTCTTCTTCGATATCCTTTTCGGGAACTAGCAAATCTCCATCCACTTCCACTTCATCTTCTATGTTCCTGTTGGTACGTCCATGCCATACGCAGTACATACACATGATTGAGCATTTTAACATATCTCTCCAGCACTCAGAACTTCCTTCACAGTCGTCGGTGCAGGAACTAGAGATAAGACGTAGTAGGTATTCAGGAGTAGCGGACGTCGGAGTTGGCATGAGACGTAGATAACTATTGACTATCTTCAAACCCTAGCGTCCATGTTAACACCACGCCGTTGCTGCACTTGATAAAAGACTCGGAGTGAATGCTCACCAGCGGATCTTGTTGTAAGAGGAAGTACAGCTAAGTTAAACTGCAAATGTACAGGCTGTTTGGCGATCGTCTTCACATATAGTTGCTGACATAAAATGTCCAAGTCTTCTATCTCTTTTGACTCATACAGTGACAGAAAGAAAGATTCACCAACTTAAGCCATAGATCCAACTGACACTGGAGAACTATTAAAAATAATTTGGTTTCTCTTTCGGTTCCTTATTACTCTAACTTTCTGTAAGCAGATATTTTTCATTTGCTATAAATTGACGAAACTGAATCTCAGTCTGTGATGCCGTATGCTATTAGAAGAAAGTCCTTCAAATCACCTATATCATCTTGAATAGTTCCAATATGGTGAATCTTGTGTAGGCAAGTCTTCGTTCCTGGTATCATCATTTTCAGAGATTGTCTGGTGTAGCAAGGGTAACTAGAAGAAGTAATAAATCTTTGTGTCCACCATTCAAAATAACTGTAAGATCTTCTTGGCCTCTGTAACAGCCGTTGCTGCAATCAGCATATCAACATCTGCCTTGGCCTGGAGTACCTTGCATCCTGATTTCTGGAGATGCTTACTCAAAAGATGGCTGAATCTTATTTTGTTGCTGTGATTTAGGAGAAGTTCTGTCTGCCTTACGGTAAAGTAATATTATCTTCTAATTTTATGTCTACGTGGTAAGGCTTTCCTGCATGTCCCAGATACTCCTCATCTTTTGTCCTTATATGTTAGTTATTTCCATCAAAACCGACGAGAGTTTTCCCGGAACAACATATGCAGTATAGTGCTGATATACTGTACTTCTTTGATCGTGACTGGACACTGCCTTACAACACAATACAAGCGATGCCCACCATTAACTAAGTAGGAGACATTCTGTTTTGAGGCGCTACTTGTTTTTTCTGGGTTAAAGTTCAGGACAAACCGGATATTGTCGATGATCCGCTTTAGACCTTTCCTTACCTCATTATACCTCTTTCATCAAATAAGGAGAGAGGATACGCAGATAGTCTATTTGAAGATCTCAGATAACTGTTATTCAGAGCTAACTGTGCATACCATACAGTGCAGAAAGTCGTTTGGGTTTAAACAGATTTCTTTATTACGGACAGTTACCGATCTTGTTAAGCTGCCCCAAGACTTCACACTTGATTTGCGTTTCAGATGAACTTCACTAAATTGCTTTCCTCAATCTTCTTCATCACAGCAAGTCTAACTTCTAATGATTTATCACAATTTACATTTTCATCAGGTAGCAAATCAGTAAATATTGATGTAAGTTGGGATGATCTCTCGAATGGTTTATGTTCTCGGAGCCATTTGATGAAACAGAGACATATTCGGCGTCACGAGTTTGACAAGACTCTTGCAAATCAATATATTGTTAGGAAAAACGGAGGTAACGTCAGTGGATTTCTTCACTGCTTCCACTATTCTTAAATGTGCAGGCATGGAATGAACTCATGTAACAATAGTTGAAGCAATCTTCCTTTCCGTGGTTGAGGCTACCACTACTTTTCATAGCTTTCATCAAAGCCTGTTCAATTGTTAGGTCACTCCAAATTCTGCACCAGAACTTCATACTTTGTCTAATTTGAAGTAGCTTTGTTTTGCAAGCTTCAGGAATTCTTGTGTTAGTAAAATAGATTATTATTTTAGAGGGTAATTAGCTGTATTGATGATGATGGTGATGTAATGTTCTGCCTGAATGTAGATCTTTGATCCAAAGGTCCTAGAGTAAAGTAAACCCATGGTGGTTTACTATTGCTTTCCATAGGATGATGATGACTAACTGGACGAATAAGTATGTCCTATTTAAAAATTTGATCAATATTACAACCACGAGAAAAAGTCTCAACTTGGGAATTGGATTGACTTTCTGACTAAAGAAGAATTAATCAATGATGGCGGATACATGTTAATTTGTTCCGACTATTCTTACATGCAAGATCAATATATTTATATATATTAAAATTTTATAATACGTATATATATTAAAATTTCCCTCAAATTATCGGAAATTTTCCGTTCTTCCTTTCTCCAAAAAAGCCAATATTCAGGTTTATAGAGGTTACCAAGCGATAACTTTGCTCAAAGCTAGTGGATACAGAGGGGAAAATCTTGTAATATGTATTAAGAGAGAATTTAATGCATTATATGAATCTTCATAATCTCAGTCTATGGAAGATATTAATATTATGTATTTGTAACGTTTTATTGAGAAGGGTGTATCCAATAATTTTGTATATTTTTTATGTTTCTTCTCTCTAGAATGTTGTAATAAAAAAATGAATTTTTCACGTTTATTCTGAAAAAATGTAGAATTTCCCTTTCGAGAAAAAGTAAATTTCTTCAATTTTTACATAGTACGAACAACTAGTTAAATATCTTCTCAATGAGTTATATAGTTTATAACTCCGCTGTGTTTACAACCTGGATTATAGTCAAAGTGAATGCTATGGTTTCCATGAGACCTCTTGGCGTTGGAAATAGGCTACCCAATATGGCGAACATACTGACTAAACCCAACGTGGGATTTTCTGGGAGTTTCTCTGAGTTACTGAATAGAGTGTCAAGATTATTTTAGAAAAGGTTTCGCCTTGTTTTTTTTTTTCGTCTCCCAACAATGTTATAATAAAAATCAAAAAAATCAATTTTTATCTTCTGTTTTGAGAAATTTTGTAGAATTTCCCACTTTCCCTTTTGGAAAAACGTAAATTTCCTCAATTTCCACACATTACGAACTACTAATTATTCATCCTTTTAACGAGGTATGGTTTATATCTCTGCTGTGTTTACAACCTGTATTGTAGTCAGTTAAAGTAAATGCTAGGTGTCCACAATCCGTCCGATCAGGCTTCCAAACACAATCCGTTTTCCGATCTCACTTCAGGTACCGGAGATTAACAGCGGGTACATGTTGACTATGAGTGACCACAAGGACGTTGGGCCGATCTATATATATTCTTACTTCTTATGGCTTGGGGACCCAGATTATGTGAATCTGGTTGACCTGCGACCACTTCCTGTCCGAGATTTCCAACCGCAAATGAGATCAACTTCCATATATTTGTGCTTATAAACGCCTGACAACTCCTAATATATGATTTGGGCTGATCTTCAACCTCTTTCTTCCGCTCACTTCTGGTTCATCCGACGAAGTTGTAGATAGCTCTCCAGGTCCGCTATATATAGCAGGAAACCCAATGTCACGCATTAGCTTATTATTATTATTATTATTATTATTATTATTATTATTATTATTATTATTATTATTATTATTATTATTATTATTATTATTATGTCTTTGTCTTCTTGCCGACCTGGTGTTCGTGTAGATTGAGGCGTCAAGCCAGCGATTACAAGGTCCCAGCTTCAAATTCCGATTGGGGTATATTTTTTTATAAATGTAAAACCCATCATATCAATGCTAGGGAACAATCAAGATGGACTAAGTCTTTCGTTATTGAACGGGCCCAACAATACATTTGTTTTCTTCTTCTTCTTCTTCTTCTCATTATGATTATTATTATTACTCATCACACTAATTATTAATGTTATTACTAATATTCATAATACAAATCATCCTACTGCTACTACTAATAATAATAATATCATAGTATGCCATCCTTGCGTTGTGGTTTCAGCGTGCCCCTTTCCTCTGCGGATAAACGTTTTCGTTTGAAACTTACGATCGCGTACGATAGCGTATTGTTTTGACATTGATTCGCATCAATGACGTACCAGAGATCACAATCATCACCGACTGTTATGATCTTGCGTTTGAATCATTTGTCTCCATCAGAAAACAAATTCCAGTATATTAAATTGATATCCTATTCAAAGCCTGTATGATCAGAGTACATAAATTTTAGGGGCTATGGTGAACGATTATTACATTTTCTCTTCGAAAACTTTGCGAAGCATGTTTCATCTTGGAACATGTCCGTCCACTTGTGATCGTTTCAATGCGGCACTTGTCGAGGAGTTGGATAGATTCCCTTGTAAGTTGGAAACTCATTCTTAACCTTAGTCTGTTTTTTCTATTTCTAGAAGAGCAACCAGACTTGCTACAACTTCAAACTACCTGCATCTTCAAAAATGAAAACGAAAAGCAAATTTTCGTATTTTGTTATATTTCGGGCTCACTGCTACCTCCATACAAATGAACACTACAGAACTAGCCAAAACATTGAATTCTGGAAGCAATCATACTCAGCCGGAGACTTCCTGGACATCATTTCGAACTTCTAAAACCCACCAGTATTTATATGGTTTATGCAGTGACTGTGACCAAAATCGGCGTTAATGTTCTTGTATGTGTGTTTGTGCTTCCACGATCTGATTTGATCTCAATTTATTCAGTAGGTGCTGTGTATGTTCTTGTCCATAACAAATCAATTGAAAATGTATGGAATTTACATTCACCAATTATGACATTTTGCCTCTCTATATAGAGCATCCATTTTGGAGTACATGACAGTCCATGTGCTAGAGTGGTCACTAGTATGTTTCTTCTGACAAGGGCAATTGTAATTACCTGACAAATAATTAGAAAGTAGAGCTAAATTTCGATCGATAAATGGAGGTAAACAGAATATTAGTTTATCCAACTGTGACCTTTGACCTCGCTAATAAAGACCATAATAAATATACTATTGGCAAAGCATGTGAGTAGACAGTACTAATTACTCATACATTGACTATGTGCATATGTTAAAATGTCTTAAGTGTAATATACCTAACATCTCTTCTACTTGGTCTCTTAAAATAGAGCAGTCAAATCGTGATAAATTTATTATGAACTCTCATGAGCAACAAATTGTAAGTTCCTTTGATTAGAGTTCCCGTTAATTACTGTGTATAGATGGTTTATTTATCATTCGTTCATAATTTTATAATAATACATTTTATGCAAAAAAAAAAAACGGAAAATTTCCTTTCATCGGATCTAATGATTTTCACACTTCAACATGTTGTGTAAGCAGCATAAAATTAGCAAGCATTGTATGTCTTTAAATTAAGTTCTGATTACGTTGTGTTTAATTTGGAGGTAATATGTTGTATGATTTTATGTTATCTTGATACGTTAATAAGAGTGATTTATAGACGTATGTATACCCAAGATTTCTAGTTACGGATTTTCTCTGACAAAAAAAATAGACATTCATATTCTTATGTTAACATTTACAAGTGACATGGGTTAACTTGTTACGATTTTAGTCGTGAGGAAAAGGTTCTGAAAAATCGTAGTTATTCGTTAACTGATTCATGCATAAGCAAGCTCAATTTAACTTTTATTTTACACGGGTCCCGAATTATTGAGTTCCAAGTACGTAATCTCTCAATCTATTCTCTCAAGCATAGGTTATGGACTTGGGTTTATGTTCTGTCGTATCTTGGTATCAGATAATGCCTGGGAACATCATTGAATATATTCCTTTCCTTTGTGTTATTGGTTTACGAATTATCGATGTTCAGTTTGTAGTTTAATATTTATTTCTGTATTTATTTCCTATTTTCTTCATAGATCGTGAAGATCATAGTTTGATAAGATAATATCTTTCTGGTTGTGTGATTGAGTATAATAAAATTATAGCATAAAATTATTATTTTACATTTCCTATTTTATCTTCCCAACACGAAAGCCAAATGAAGGAAGAAAATGTTGGTACGTTGAGTTCCATTGCTTCACACTAGAATATTTTAAAAAGCAACTTTTTGCCAAAATGTACTTCTGACAGTTCTCTACTAATTAGCCGTGGTATTTGTCTTGCATACGTACCTAAGGAACTTAACGTCTAGTACCGGAAAACATTGTCTATAACACAAATAGATTGAATATATTGCATGAACATTTAAAATCAGTACAACCATCTTAAATTGGTAAAGAAATCACACTGAGTGACTCAGTCGAGGAATTCGCACATATTCGATTTACCATCAATTTAGTATTTTTTGTTAAGTTTTGTGGATAAGAACGATGTCCACGAGAAACTATTTTCCTATTTCTATATAAGAATTATAACCCTGCAGTTTCCTTCTTTAAGCAGTGAACTCTCAACACGGAGAAGGGAGTTGACATAAGAGGGTAGATGGAACAAGGGATAGTTTGAAGGTGCTAATTAAGGACTACACTTTAGATATGGTAACAATTCAACATCTTGAGTTCCGGAATTTTTCTTCGGTTACACAAAACCTATGACAGGAAGCACTATTCTGCTACACCAATAGACGTTTGAGATTTAATTAATGTGGGTGCATTTGTAATAAACTTGATATGTTCGTTGAGTTGCTCAAAGTAATGCTTAGTGTTAACAGCACGATTATGCGAAACAAGTTACCAGTACACGAAACCTCCAAAACTCAACCATACACTAAACATGAGTATGCATTCAAATAGAGCCGATGATCCACAGGATGGTTCAACAGTACTTTACACACTTAAATACTTCGTTGGATCTGTGGAGGAGTTTGATCATTGGGGATAATTCGACGTCATCTGTACACTTTGTCAACGTGGCCAGTATCCTGTGTATGATGAAATTTGAGGGCCCTAAATAGGCAAGGAACATATGGGTGGTGGTGCTCAGATTTTCATCGATAACTTGGCGTACAGTTTCTTTGTTGCAAGTGGAAGATCTTCCTTCGAAAGTCTGTTGTTCTTTTTCTGGCAAGTCATAATCATGTTTATTTAATTTCTTGACCCATACCTTTACTGTATCAAAACTTATTGTATGGTCCCCCTTTCATTGTACACATGTTTCGTGCCACTTCTTGGGATGTATGTCTCAAATCACGAATAAGTGTTATTTGCCTCATCATATTTCAGATCAGAAGATCACCTGCCACGAGAGTGAAATCGGCTTTAACGAATTTATACAAGGGCAAGGATTTCCCTGTACTTTGTCGTGTTTGTTAGTTCCTGTTCATCATTAACGTTTTCAGATGTGTCGAAACTTCATAATCTGACATGGTGAACAATATGTAGGATACCTTGGTACACCTGTGATCGTGCTATTGGGGACTGGGGCTGCTAGGGGCTATTACTGTATTGACCGTTTCCCGTCGTAATGCTTTGCGCTCATTTGTCGTTTATAACCATTTATGATGCTTTCTTTTCCTCACCCGATCACAATTTCTTCTTTATATTTCATCAATTTTAACCCTTTATAGAAGCCAATCTAATTTAGCTTTACTATGAACTCAAACCTCCAGTGTTGATTGTCACAAGATCCGGAGATATACCGCAGTCTGTATGGCATAATCCAAACTGAGTTCGTGACCGTCATATAATATAAATTTTTGGAAACACCAGGAAGCTAATTCTTAGCGACGGTTTGCCACTCACTTCCCTGATAGCCATTTATGTATTTACCTCCCTTTGCAGCATTTCTCTTACTGAATTCTTAATACAGAGAGGTCATTTAGATATCTGTGAAAAAAATCGCTTTTCTGTGTTCACTGTAGATCACCCTGTTAGCAAGCCTTCTTATCTTACACATTTAATCTTGAAGTGTGATGATTACCCAGCATATCAGGTGTTGAATATATCAGTGAAAAACACAGCGAATGATTTTTTGGTACCATAACTTCCACATTCTCTATTCTAACTTAAGGCGTGTCTCCCTTTTCTGTAATTTATATAAAACGCAATTGTTTAAATAACGTGCTTCCCTTTATAGATGTTTATTTAATATCATATTAATTCAGACGGTAAGATAAAATGATATGATATTTCATATTTTATGCTAATCAACAATCCTTTATTTATGTAATAATGTGGTTCTTTTCAAAATGTTGGAATTTATGTTTCTTTAAAAAACATATTTAAAAAGGACATATTTAGATCTTTTTACTGACGTTCAATTGCTAGTGACCTTACCTGGAAAGATCCCAGGCAATTGCAATGATACAATTAACAGTAAGATCCACTGGTACAATGTCAGCCTCCTTTTGTCGATCTATAAGTTGTACACGCGACATTCCGGTAAAACCAGCCGCTAGTGGTCCTGTTGCTGCATTAAAGTTGTTAATCCATCCAGGAAAAGGATCCTTCCAGGATGGTCCAACTGTAATAAAAAAAATATTCTATAAATTACTAAAGTTCAAGACTTTACGTCGCTTACTATAATATTTATCATCAGTCATGGTTATCAACTACATAATCGTCTTTGTTTCACTAGTACGCCAGTTTCACCAAACTAGAAAAGTCCTCATAATATCAAACGTGAAAACTCAGCATCTCCAAATAAAAGAAAAGTACTCTAATATAATTTCTCTTCTTCCAAAGTAAGAGGGGGTGTAAATATCCAACTCTTCTCCATATACGTATTAGTATTAAAACCATTCAGTTTACTCCAGCCATGCCCAGAATTAATATAAAAATGAAATACTATTTACCATGTTCTCCTCCAATTTCAATATTGAAAGTTTTCTGCCTTTTTTAGGATTGTCAAAATGTTCTAACTGTGCTTTCTCTGCTTACGGACATTCGTAGTATTAACCCATTTAGGATTTTTGGTAACTTTTGTTACTATGCCGTAGTATCGTTTTTGACCGTTTATTTACGTTCTAAAACAGGTATTTAAGACTGTTTTTATATTAGGCAAGTCACGGATGGAACAAAGAACAACACAGATGCGTTCTGGAACCGGATGGTCAATTTGGCGCGCCAAGCCGGAGCGAAGGAGCGTGACTTTTTTACTTTTTTAAAAGGCAAATTTCAAAATTTCTTCATGCCTTTCCGTTCCACGTTATGAGATTGGAACTTTGCGTACGAATTGTGTATTACTTTGTGTACTTGTCAAATTTTTCTGAGATCCTTACGTGAAACTGGGGCCGGGCCCGACGGGCACAAGTGTTCCGAGGGATGATTTTTTCAGAAAAATTTTCGGTTTTCTCCCAATTTTTCCGCTTTAGGTACATGATACGAACATGTGAGTAGAACCGTTCGAAAGGGCTCGTTATATGGGAAAACGGACGTTTAAACCATAACTCTAGGCCAAACAGTAATGACGCAGTGGATTTTTATAATATGTATATATATGTATAATATGTATATATATGTATAATATGTATATATAATATGTATATGTAATATGTATGTATAATATGTATATATATGTTGTATATATATATATATAGAGAGAGAGAGCCTGAAATTAGATTTTCAACAAAATTTCCGACGTTTGTTCTCAAGATAAAAAATTGAAATTTTCCATACGTATTATGTACATAACAACGTAATGTAGGATAAATTCAAATCCCTATGTGAACCCAGCCCGCCAGAGGGGCACAAAAATTTCGATATTTTACAAAATCCCTCGTTTTTTTTCGATTATCCCCTTTCGGGTATGTGATACGTACAAGCGAGTGATATCCCATTGGAAAGTATGATCAATCCTGAAAAACGACGTGGGAACCATGATCCTACGATAAATGGTGAGGGAAGCAGTACTTGTTTGAGTGAAAGTCTAAAATTTACAAAAAAAAAAAAAAAAAAAACTGGAGATCCTAAAAGGGTTAATCCTATTTTATTAATCTGTCCTTGACTAAGCTCTGTACAATGCAGCATATATGTATGTCTTCTGAAGCAAAGATTTAAGAATGTTATTACTTTCTTAATTTTAAAGCAATAACTAGTCTGATCAAGATTTTGACCATTTCTAAACATATTAACTCTGAAGTACTCGCTCGGTTAAGAGACGAAAACGATATTGACGAAGAAATTAAATGTCGACTAAAAGCAGGTAATTCGTGTTATTATTAAGTTCAAAATGTCTTGTCGTCGCGAATTCTGTCGAGGAATGTGAAGCTTAAAATATATAAAATGACAATCATTCCTGTTGTGTTGTATGGTTGCGAAACCTGGTTCGTTTACTTTGAGAGAAGAACATAGACTGAAAGTATTTGAGAACAAGATCCTCAAGCGAATGTTCCGACCCAAGAGGAACGGGAACGGAGAATGGCGGAAACTTCAAACCGAGGAACTACATAATCTGTACGTTTAGCCAAACATTGTTAGTGTCATAAAGTCTAGGAGGTTTAGGTGGGCAGGTCATTAATCAGGATGGAAGAAAGTAGAAACGTTTTCAAAGTGTTAACTGAAAAAACGGCCATTAGAAAGACCTAAGCGCAAATGGGAGGACAATATTAAGATGAATCTCGCAGAACTAGGAATACCAAGTAGAAACTGGATTGAGTTTCCTAAGGATAGACGTCAGTAGAGAGTTTTGTGAAACAGCATTGAACCCTTGGTTTCCAAAGGTCATACATTTAGTTTCAGTAGTCGCTCGATTTTTTGTCAGGAATATTAGCGGGAGGAATTACTAGAGTTAATTTAGTGTTATTTTATTATATAGCCTAACTTTGTTAATATTTGTCTCACTGTTTCTAGAAATTATTGTATTTATGAATAATTTTAACATTTTTACACAAAATTTAGAAAAGATATTTAATTCAAAGTGTTTGTGTGAGAAAAACAACAAAATTGTTTAGTTTTTAGGTTTTTTTTCTTTTTCCGAAGCAATAAACGACCAAAACTATAAAATTTAGGTGTTAAGCAAGAAATGAACAATTCACCCGTTTCCTTTATCTTCAACATACAAGTCTCTAACTCTTGCACTAGAAAATAATTGTTGCCTCATCTTCTAGGCTTTGGGAGACTAAGTGCAATATTATGAGCACCCATGCGAATATTAAAAGTAAAAACGGAATTTTTCTATTCGAAATTACCTTTTGCTACATAATCTTTCCTCCAATACCATGTTCAATATCATGATCATCAACAGGTGTCAGTGATGCCTGATGTTACGAGCTCTCTGCTATTTCTTCTGGCCACTTTCAAGGGCGCCCATTAGGAAAGGCAAAGTGGGGCGCCCCCTAGAGGAAATTGTACTTCAGAATATCGAAAATCCAATAGAATTTTATATTAGTTACAGCAAAATTTGAAACTATTTTTGAAACGTCGCCTATACTTGCTCCTCCTTGAAAACCACAACATGGGCGTCCTTGGACACTTTCACTAACTTATGTCTCAGAGAACTGCAGTCGGTGGCAAATTTTCTTCACCTTCATCATTATTAACATCTGCAAAACCGTTTTCGTCAATTTCTTAACTCTTGACTACTTGACCACTCAAACTATACGCACAAACCTTTCGACGTTTTGGAACACTCATGACTGCGGAATACAGATGCAACTCCCAAATTCTTAGACAGAATGACAATGAGCTTTTCCTTTTACATTCGATCACACACTCAGGTCGTATAACTACAGTGGATAAAAATGTACACAGAGACCCATTGTGTTAACATTCCGAACTAACAGTAAGGAAGTTAGATCGGATTAGATTAATCCAGTAATGTTTCAGCCTGCCAAAATAATATTTAGTTTGTAATGCTTACAATCATTATAAGTTGTATTTAGTTTTTAACATGTGAATTTGTAAAATATTCAACATCTGTCACATCTAAAACATAATGCAAGTTTCCTTCCTCGTTAGCAATGTGTGGAACTCTTTTATGTTTATTTTAGATGTCTAATTTATCATCGATACATCAGACAGATAATTTTTTACGAGTCATTTAATTGAATATAAAAATTACGAAAAAATCAATCCTTTACATTACAAAGACAATTATATTTGCAAATACAAAAGAAGAAAGACCAATGCACGTTGGAGAATGGCGGGGAAGGAACGCAAGAGCTGCAGAAATGTCATCACGAAGGGTGACAGGCATGCACGAAACGCATATTGATACACTCTGTTTGCATGCAGTTCAGAACAAGTCCTCGTAGATATTCAGACACATGTCCTACTGCAACACAAGCTGACAAATGTTTCTATGTAGATATCAGTCGGTTGTTTGGCAAACAACTCATCGACTACATCCGGTTTCAATAAACATAGATGTTCGTTCAGTTTTACACATATATGAATACATAGGTCATATCTAATTATTCTTTTGTTCTAGTTTTAGAGTAGGACACTGCTGTCTTATTGTTGCTCCGAAACAGTAAAACAAATGTGGAACAATTTGAGCTGAGAAATAGCGCAGCAATTCAGAAAATCGGTAGGTAGATATGGATTAGAAGGAATTACCCTATTTGTTGAAGTATCAATCTGAATTTCCAATGTCTCTAAAGAAACGCCGCGAAAATTATAGAAATAGCTAATAACAGTATGTGAGAAGTGACTAAATAACATGGAGGATTGCAACGAAACTGTGTTTATAAACAATACACAAAAAATAAGCGAACAAGTACTTTTGTTTGTTTGTTTGTGCGGGAAAACTGTTGGAACCAAGGTCCCCTTCGAAAGAATAAATATAACCGTAGAAAAGCAGGAAAGAGTGGGCCGGAGCGAATGAAATTGTGCATATATATTGTATATATAAAATAAGTAATACATGTTTCACAATTGTCTCCACCCGATTTGCTTCAAATTTCGCATGTCAACTTTAAGCACAAAAACTTAATCGTATGTTATACTATTTCGGTAGGCGTCTTTAACTCTTAAAATGTTTTTCCACATAGACAAAAGCACATGTTGATTTATTTTCTTTTTTCTGTTGATGCGACAAATTTGAAGCAAATCCGAAGGCGACACTTGGGAAACACGAATTGCCTTATTTTAAATATGGAATACCCACAAAAAATTCCATTCATTTGGTCCACTGCTTGCATCCTGTGCTACTACGGACATATTTCGTTTTTTCGGAGGAGCCCTTGGCCCCAACATTGATTTTTCACAGAAGTTAAAAGCACGTGCTTTTTTTATTTCTTAGTATTTTCTATAAACAGAGTTCCCTTGCTATTTTCCATATCATTTAGGAATTTCTGACGTATACTTATTTGCACTTTTGATATTTTGTAATCAACAGTTTGGAAAGATCTGTGCCCCACCTAACCGTTTTTCTTTTTTCAGGATAATAGGAAACACTATTTCCTGATTTTACATCTGCAATATCTGTGCACAATTTCATTCACTTCCGTTCATTTCTTCTTGCCTTTCGAGCGTCAACTTTCAAATATTGGGTGGGGGCTCTTGCCACTAAGACCGCTTTTCAGCATAAATAAAAAATATTTTCCTTTATTTTTGCGTAATGTTCCTACACAAAGTTTCGTTGCAATTCACCATGTCATTTACAAAATTCCGACATACTGTTAGTAGCACTTTTGATATTTCTTGATCGAAGGTTTGGAGGAGTCCGTGCCCCACGCAACCTTTTTTTTTTTTTTTTTTTAGGAAAATACGAAATACGAATTCCCTTATTTTACGTCTACACTATCTGTGCACAATTTCATTAACTTCGGTCCACTTCTTCTTGCCTTTTGGGCATCAACTTTCAAATATTGGGTGAGGGCTTTTGTCTCCTAAAACCGTTTTTCCGCAGAAAATAGAAAACATGTATTCGTTTATTTCATGTATCCTCCTGAGACCGGCATATTGAATATTGTCTGTAATCTCTAAATTTCGGGTTTAACTAAACCTGTACAACATATCTAAAGAGTAACAAAGTTTATTTTTATCGTTACTTTCAACATGTGAATGAACAGCTGTGGTTGCTCTAAGAACCATTAGTATTAAATGTATATGAAACATACGCATACTTACAAATAGATCAGTATGAATACTGATTCTTAATTGAAAAGAGTGTAGTATTTTATTGTTATACAATACATCGCTAATGGAAGTGTCACCATTGATCTCAGCGATCGCCAAAGCTATGGATTTGACACTAATATCGGTCATTTTGGATTAGTTTTGTATGTTTCATTAAACGCTTCCCCCCAGCCCCCTGGCTAGGATTTTGATAATAACCCATCGCCTTGGTCTGGGGTCTGAACGAAGGTATCCGTGACCAAATTTAGGTCACTCTCGATCAACTTGTATAGTCCCCAGGCCAGTCCCGGTAAACGCCCCCCTGAGACCACCTGGTTCGAATTTTTTTTAAAAAAAACTTCGTCTTGGTCTGGAGCCTGGACCAAGGTACACCTGAGCAAAATTTGGCAACTCTCGGTCCACTCGTCTGATCCCCAGGCCGCACACAAGCAGACAGATAAACAAACAAACAAACTCTTTATTTTATTTATATTAGATATTAGATACAGTGAATTTCTAATTTGATAGAAAGGTAACGTTTTATGATACATGAAACAATCGGCATTGAAAGTTTTTTAAAATAATTGTCAATGTTTTTGAATGTGTGAAACTTTTTGAAACAGTTTTCCTTTTTTGTTCAACACAAAAATACACAACGCTCCATGCAGTGTTTCTTATTCTACTTTTACATTTGGGCATGCGAGATCTATTGTTAGAGTTTCTCATTTGGTCAAACTCTGGAATGTGACATCCTCAAAGTCTCTCATCCACTTCGCGCAATGGCAGCGTGAAAGAACGACGTTGAGGCTGTTCTTCATGTTTGCTGATTTCAACCATGGGCCACACCTTCCAAAATGTATCTGTTTTACCTCTTCTGAAAATTTAGAGTCATTTACTACCGTCAATCTTCTCCGAAGTGTAAAGAACCCTTCTCTTGTCATTATATTGTCAATTTTGGTACACGAAGTCCTTTTCTTTAATACATATGTAACTGTGGAAAAGATGTACCGCAAACCACAGATATTAGATGCCTTACTTCTTCTGGTGAAACATACAAAGATATTCCACACACTTGTATATTTGTAATATTAGTCATGTCGGCTTCTAAAGTATAACAATCATCACCAAAATATTGTTCAAAGTATTCAAGGGGTGTTGGCACTTCATTCATGTCCGGAAGATTTTCACAAACGTATTCGGAAATAATGGATCAAAATTCAACTTCTTCTTCACAACAATCGGCGAATATTCTTTAAAGTAGTTTCCGACAACTCACTATCACTCTTGCTGTAACTATCACTATCGGTAATCTGGTATTCATCACTTGTTAATTCTGAAATATCTTCATCACTATCAGGTGCATTAGATCAGCATTAATCTCTTCCTTTTCAAGACATTTTTGTTTTTTCAGCTTTCCCCTCGGAAGCTGGTATTGGTTGTCCGATCCCGAGCCAGATGCATCTTCTTCCGAAACAAAAACACAAAGAAATCATTTTTTATTACTATCTCCAAAAATATCTGCTTGAAGTAATATGTATGGTGCCTTTTGTGACAACAGTTTCTCCAGCTCTTTCCAAAAAATAATATGTAAAGATGTTGAGGCCTGTAATGTAAATAGTTCCTTAACACACCTGAACCTGTGATTTCGTGCATCTGCAATATTAATAGACAGGAAACAATAAACGGGGCAGTGGCTGAAAAATATGACAAAATTGTTTATCAATTTACGCTCAGCACGGTTTGTTATATTACTGTTACGAAATATCAGCTGCAACAAAACACACTGCCAGTCAAAAATGTATACCTCTTAGAACAAAAATGTACTTAATAGTATGATCAAAAGAGTACTCCGCAAGCTGGAATCTCTAAAGGGTACGATCGATTATAAATTACTATTTAGCACGTCTACATGCTTCTCCACTCGTACTAAATTCAGATCAGTTAACACATACACAAATGGCTTTGAAACACATGTCCAACCATCCTGACAGCCTTCATAGGGTTTCTCCTTATTTTGTTTAGGCGGATACTGTAATGGCACCTTAGTAAAAGTACTTCCAAAATTCTAGCCCTTCAATAACCTGGCCAGAGCTATAGGTGCCTAATGGTTAAACACAAGAATTCTTGTGCGATTAAAACAAAAAATAGGGGCAGACTCCGTAGCCCCCTGCCTATACGCCAGCCTAACAACTCTGAAGGGTAACACTAATGACACTGTATGTTATATCCAAAACCAGCAAAAAGATATATTTGGCAAGCTTTCATATTTTCAACTTAAATTTTATGGAAGAGCATAATTCATCTTTCAAAATAAGGATTTCTTTTATGTTTGTAATAGTGGATTTTCATCTACTGGTTACACCAGTAACCGTAGTTAAAATCTTATTATTACGTGGAAATACGATGGGTAACCAAAATGTGTTCTCCACCTTTTTACTCAGTGCGCTTTTAGTCTTTGAAAATATACTATTTTGTCACGAAACGCTTTACGTATCAAATAAAAGGAACGTAACTTACTTTGAGAACGCATTTTGGCGGCAACAACAAGCTTTCCCTCCATTCATACGTAGTGTTATCTGAGACTCACTTTAATGTAAACAAATCACGCATATAGGCGATTTAACATATTTGGGAGAGTAATTTTGTGGTTTTTGGCGTTTCATCGCGCCTCTACCGCTGGTAGAACGTTAGTGGTGTAATCTTCAAAACGAAAGTGGGGCCACAGCATATCGTCGCTACAGGGCATCCAATTTTTTCGGAAGATCGCTAGTTGCCCTTCGCTGGTCCACCGACGCTTTTGATACGGGATACCTTGAGTTTTAGGTTGCTTACATTATCATTTTTCTCCTTCTACATTACACAAAAACAAAACTTTCATACAAAATAACGTAATAATCAGAATATTAATAAAAGGTATGTTTGAGTGCGCGGGGCAGACATCACGTGTTCGCGGGCTAACGGTTAAACATTTTGATTTCTCCAATATCGAGTAGACTGATGTAATGTTGAACTCGACAATCTGCAATCTATATTAATGGATCGTCAAAGAATATAGAGAAATGCCAGAAGAGTTACATATAACCGTCTCCTTTAGCCTAGCTGGCATGACCGTGATACTAAAAACTTAAAGATTTCATTTCATTTAAATTCCGAAGAGATATGTTTAAACTGTAGTTTCACGTAACGTTTAGTCTCGATGCTCAAGCAGGGCGTTAACTTCCTCATATCTAAACGCTGCAACAACATCGATTAATACTACTTGTATCATTTATTTTCAACAATTTAATTTGACAATTTAGATTTCAATTCTCTTGACTATTGTTTCTACATAACACTTTATATTTTATTACAACCGAAATATGAACTTGACAACATTGGAATTGTAAAAGTATGCAATTTGCTTAAGTCACTTATGCCAAGTTTATCATCACTTAATTAACAGCGATGTCATAGAGTAGGGGGATAAGCGTTGGGATCACATCCCGGTGGTCCTTGGTTCGATTACTGTTGGATAATTAAAGAAAAGTTTTATCATTTTAAATATTGGTACTTCGAACATAAGGTATCATGGAAAAAATTCAATTTCTCTCGTGCTTAGTCTTGAGGCAACTTTCTTCAGTGCACTCGCAATAGAACAGTGACCAACGAAAGACAACTACAAGATGCCATCAGCCGTATCAACATCGATTCGTACTGTCTGGGAAGTAACATGTTCAGAGAACAATATTGATGAATACGTAAAGCATACCGTTAGTATGGGTCAAAAATACCACTGATCAAAAACAAAGCTTTTTTTCTCCCAACAATTTCTTATGTTTCTACTACTTCTACTACTACCACTACTGCTAGAAATATTAATGTTTAAAGCAATTTAGCATTTCAGATATGTTCCTTACCAACAAAGTGACTTGAAATTGAATAATCAAAAAATTCATATAATATAAAATATGTTGGGGCGATGGGATTCGAAACCAGGTCTATGCCATACAAATTTCATTCTCTGCCAATCTTTTTTTCTCTTTTTAATAAAATGCGCCCCAAACGTGGTATTCTTCGTCAGTGGAACCTCAAGACCTTCCGACTTTTCCAAACACGACAGGGACACGAGCACAGAAATATCGAGGGCAGATAAAATTCAGAACTTGCTCTTCAGAGAGGTTCGAACCCCCGATGGGCTTCACTTTAATTGTCAGTAATCTGCCACGAATTCCTCATACAAAGAAACTAAACCAGTAGTTACGAATGCAGAACAGAGTTAGTAGTAAGAAAAAACAGAATTTTTGACACGTGCTGATAGAATTCAGGGAATGAGAATATAACGTTTGCCGTCTTTTCTTCTTCGTAAATTAGAAGTTAAAGTGAGCAAGAATAGTAATGTAAATCGGGACCATCGTTAAGAACGATGAGGCAGTCTTAACTTGAACAACGTTTTGTGATATTTTCCTTGTTAACAAAGGTCTATATCACTTGTTTTTGAGTTAAAGAAAGAAATCTCGAGTAAGTCATTGCGACACTCACATGAAAAACGTCTCCTTATACGAGCATTTGTATCTTGTTTATTTTCTTAGATGTAACAATTTTAACTAGCTAAAAGTTTGAGTGAAAGCTGAAGTAACGCAGTAGGTAAATAGTTAGCGCATTGAACTTCTATTCGGCGGACCCGGTTTCAAATCCCGGCCAGGTTGAAGCTTTTTCAAATGTTTTAATTTCAATTTCAATGTATAACCAGTGTGACAAGCAAAATCTTCTCTCCAGAAAAAAAATATGTTGGAATGAGAAGAATTGGAGAAGTTTTGTCAATGGAGGCAATCATTTACAAACTTATTTCCAGCAGTTGTTCTAGATTTGATATTTTCATCTACTTTCAAGCATTTTCTGATTCATTCGTGGTCAGTGTTTTCATTTCTTTAAACATATAATATATAATGAAATAATACCTTACATACACAGCAATATTGAAACTAATATACATTGTTCATTGGAAAACATGCTCTGTACCATAGAGATTCATCTCATAATGGAGAAATGTTTCGTGTGTCATCTATTTACAATTTTACTTGCATAAATACATCACTCAGTCAGTGTGCTGTCAGTGCGAAGAAATGTTACATGTAAGTTGGGTTGCATCTGTTCAGGCGTTCTACAAACTGCAAATTATTTGGACCCCAAGTAATGGAATTAGAGCAGTTAGAGGGAGATACTTTTGCTGGTGGCTATACATTCATACACTCTGAAAGGAATTTGATGAAATTAACATTTGGAGAAGTTTGTCACAAATGAGGCTATGCATAAAGTTGCAGATCACAGCTCAAGATGGCAGATAGTCAGCTTACATGAACTGGAAATCTATAGTTTGGTCAAGCGAATTGCGCGTTGTCTGCATTTCAATGACAGCACGCGTCGAGTGGATCAACATTCAAATAAAAATGCAAATTCACCTCTATAATGATGAGGTGTTATGTCAAGCTGTAACAAGTTCAGTAGGGGCGAATGCTATGGGCGTTTTGTTCTACTATGACATGAGGTTATTGACAAAGTCGAATATGAAAGAGTGCAATGTTTAGCTGAGTTTGGTCAGTGAGCAGTTTTTTCATTTTTTTCAAACAATTTGCTCTCATTATGAATGTACAGTTAATATTTCCATGTTCCAAGTCACAACTGTCGTGTCGTACTTTAGAAAGTGTTTGCACATGGACTGCATTCTCTTATTTTCGAGTTCATGGTGAAATTCAATTAAAATCTGTGGAAATATTTGGAACAGTGAGTGAAGTGCGTAAATAGGCACCCTTCTACTTTGCTGGAATTAAGATATTTTTATGAAATGCGAAGGGACAGACCTGAAACAGAATCTGGTGGAAATCTAGAACACAGTTTCCCTATTAGACACGTTCTGTGCACCATAACCAATCTTTTGTTCACTATGCTAATGACTAAACACATAGGGCCTTATGCAAAGACGTTCTGACGTGTGATTAGTGCCATACTAAAGGGTTCGACTAACATATGTTTGCTGCAGTAGTCAAGTCTTTAGTATGATACTAGTCGTACGTCAAAACGACTCTGCATAAGGCGGATAATTGTTAAAAGTAACATTGGAATATCATATTCTATGCTTTTATTTTTCATGTATTAAAGTTTGAACAGACATAGTTTAATATATACTTAATGTAACATACTTACCGATAGAAGGTCTAAAGATTGAAACCGGAAGAATCTTTGAGTATGAGTGAACAACATGTTCTGCTATACATTTAGAAAAATTATAGGCATTTTGCCCACCAACTAGCAGCCTGGAAAAATAATTGAATGGAACACAATATATTACAGATATACAATACACAATATATTACAGATAGATACACAATATATTTCTGATATTATTTTTCTAGGAAGGTATATCTTGTACAGAATAATTCAAATGTATTAGTCATTAATTAATAATTTGAGGGAGGGACGTTATTATTATTGTCAGGTATGTATTATGAACGTTGCGGGACATTTGAAACTGGACATTAAATTCATCTTCCATCAGTAACATACTGGCATAATAATAGACGAATTGAACATTTTCTAAAAATAAAACTAAATCTTTAATGTATGCGTTTCTAATGGATAAAATGCCGCTATTTTGTTTTAGGTAGGGTACTCCCGTTATTTTCCATATTTCCACTTCAGAAATAATTCTACACTCATGGACTTTCATTAACTTCTGTCTTCACCCCACTACGTAAACGTTGAACTGTATTTAAATTTATTTTATCTGCTATATTGATTCTCCGCTGTAGTTATGCAACCATACGGAACTTGACAAAAAATGTCCTTCGCCATACTTATTCTTTTCGAGACTTCAATATCCTGCCAAGAAATTTATTGTTCACTGGAACGTTGTTCAACGTGTCAGGAATTAGATCCTCATTTCGAAACAGAATATTTAAGGATTGTTTATTTCACCTGGAGGAATACCATGGGTCGACTTTAAAATACATTGAATCATGCATTTCTACATATAGCAGAGTATACGTTTCAGACGATAACCTTTCACCTCTGCTGTATGGCAATAGCTTTGGAGTTATATTTGTAAAACAAAATAATTCTGGGGAACTTTTTACTGGGGAACTTTTTCTTGTTTCTACGAGTAGAATCACGTCCCAAGCGTTATGTACATAAATGCAGAGGTTGTTTTGCGTATATGTGATCAAATTGCAGTTATCAATCATATACTAAAGACTATAATGGCACACACGAAAGATGGGATTTGTTTGTTCAAAAGGCCTGGCAACATGACTTTTATTACAGGATGCTCCATTCCGGAACTACAACATGAATTTTCCCTTCCTCTTTCACAGCTTTTCATAGTCCCCTGACAGTTATCACACGCTTGTTGCCCAAAGTCTTTTAAAACAGTCCAAATTCACAAACACGTATATTGCACTTGCAAATGGAGACACTCCTGTTATCTTATTCAAAATATATGCCCTGTTTTAGAGTAGCCTCCTTCATATGCTAGTATAATATGAGGGACAATTTCTTGATATATGCGTACTATGTTCATCTCGTTTCCATAAATTTCTGGTAGCTCTTACAATCTCAGAATTCGGCCTCAAAATCTTCTGCTGGTAACAGTAGGTGCTGATTTTGATGTTTTTCTTCGTTCTGTGAATCTTCAGTTATCCACTGATACTGTACATGATGACTTTTGTATTGATGCAATTGGAAAGGTATACCCACACCGCTTCATTGTAGCAATATATTATCATCTTTGATCTACAGATGCCGTACGTATAGCTTTGAATAATATAAATTCCTACAACTACTTTTTTGTAACATTTCTTGGAATTTTTGTGTCGTTCCTTTTTTCGGAACACTTCACCCTTTATCGCGTGGCTCTGTGTTGTTCGGCTGAAATTTAGTGTACGATTAGCGACTAGGAAATATGAAGTACGGGTGTTCAATTTGAGGTGAGATCCAAACCATATGAGAAACTTATCCTGGAAGCAAACCTGGGCCTTTCTTACGTTCATCCAAGTTAACCCTTTTCCCTAGCCGTATGTACTGTATGTCACATACTTTTTATACTTCTAGATTTATGCAAGAAATCGTGATAAGTATATTTAAAACCATGAGGAAATAAGGTGACTTTGTATCATTAGCATGAACGTAAAATGATTTTCTTCCTTCTAGCGGCTTATTTTCCATTCCAACTCTAGCTTTATTTCTTGACACGTCTCCGTATTTCAAATAATTGTGACTTCCAGGTTTCTAGAATTGTCAATGATGTTATTTTCTTCTTAAAACCTCTGTACGTGACTAGAATCTACACTGGTTCCTTATAACTTTGATTCCAATATGTCGGAAACCTTCTCTTTGTCATCTTAATTAGTACTTTAAGGGCCTCATACACTCTCAGTTTTAACTAATCAGCCAACTGAGCTAAAAACTGACTTAACCGATCGTAAAATGAACTAAACTGATAGTGTGTAGAGTACTGTCAGTTAATCGACTTCAGTCCTTCCTTCACTTTCTTCAGTTCAGTTTCACCAGATGTTCTGTTGCAGTGGACATTCTAGGCTGAGCAGTTTCCTGGACAATTAGAAGCATAAGTTCCTTGATATATCAAAGCTTTGGAAAGTACACTTCCTCACCTCCAGTCCCCAATTTCTAGAATCCCTTACCTTTCCGCAGTTCCTTCCTAAATGCCGACCGTAGTTTGTTCATTTTTTAAATAACAGTATCGCGAGTCGACTGAGGTTTCAGCTCTTTTAATTTTGTAAATAACAAGTCATACACCATCCCTCTTTTATACCTATTCGCATAGTGCACATGTTGCTTGTCCGAAAGTTCGGGATAAGCACGGTAGGCTTCAATAAAAGCCAGCAATTCCTCTCTCTTTACTAGCCACAATGACGGCAAGACCTGAAAAGAGAGAACTGTTCGTTTCCTTCAGTTAACAGAACAGTTATCGTAGTTTGTGTAATTCAAAATAACCGTTCTTCAATCCAAATAACCTCATGAAGAACGGACTGAACTAAATGAACTCCTTCAGTTCACACAGTACTTCCTCCAGACGTCACGATCGTGTTCTTCTTTAATTAAACTGATAGTGCATGGGCCCTTTTATATTGTGTCCCACTAACTAACTAACTCTATAACCTATGAAACCCAGAGGTGAAATTTACATAAGCTCTCCACTGACTTCTATCCTTAGCCAACTGGATCAAGTTTCTACTGTGTGTTCCTAATTCTTTGAGATCCATCTTAATATTGCCCTCCCATCTGGGCCTAGGTCTTCCTAATGGTCGTTTTCCGGTTGCTCTTCCAGTTAAGATTTTGAAAGTGTTTTTACTTTCTTCCATACTGGCTACATGACCTGCCCCCTGAGCCTCCTAAACTTGATGACCCTAACAATATTAGACAGACCGTATAAATTATGTAGTTCCTCGTTATGAAGTTCCCGCCATTCACCATTCCCGTTCCTCTTGGATCCGAATATTCATCTGAGGATCTTGTTCTCAAACACTTTCAGTCTGTGCCCTTCCCTCAGAGTAAGCGCCCATGTTTCGCAAGCAATTAAACAACAGGTATGATTAACGTTTTATATATTTTAAGCTTCAAATTTCTCGACAGAATTCGCGACGACAAGAGATTTTAAATTGAATAATAACACGAATTCCGTGTTTTTAGTCGATATTTTATATCTTAGAGAATATGGTTTTCGTTTGTTAATATTAATCCTAGATATTTGAAAGTATTCACTTTATCAAAAGTATTATTTATAATATTTTAACGCATCCATAATTTGCTGTATTACGGTCCCGACGCACTTCCATGTATTTAGTTTTCTCTGCATTTACTTCTAAACCCATGTCCCTGTAGGCGTTTAATAAGATCTCTGCATTTCTTTCTATTGTTCTCCTATCATCCCCTATTAAATTTACATCATCAGCATATGCCATAACCTGGTGAATACCGTTCAACTCTAGGCCCTGGTTGCTATCTTTGATTTTCCTTATAGTGTATTCCAGAGGAAAGTGTAATAATAATGGCGACAACGCATCTCCTTGTTCCTGGCCGTTCTCAACGTGAAAGCTCGTAGACAAAAAAAATTCCTACCCGGACTTTACTTTGGGATTCATTTAAACATATCTTAATTAACTTAATTAGCTTTTTCGGTATTCCAAATTCTGTAAGAATGTTGTACAATGCTTCTCTTCTAACCGAGTCGTGAGCTGTCTAAAATCAATAAATAGTTGATGTACCGGGGTATTGTATTCCCACTTCCTTTCGAGTATTTGCCGAATGGTAAATATTTGGTCGATAGTTGAACGATTTCGTCAAAATCCGCACTGATAATCTCCAACAATTTCATCTGCGTATGGGATTAATCTCTCTAATAGAATGTTTGAGAGGATTTTACAGGATGTTGACAGAAGAGAAATGCCTCGATAGTTATTACTATCGATCTTGTCATATTTCTTGTGAATTGGAACAATGATTGATTCTTTTTACTCTACTTGCAATTTTTCCTTGTTCTAGATAAGAAGGATGAGTTTGTGCATCTTGTTCTACACGTTTTTGCCTCCAGCTAAAATTAACTCGGCCGGAATTTCGTCTACTCCCGGAGGTTTGTGTTTCTTTAATTTCTTTATAAGCATTTCTACTTCTATTCGTTTAGGTTCTGAGATATGCTGTTCTACGGTGTGCATTTTCCTTTCTTCACACACATTAATTTTTTGCTCCGTGGTAAGCAATTCATCAAAGAAATCTTTCCATCTATTTAAGATGCAATTTCTGTCTGTGAGAACTGTTCTGTCAGCTTTCTTAATATATAGGTACGACATTGATTGCCTTTCTTAAATTCGTTGATCCTCTTATACATACATGTCTTGTATGTTTATATTTTTACTGTTATCTTGAAGTTCCTTAATTTTAGCTTACAAAAAATCGCGTTACTTTGTTCTAAACTTCTTGGAAGTTTCTCTCCTGATGTCTACGAAATTTTGTGTAGTTATTTCATTCGGATTTTGTAGCCAACTAATTTTGCGTGTTTTCTTTTCTTCACTAGTTGAATGCATTCCTGGTCGAACCATGGTTTGTTCCTACGTATCCCCGCGTGTCCTATTTTTTCGTTTGCTGCAATTTTAATGCTATCTCCAATTTCAATCCAAGTATCCTTAACACTAATGCACTCCGAATCTTCTAAAACCGAGAATATATTCGAAACTTCAATTTGGTATTCTTCTCTTATCTAGATCTCTTCTTTAAATTAAATATCTCCGTTTTTAGACACTGAATATTTCCTTTATTTAATTATAACCTCTTACTTATTATCGCTCTTACCAGGAAGTGATCAGTAACAAAATCAGCTTCTCTAAACGACCGAACATCAATTATGCTAGATTGTCTTCTTCTATCTACTAAAACTACTATCTACTATCTATGATCTATTTGATTGTGTTTTTCCGTCTAGTAAGGTCTAAGTATCTTTATAATGTTTTTGGATGTTGCAAAGTTCACGAGTCTAACACCGTTGTCATTACATTCCTTATGCAGACTTTCATTCCCTATAATCGGTTTGAAAATATCCTCTCCTTCTACCTTCGCATTGAAGTCCCTTAATAGAATTTTCATATGACATTGCCGTAGTTGGTCAAATATCCGTTCCACTTCTTCGTAAAAACTGTTTTTTATATCGTCATCCTTATCCTATGTTGGGACATGCATATTTAAAACAATTATATCGCACCACTAACCCTTAAGAGTAATAAGAGAAAGTCTATCATTAACAAATTCAGCCCGCTTAATTGCTACTATTATTCGTTGTGAACGAAAAATCCTGTTCTTAATTGGTGATTTTTATTGCTTTCCCCGTAAACGAATGGAAAAGTTCCGGAATTCACAGTTCCGTTTCCTTCCCACCTAACTTCCTGAACTCCTACTAGGTCCATCCTCCTTTGGCGCTGGAGATCCGAATTCGATTCCCGGCGGGAGCTTATGTGGTTCGGATTCCACCTTAATCAGTAGGTTCATGTCTCATATAGCCTCGCTGCTTAACGGGACGCTAAATTCAAAACTCAACTCAACTAGGTCCATCCTGTATTTCTCGAACTCATTCGTTAATGATTTTAACAGGCCTGCCCTATAAAGACTTCTAATATTGTATGTTCCAAATCTCATGTCCATTTTATTTTGCTGAGGTCGTGCCAAGTTATCAGTCCTGGTCCGAGGCTTCTATAAAAGCTTCTGAATAAGTGTTTTTTTTACAGTATAAGGTTGTTAGCCTCACCCAAACCCCCAAGCTGGAGGGTCACTCCTTGTCGTCGGTTCGAGACTGCTTATTCAGTATATTCGCAGCTAACCTCTATATCTAAAGGCCTCCTCCTCGATCTGCAACCTGAGGATGCGCTATGTCGTGGTGACAGGAACCCACATGCAAAGATGTGTCAAACATAATATTAAAATATATTGAGTTTAGTTGTTTTGGGCTTAACGTCTCTTTCAGTAGCGAGGCTATATGAGACGGGACCTACTGATTAACGTGAAATCCGAATCACATGAGCTCCCGGCAGGAATAGAACCGGGTCTCCCATACCAAAGGTGCATATGCTAACTGGCTAACGACTAAGGTGCTCTTAAATAGATTACTTCTCTAAAGTTACAAAGGTATGGTGACTCAATGTTGGGGCGTTTACCTCTGGTACTTTAGGTCTATCTCAGCACGCATCAGGTGAGATTTGTGGTTGATATAAACCATGTGTGTGAATTTTTCTCGGGGATCTGTTTACTCTCATTTTGGTCAGTCTACCCTTTCATTTATTCTCATCATCACCGTCTCCTTTAGCCTACATGGTATAACCATCGGATGTAAAACTGGAAGATTACATTTTTTCTAAAGTTTCAAATGTATGAGTTAACCGGCATCTTCGATTACTAATGGAAATTATTGTCATTCAGATGGAATATTAAACTGCAATTTCACGTCTTTGTAGTTTGAAAATCTATCTGTAAAATATCAAACAAATGGAATTTTTTTCTCTGGTAGAACTGAGGTGGACAAATATTTTAATCTTACCTCGACATTTCTTTATCCATCTCAGTACTGTTCATTCTAAATACCATTTCTTCCACTTCCTCCAGTGAAATTTTCAGTGGATACAAAACTTCATCTATCGTACACCTGTCGCAGTTAGAATAAGCAGTCGACACATGAACAAATGCCTAAAAAATAATGTAAATAATACAGTAAGATGTTAAGTTGTCAGTAAATCTAAATGTTTATTCATATCAATCAAAGAAAATAAGAGTTTTAGATAATATATAGCGGAACGACTTGAATTTGATAACATCAGAATTACTTAAGTTGAATCGTCAGTTGTAGAAACTATATGAAAGTGTGATATTTGCAAATTAACAAACAACAATTTTTAAAAATAATTCATTTGGAAGGTTGTGTAAAACATCTGCGAAAACTTTCAGGCCTTTATCTAACTCACGAGAATTTGGTTAACATACTGTACATTGGACAGCCAGAACATAGAGAAAAATATGAAGATACCACGTTCAATTTTAGTCTCCTTTGATATTTTTTAAATATTATGCAGATGTACGTAGACAAATTGTTCTGTATAAAGCACATAAAACCAAAACCTTTCGTATAAATTGCGGAGCGCCTCAGGAACCTAATATTGGGCTTCTTTTTGATCATTTATTAATGATCTGCCATGTTATATTCATAAATCTCATAAAGTACTCTTTGCAGATTATTTTAAAATATCCGTAAATGTGAAATCTATATATGAGTGTCTGAACTTGCAACAGGATCTGACTAATATACTAAAATGGTGTACTAGTAACAGACTTGAAGTACATATTAATACGTGCAAAACCATGACATACAACAGACGTGAAAAAACGTTTCACTTAATTGATCAATGGAACAAGTTTGGAAAAATAGATACTATTAAAGATCTAGGTATATATTTGACAAAAAATACTTTTCGTATAATGTAGTGAATATCATCAATGACGCTTATAGAAACACCAAAGAATTTACGAATAATAACTCTGAAAACGCTTTACTTTTCTTACGTAAGATCTAAACACTGAGTTTTTGGAACACCTGTGAAATCACATAGTCAAAAATTCGAGCAGATACAAGCACATTCTTACGTTTTCTTACATACAAAAGAACCGAATTTTACAATTTACTTGGTAACTTTACACGTCATACACTTGAACAAAGATGGAAGTTGAAGGACCTCATTTTCTTACACAGACATCTGCACAACAAAATAGACTGTACAGACATAGTTACACAGATATTGATCCAGTTCCATCCTTCAAAACAGCCACGGAAAATAGTGGCCTGTTCTACTGCAGGAAGGCACTTACAAATGCACAAGATATGTCACCTACATGGTGAATTTGTGTTACATACAATAAAAGCAGCAAAAGTTATAAAGATGTACATATATTTAATTGTTCTATAAAGTTATTCAAAAAAGTAATACTGAATATTTTGTAAAGTGTCAAAGAAAATTTATTTGTTTAATTTAATATTCTATATTCAAGTATATCAGTATCATTACAATTTAATATTTTGAATTCAACTATTAGTATCATTATAATTTAGCATTATATATTCAAGTATTATGCGTAGGTACTGTAATTTTGCAGTAACCCTTGTTTTGTCGATGAATAAATAACTAATACGCTCCTTTGTGTGTCCGCCACATAAACACGATCCGGGGTTTAGAATAAGATGAACGATGACTCATCAGACCATATGACAAGTTTCCAGACTTCAGCAGTCAGTGTTACATGCTCGCGGGATCATTGAGTCAAGCTCCAGTCCATTATCATTGATTTCCAATTCATAATAATCAAATCCAATATTATTGATTTCGTCCTGCAATTAGATTCTGTATGACCGTGTCACGTAACTGATGAACTGTGATTATCTACGCGGGCTATTGCACTTATTACTTGAGTTCGTCCGTCACTTGAATTTCAGAAGCACGACGGTTCTGAGTAACAAACCGTTTCAATACTTAACAGGACCTAACATTAATGGTTTACTTCTGATTACAGTTTCTCTTTACTTAGGTGATTTCGCCGTAAATTTTATATGCCATTATCACTTTGGACACAGTCCCGTGTGATACATTCAACAAACTTCTCACTTTTGTCACGCCTACAGCACATAACCAAGTGCAAACTACTTGTCCTTTTTGGAAATAAGAGATTTTTCCCATTTTATTTTATCACCGTTTGCTCGGTTTAGTGCACACTGCCATTAAATGAGTAAGTGTTTCTAAAGGTAAATCTTCTCACACAAACGGGAAAGTAATTGGATGTTTGAACTATTGGAAATAATTGGAAAGTAGGTGTATATTTCAATGTCTTTTCTCCTATTTTCTTATACTCTGCTAATACATTCACCCGAAACTGGTCAGGTTATTTTAAAGAAGTCATTACAAGTACTATTAACTAGCTAATTTCGTGAATAGGTCTTCTCGGGCTAGCAGCCAGGTAAATACTGTGATATCTTGCAACGTTTCGAGGGCTGACATCGTCCTCATCTTCAGGCGAATATGATGGTGCAATGGAGTGTATGGAATATATATGTATGGTATATATATGTATATCATGTATGTATGATTGGACTCTTCTGATTGGTGGTTGAAATGGCGGCTTCTGATTGGTGCTTGAAATGGCGGGATATGATTGGTGTCCATGTTTTACTCAGTTGGAATCCTGTGTCTCTGTTAAGGTTCGTTTTTTCTTGTGTGATTGCAACGGTTTCTTTTATCCTCCTGTCCCAAACTCTTGAGCATTTTGCTATTATTTCGGCATCTGTGAACAAAATCTTATGTTGCTGTTTGATGCTATGTTCAGCCTGTCTTGATTTTTCTGGTTGGTTTAGTCTGATGTAACTGTTGTGTTCTTTGCATCTGGCTTCAATGGTTCGTCCTGTTTGTCCAATATATGACTTACCACATTCACATGGAATGCGGTCAACTCCAGGAGTTCGGAGGCCCAGATCGTCTTTGGTTGATCGTATTAAGTTTTTTTTTATTTTTACTGGAGGTTTGTGTATTGTCCTGATGTTGCACCTGGCAAATAGTCTGTTGAGCTTTCCAGAAGTGTTCCCGGTGTATGGGAGGCAGATTGTGTTCTTCCGTTCTTCATTCACGGTTTGTTCTGCACTTTTGTCCTTGTTGCCAGTGTCCTTCGTTCTGGTCTTTTCAGGGCCATATTTATGTCTCGCATTGAGTATCCATTCTGTAGCATGGTGCTGCGAAGGTGATCGAGTTCCTCTATTAAACAATCCTTGTCGGAGATGGAGAATGCTCTACGTGCTAAAGTGTTGAGAACTCCAAGCCGTTGAGCTTTGTGATGGAAACTATTTGCGTTCAGATATAAATCTGTATGTGTTGGTTTCCTGTATACCCTATGGCCTAGGCTGCCATCTGGTCTTCTCTATATGGAGATGTCAAGAAATGGTAGACGTCCATCTTGTTCAACTTCCATCGTGAATTTAATATTCGGATGCTGGTTATTGAGATGCTGCAGGAATTCCTGTAAGGAGTCGCGTCCATGTGGCCAGATGGTGAAGGTGTCATCAACATATCTATAGAAATGTGTGGGTGCAAATGGTGCTTTCTTCAGTGCTTCATGTTCAAAGTGCTCCATATAAAAATTGGCTACTGCAGGTGGAGAGATCTTCATCGTCTTCAGGTTTTTTACAAACTCTGTTGAGTTTTTCACATGGTGTTCACACTTGCCCATGTATGGTTGGAGTAATGTTGTAAGATACTTGGCCAAAGAGTAGGTTGGGCTTCCTATTGCACTAACAATTGGTCTCGGGGGTATCCCTGCTTTATGTATTTTTGGTAAGCCATATAGTCTCGGAGGTATGCTGCAGTGTGGTGTAAGTTAATTGCGTGTATCTTCGTCCAGTCCCGACTTCTTTAGTAGTGAGGCTGTTCTTCTTTCTACTGCAGATGTTAAATCTCGTGACAAGGTGCTATATGCTGGATCTCGAAGTAACTGTGAAATCTTCTCTTGATAGACATCTGTGGGAAGCACTACAGTGATGTTTCCTTTGTCAGCTGGTAGAATAGTGATACTTGCGTCTTCTCTTAATGCTTTAAGTGCGATCCATTCGGCTTTGCTAATGTTTGGTCTGGGCATGACGGCTCTTTTCAGGACCACGCTGGATTCCTGACGGATTTCATCTGCTGTATCGTTGGAAGAAAAAACGAACCTTAACAGAGACACAGGATTCCAACTGATTAAACATGGACACCAATCATATCCCGCCATTTCAAGCACTAATCAGAAGCCACCATTTCAACCACCGATCAGAAGAGTCCAATCATACATACATGAGAATATATATTCCATACACTCCATTCCACCATCATATTCGCCTGAAGATGAGGACAATGTCAGCCCTCGAAACGTTGCAAGATTTAACAGTATTTACCTGACTGCTAGCCCGAGAAGACCTGTTCACAATACGTCCCCAGGAAAGCTTCAATAGATACTTTAGCTAATTTTGGTCGTCTACAAAATTTTTAATTGTGTCACGCCATACTCGATAGGATTTCGTACCAATGAATTATCAGAATCTGATGGAAAATTGAATATTTTGAAATTAGGCGCTGAATGAATCAGGTACTGAACGATGGCATGTTAAACTTATTGTGGAAATCCTTCAACAGTGGTATTCATAAATGACTTCAATTGTAGGAAGGTGATGAGGCAATCACTTTCTCCTCGACTTGCCCACAAACGAATTTTAGAAGTGCTGCCTTAATCCTGTATCCAACGTCAAAAATATCTTGAAGACTTGTAAAATGATGGATATGTAGAATGTGCAAAATTATCTACTAAATCTGCCAGATACAACGAAATAAATTATTTAACTGATTACATGAAAAATTGCCATCTATTCTAAATAGTCTTACTTCATTTCTTAACTCAAAGAATCGTGCAAAATATTTCCTACTAATAGCCAATGCGCTAATGCATGCAAAAGTAATTGCGTATACCAGTTTTCAGTATTTTCACATAATTTTGAGAATATTTGGTGTTCAAGAATCGAGATTTGATAAATTTTATAATCTTAACTTTTAGATCACGTTCTTTCTTATTCATTGTAGCGTCATCTTTGTAACCAACTCTTCGCGATGAACATAGCAGTAGTTACATTTCACATAATTTACAACATTTTTAATTAAGAAATAATTCAAGTTCTATACTTGGCATAACACATCCACATAATTAGTTCGGTCCTTCGTGTTTATTCCATGAAATAGACTTTCCTATAAAAGAGTAAAGAAAAAGAAAAAGTCATTCAATGTCTTAAAATTGGACTGTGTTGTACGATCTAGAACATCACTTGAAAATCTAATAGATCATCTCATAGAGCATATGAAAACTAACATGATTTCTTTGTTTCTGACGTCATTACATACTTTCACGAAACTAAAATTGGAAACAAGGTTGTAAGATCTTGAAATCTTTCAAGTTTGTATCCTTGCAATGAATCCGTTTTAAAGTATACCTGCAGACGTATTACAAATTTTTCGTTTCATTGTGTTATTTGAGAGGGGTCTTTCTACATACTTGTCTCAGAAAACCTGGACGCTGAAAGCGAACCAAAACTTATATCCATACTATATTAAGACTACCATCGCAAGCGTTTCAACTTCAATGTCTCAAGTGATTATTAGGTGCATGAGCGTAGACACTTAAATATTCACCAACAGAATCCAGGAAAGTGCAGGACCAAAGGAAATTTTTAAAAAGTTGTTACAGCTCAGGTAGCTTATTTGACGATAATGTAAATTTCAAGCTGCGGTTTGTTTCTATTTCGGCTGACGGAGAGTTAATTACGACATTTTCGTTTTAGCCTATGATAATCAAGAGCTTGCAAAGTATTGTTTTTCTGGCATGACTACGTTATGGTATGTAAATAATGCAACGGATCCACGACACAGAGCGACTTAGTGACCCAGACATATCCGGTGTGAGCCGATAGGCCCATGACTTGGATGACACAGAGGCGAAATGTCGTCATATACATAGGGAAAAAATGAAATCTTTGAGTTTTGCTTCCCACGGTTATGCCGGTGAGGCTAAAAGAGACGGTGATGATGAGTAATGAATGAAATGGTAGAATGAAGAAAGTGGGAGGAAACAGGAGAACCCCGAGGAAACCCACGCACACGGTATTTGTCCACCACAAAGTTCACTTGGCGGGGGCTGGGATCGAACCCGGAACCCCAAGCACGAGAGGTGAACGCTCTACCACTGAGCTACTACTGAAGTCCCGTGGAACATATACATATAATTAGAATCTAATACCGGAAAATAGTTTTCAATGATATTTTGAATTTTGTTCTGATAGGCATAGTCTTGTTTTTATACGTACTGTTAAGAACAACAAAAATAGGTGTATTAAACACTTTTAATAGGTGCAGTGTTGTTTGAAAATCAATTTAATGAAATACGTACGATATGAAACTACTGGGAATTGCATTTGGTCATTTTGGTCATTTGGTCATTTGGTCATTTTGGACATATTTCACCTTTAATATTTTTATTTGAATCTCATTCCAAAGCTTAAATTTTATGACCAGATATTCTAAATAACTTATAAAGTGATAAACCCCACCTTTACGACGACACTTAGGTGTTGGGTTGGGAGGATTGCGTGCTACAGTAAACATTTAGAACTATTTCCGCGGTAGGGCACTACTAGAAGGGTCACGTTTCCCGTATTGGCCTAAATAGAGTCTCCAGACAAAGAGTATTCTGGGAGAAGGCAGCTGTTCCCCAGTAGCCAAGTTGGTGAAATAGTGATTGGTATATTAGTGACTTCAACGACTGGGATACTACGGAGTGGAAGGCAACGGGAAACCAACACTATTTTCCCCTAGTTTGCTGACAGCAGAAAGAGAACATATGTACAGTGGTATTTCGCAGGTCAAAATATAGTTCCGCAGTTAAAATATCCCCCATTCACATCTCCGGAAGGGGGGTGGATTTCAAAGGACTATTGGACAAGAAAGTAATAATTTGGGGAAGAAAGATAGGGAAAGGAAAACGTGCAAGAGCTTAAGGTTTAGGATAGGGACATGGGACGTACGCACCGTATTACAGGAACGAAAATTAGAAAATCTTAAAGAAGAAATGACAAAAAATAAACTAGATTAGGTAGGAGTTTGGGAAGTTAGATGGGATGGTAATGGGGTGTTGAACAGCGAAGGATATAGAATGTTTTACTCAAGTAATGAAAAGGGTGGTCATACTGGTGTAGGAATACCAAAGACAATGCTTACCATTTTCTTTGGTAAGCGCTTAAAAGAGAAGGTAGTGAATGTTGAATGTGTTGAAGGTAGAGTTGCGATGTTAAGACTTAAAAGTAAAAAGAAAGACCTAGTAGTGATAGAAACATACACACCGACGACTTAGCATACAATTAAAGAAGTAGAGGAAAATTATGAGAAAATAGAATAAATTATAGACAGGAAGAAGAGGGCTGCATGCGTGATTGTAATTGGACATTTTAACGAAGTTGTGGAAGAAAAACAGGAAGGTAGTGTCGTGGGCAAATATGGTTTAGGCGAAAGAAATGAGAGGACGGACTGGTCAATTTATGTAAACAGAATTCCCTAGTAATTGGAAACACGTGGTTCAATCAGCACAAGAGAATAAGATATACAAGGAAATCCTCAATAGACGGGGAATCTTATGATTCACGAGAGGTATCGGAATAGCTTGAAGAACGCAAAGATTCTTCCTGGCACTGACATTTTCTCTGATCATAATGTTGTGCAGGCCGAAGTAAATATTTAGCTGAAAAATGTAGGCAGAAGAAAAGTAAGCTACAAGTTGCTGAATACAAAAAAGTTGAATAATGAGAAATTAAGAAACCTTTTCGTTGAGAAATTCGAAGAAAATACTCAAACAAGGAAATGATAGGTGCAGGTAGTAATAGACGGTGGAAGCATATTAAACTCTGCATACATCAGGAAGTAGGAGGAGTAACAGGCTAAGAAACCATGAGTTACAGAACAGTTGTTGCAAGAGATGAGGAAAAGGAAAACGTGGAAACAGGTTGATACGGAAGAGGGCAGAAAGATATACAGGAAGTTAAATAACGAATTTCGAAGGGAAACAGACAGAGGAATGGAAGAATTTTACCAAAGAAAACGCGAAGACATAGAAGATTTGGAAACAGTTGTGAAATATGAGAAAAGGTACGAGGAGGTGAAATCTATAGAACTTTGGAGGCAACAAGGGAGTATTACGATGGCAGAAGAAAATAAGAATGGGAAAGTAGTCCGCGAGAGAAGTGAAGTATTAGCAAGATGGAAAGAATATGTTGAGAGCGTATATGAGAGTAGGAAGGAGAGAACTTGTAGCCTAAATGTTGAAGTAAAAAATGAAGTAGGCAAGGATGGTAAAGGGTTCAGTATTCTGGATGAGTATGAAAAAACTATATTCGAGATTAGGAATAGAAAGGCAACCGGAAAAGATAATATGGCAATTGATTTCATTAAGAATGTGGGAGAGAGGTTCAAGAATGAATAGTTCCCACTCTGCAATGAAATACATGAAACAGGAGAGTGGCCAAAAGACTTCCTAAAGACGATCACGATACCAATGGCTAAGAAATCGAACCCGAAGACATGTAAGGATTATAGAACTACTTGTCTCATATATCATGCAGAAAAAAATTTGCTTCGAATTCTGAACCGAGGATTATGTGAAAGAAAAATGAAAAAGTTCAGGAGGAACATTTTGGATTCAGGAGAGGTAAGGGCACAAGAGATGCAATTTGATTATTAACGGTAATCAGTAAAAGGTTTATTGAAAAAGGAACAGAGGTGTATGTCGTATTTATTGATCTAGACAAGGGATTTGACCGCGTGAATTGGGAATTGTTGTTGGAAGTTCTAAGGAGGGTTGGATTGGAACGGAAAAATTGAAAGCTCATAAGAAATGTATGTATGAATGAACAAGCAAGTATTAGAGCTGGGGAAAAAATACAGAGGAGGGTGCGATTGAAACGGCAGTTCGACAGGGATGCTGTCTCTTGCCAACATTATTTAATATCTATCTACAAAAGATAATGAAAAAGAGCCTACATAATGAAGACAGCATTTCAGTAGAAGGTACAATGATTAGGTATATACGGTTTACAGATGATATGGCACTTTTTGCAGAATCTGATTAGAAAATCAATAAGATATTGCAAAACTTGAGTAGGTTTGTGAAGAAATTTGGGATGAAAATATACGTGAAAAGACAAAAGCCATGGTGATTAGAACAAAGCGGCAGGTGCCAAATTTAGAAGTAGAAAGAGAAAAATAGAACAAGTGACTAGTTTTTGAGACCTGTTTGGTATTATTACTGGTGATATGAAGTATGAACGTGAAATAAAAGCAGGAATAAGAATGGAGAAAGAAACTTTAGGAGGAAGAAAATATTATTTTGTGAGACATTGAATAAAGAATTGAGAAAAAAGTTCATAAAATGTTTTTGGTGGAGTATTATACTCTATGGATCACAAACGTGTACGTTACGTAAAAGTGATTAAAAACAGCCGGAAGCTTTCGAAATGTGGGTGTGAACAAGAGTGGAAAGAATTAGCTGGAGCGAGCGGAGAACGAATGAGACTGCCTTAAAATGATGGGGTAGACAAGAACAATTTTAAATATTATTAAGCAGAGGAAGAGATACTGGTTGGGACATTGGTCAAGAAGGAATCGTATCATGAGAGATGTGCAAGAGGGTATAATGGCAGGAAACCGAGGGTGGGGGCGAAGGAGACTACAATTAATGGACGATATCAAAACAAGAAAAGTCGAAATTGACGACGAAGCGAAAGACGGTGGAGCATAGAAGCTTCTCAGTTGCGGGAAAAGACCTGCCAAATAGCAGAATATCTTTGATGATAATGATGATATGTAGTATACAGCAAAATATACTGTTATCTATCATATTATTGTCAATTTACTCACTGTATCACACTAACGTTTTACATACATGCTACTCCAATGTGCTATAG